>NC_000082.6:17191574-17491574 GCF_000001635.26 Mus musculus
AGAACTGCCAAAATGACCACAAGAACTAGGGTATAGCTCAGATTCTTGTCTGGCACAAATGGGGTTACTCCCAAAACGTTTTTTTGTTGTGGTGGTGGTTTTTTGTTTTTTGTTTTTAAATGCTTTAATCCCAGCACTTGGGAGGCAGAGGCAGGCTAATTTCTGAGTTCGGGGCCAGCTTGGTCTACAGAGTGAGTTCCAGGACAGCCAGAACTATACAGAGAAACCCTGGAGAGAGAGAGAGAGAGAGAGAGAGAGAGAGAGAGAGAGAGAGAGAGAGAGAGAGAGAGAGAGAGAGAGAGAGAGAGAGAGCGCTTGTTGCTTTTGCAGAAGAACAGGGTGCAGTTTTCAGCTCTGGTGTGCTCTCTCTACACACACACCCAGGTGTGCACCATCAACACACACACATTCACTGCAAACATACACAAAAGCAAAAAAGGTATACTCATACACAGGATAAGAGAGAAACTGAGGCATACTTTAGTTCAGAGATCTCTTCCAGTTTTGAGAAGCAAACAGCTGGGTATGGTAGTGCACACCGTATTTTTCCCAGCACTTGAGAGGCAGAGGCAGGCAATTTCTGTGATTTGAAGCCAACCTGACCTCTACAGTGAGACCACAGTACACCACAATGCCCAGTGTAGTTTCACTTTTATTAACGATATCTGTAATATCCTAGTACATGACAGGTACTCTGCTTTTTTATATATATGTGTGTGTGTGTGTGTGTGTGTGTGTGTGTGTGTGTGTGTGTGTGTATATATATATATATATATATATAAATTAAAAAAAAAAGACAGGGTTTTTCTGTATAGCCCTGGCTGTCCTGGAACTCACTCTGTAGACCAGGTTGGCCTAGAACTCAGAAATCCGGCTGCCTCTGCCTCCCAAGTGCTGGGATTAAAGGCGTGCGCCACCATGCCTGGCTTAACTTATCTTAATACACTGAATCTACACACAGATGGAGTACCTTAAGGCAGACGTTAACTTACTCAGGACCACTTGGCTAAAATGTGACAAGCACAAGACGCAAAATTGAAAACTTAGGCTCTCAATCACTAAGTGGTTTAGTGTAGCCCTCACTAGTATGATAAAGAAGAGTCTCAGTCTCTCTTTATCCTCCCACCCACCCCCTCCCAGTACTTCTAGGTTTGCAAATGAAACCTATAGGCTATGAGGTAGCTCTGCTACCTGTCAATAAGTCCATCTGCATCACCTGTAACATCTCTTCCAGAGGCTAGATGGAAAATTTGGCCAAGACTCTCCCCACAGGAATGGAGGGCCCACCCATGCTATCCAGCCAACCCAGGCCAGTTCCTCAGGGCTGCTGGAAAGCACCTACTGGGCTGGCCTAACTAAAATCTAAGGAGGGGACAATACAATATCAGAAGTGTGTGGTCAGGTTAGGAAGCTGATAAAAGTTTCTGGAGCTTCTTTGGGGCAGTTCTCAGAACTACTGCCCAGAACCACTGTGGGAGAAGGAGGATTCAGCTTCACTGGTCTATATTCTAAACAGGCCAGTGATAGCTAGAAGAAAAATATTCAGTCCCACAGGATTTCTCTTCAACTACTGAAATTTTATTCAACTATTAAAGGCCTTGGCCATAAGCCACCTACTCCTCAGTGTTGGGGGCTAGGGTGTCTTTCCCTACAGGGCATGCTACCACTGAGTTGGCAAGAAATTGGGTACCCAATGGACAGATGGAATTTCTGAGAACTAGATGCATACCATTTTCATAACTCTTTCATCAGGGCCCAAATTAGGTACCCCTTAAGCACATTCTCAAAGGACAAGAAGTCACTCTGATACAGAGAAGATAAAAACACATCATAGTGAAATGTATGGCTCACTGGGAAAGTGCTTGCCTAGCATGCTTAAGGCCCTGGGTTGGATTCCTTATACATCAAAAAAGGGAAATAGAGCTCAGTGATAGCACTGCAAGGCTCTCGGTACATAGATCCCTGATGCTGCACGGGGTGGGGGTAATAGGTGTGGGGACACCAACCAAGAAACCCAGAGTTGGAGCTAAAGAGATGATGGCTCAGCAGTTAACAACATCAGCACACTGCCGGGCGGTGGTGGCGCACACCTTTAATCCCAGCACTTGGGAGGCAGAGGCAGGTGGATTTCTGAGCTCGAGGCCAGCCTGAGTTCCAGGACAACCAGGGCTACACAGAGAAACCTTGTCTCGAAAAAACCCAAAAAAACAAAACAAACAAGCAAACAAAACAACAACATCAGCACTGGCTGCTCTTCCAGGGGACCAGAATTTGATTTCCAGAACACAAGATGGCTTAACAGTTGCCTGTGACTCTAGTTCTTGGGGATGACTTTCTTCTGACTTCTGCGGGTGCTACATAGATGGTGCACAGACACAGATTCAGGTGAAACACCCATGTACATAATAAACTAGGTAAATCTTTTAAAAAAATCCAGACTGCCAGAGAAAGATGACTCAGCAGATAAAGGGCATGCTGCTCAAGCCTAACCAGAATTCTTGGTGAAAAGAGAAACAGCCAACGATCACAGACTGCAGCTGAAAAGCATGCCCGTACGGTGGTACACTGGTGGTACATACCTTTAATCCCAGCACTCAGGAGGAAGAGGCAGGTGGATCACTGAGTTCAAGGCTAGCATAGGCTACAGAATGAGTTCCAGAACAGCCAGGACTACAGAGAGAAACCCGGTCCCGAAAATTTTAATAAATAAAATAACCAAAAGGGAGGATGGGAGTGGGCATATAGTTTAGTGGTAGAATACTTACCTATCATGCACCCTGGGTATTCAGACACATGGGACACACACACACCAGTATCACTAAAATGGCTTAATTAGTCTCAATTTACTGAAATACATAATCTTAGGATAAAAATTGCAAACGCAGGGGCTGGAGAGAAGGCTCATCAGTTAAGGGCACTGACTGCTCTTCCAGAGGACCTGGGTTCAATTCCCAGCACCCACGTAGCAGCTCGAACTATGTGTAGCATCCTCATACAGATATACATACATTAATACACACAAAATAAAAAGGAATACATTATTTTTAAAATGCAAATGTGGTAAGATAGGAAGGGTTATAAATCAATGTAACATGTAAGCATTCATGTTCAATCCCCAGCATCAAAAAAGGCTGACAAGATGACTCAACAGGACACCTGTTTACCATTAAGCCTGACCTAAGTTTGATCCTCAAACCCAAAATAGGAGAACCAACTCCCAAAACTTGTTCTCTGATTTCTACAAGTGTGCGCCACTTTTCAAACATACCATGCATCATACACCACGAATAAAAAACAAATTACTTTTCTCAATTTAAAAATCCCAAAATCCTTGGGCTGGTGAGATGGCTCAGTGGTTAAGATCACCAACTGCTCTTCCAAAGGTCCTGAGTTCAAATCCCAGCAACCACATGGTGGCTCACAACCATCTGTAATGAAATCTGATGCTCTTTTCTGGAGTGTCTGAAGACAGCTACAGTGTACTTACATATAATAAATAAATAAATATATTTTTTAAAAATCCCAAAATCTGCCGGGTGTAGTGGCGCACGCCTTTAATCCCAGCACTTGGGAGACAGAGGCTGGTGGATTTCTGAGTTCAAGGCCAACCTGGTCTACAGAGTGAGTTCCAGGACAGCTAGGGCTACACAGAAACCCTGTCTCAAAAAAACAAAACAAAACATCCCAAAATCCATTCCCAAAATGGATTCAAGCCATTTAAGATGGCTTATGACGTCTATCATGTAAAAAACTTCCTACAGGTTGGGCAGTGCTGGGCGGTGGTGGGCACCTGTAATTCCAGTGCTTAGGAGGCAGAAGCAGGCAGGTCACGGAGTTTGAGGTCAGCCTGGTCTACAAAGTGAGTGCCAGGACAGCCAGAGATACATACAGTAATCAGTCTTGGGAGGGTGGAGGAGGGAAGGAAAAACAAAAGAGGAAGAAAGGAAGCCAGCAAGCAAGTCAGCCCTTCCCTCACTCCTCACCTCCTTTCTTTTTTTGAACTGGAGTCTCACACACACTAAGTTGGAAGTTAGCCTGGAAATCCCAGCTCCCAGTGATCTTCCTGCCTCAAGCTCTTTAATCCCTACATAAAAACATCATCACACCTAGCTCTCCCCACACCCCTTAAGACAATTACCAGACCTGTCACTGTTCTATAGTTAATTACCAAGCTGGGAGGATAGAATCCTATATTCAAGAGCAAAATAGTTTACTGCTCAGTACAATAAATTCCAAGGAATGAGCTGTTATTGAATAACTCCTGTGTCCTGATACATGCTTATAGACTGAGGAGGTACACCAATGTGGAGTTTGGAATGAACACTACTTCAAAAGCACTCTAAAAGCTGAGTGTGGTGGCGCATGCCTTTAATCCCAGCACTTGGGAGGCAGAGGCAAGTGGATTTCTGAGTTCAGAGGCCAGCCTGGTCTACAAAGTGAGTTCCAGGACAGCCAGGGAAATACAGAGAAACCCTGTCTCAGAAAAACAACAACAACAACAAAAAGTACTCTAAAAATGCTACAAATCTCAGTTCCTTGCATCTACTATTATACCATAAAAACTAACAAAATGTTACCTTTCCTGCCTGTAAGTCCACAAAATTCCATGAGAAAAGCCCCTGTGGGAAGCTACTTAATGGGAGGGCCCTAGGGGAGATGTGAGGCTGCAAACAAACGATTAGCCCAATCAATTTTTACAGCTTTTGTTTTGGGCTTTGTAGCTATTTCCCTATTCTTGACTGAAGTGATGGTAACAATCTAGGTGTGCCTTCAATGCTGAATTAGCTGCTTTGCAAATTAAAATGTATTTAATGCTTTTCTAACATTTTAAATCTTTTTTGCTAATGTTTTTTAAGTTTAAAACTTTCTCAAAACTCCCCTCTGGAGAGATGGCTCAAGAATTAACACTTGTTCATTCCAGTTCCAGGAGGTGTTTTTCTTTCTTTTTCTTTCTTTTCTTCTTTCTAAGACAGTGTCTCTATAGTCCTGGATGAGCTGGCACTTGCTTGGCAGACCAGGCTGGCTTTGAACAACAGAGATCCACCTGCTTCTGCCTCCAGAGTACTGGGATTAAAGTCAAGTGCCATCATACCCAGCAACACCCGCTCTGACATCTAAGGGTAGCACGCAAACAGGCATATGCAGACATACATGTATCCAAAATACTCATATGCATAATGTAAATAAATCTAAGAAAAAATAAAAATTTAAGCTTCTTCACATTAGTTTTTCCTAAAAATAACTTCTCAACCATATTTATATATAGGTAAAAATGTAAATATAAATATGTAAACTGTGCTTTTTATTATTGTTGTATTATACTATCTGTTAACAATCCACCATTATAAAGAAATATCTAAAGGACTAAAGAAATGGTTCATTGTTTAAGAGTATTAGCTAGTCTTCAAGGATTCAATTCCCTGTACCCACATGGTGGCTCAACAACAACTGTCTACAACTCCAGTCCCTGGGACTTTTGGCTTCCACTGGCACCAGGGAATCACTGGCACATGATTCAGAGACAATCACCCAGGCAAAACACTAATGACACAAGCCAGGTGCGCACCTTTATTCCCAGCACTTAGGACTCAGAGGCAGGCAGATAGATAGATGGCTGTGAATTTGAGGATAGTCTGGTCTATATAGTGAGTTCCAGGACAGCCAGAACTACATAGTAAGACCCTGTTTCAGAAAAGCCAAAATATACTTGATAATAATAACAATAATAATAAAGGGGCTGGTGAGATGGCTCAGTGGGTAAGAGCACCCGACTGCTCTTCCGAAGGTCCGGAGTTCAAATCCCAGCAACCACATGGTGGCTCACAACCATCCGTAACGAGAACTGACTCCCTCTTCTGGAGTGTCTGAAGACAGCTACAGTGTACTTACATATAATAAATAAATCTTTAAAAAAAAAAAAAAAAAAAAAAAACAATAATAATAAAAACAACAAACACAATAAAACTTTCCATTTTTCACCACAGGAAATTCCTTTATAAAGTACTGGAATACTGTTGATCAACCAGTAGTGTTTGTTTGTTTGTTTGTTTGTTACAAGAGCTCATGGAGCCCAAACTGGCTTCAAATTCATTATGCAGCCTTGAATTCTTGATTTTTGTCTCTAGCTCTCTCTCTCTCAAGTGCTGGGATAACAGGTGTACTGCCATGCCCAGTTAGTTTTTTAATTTTTGCTCTGCAGTTATCTAACCAAGTTTAAACTCTCAAAGCCAATGACCATCAATACATAAACAGAGTTTCCTACCTGAACTGAAAGAATCTATCTAGATCCACAACCTTAAAAATATATCAGCGGGGCGTGGTGACGCATGCCTTTAATCCCAGCACTTGGGAGGCAGAGGGATTTCTGAGTTCAAGGCCAGCCTGGTCTACAAAGTGAGTTCCAGGACAGCCAGGGCTATACAGAGAAACCCTGTCTCAAAAAACAAAAACAAACAAATATATATATATATACACACACATACACCCTGTCTCAAAAAACCAATACACACACACACTCTTCTACAGAGACAATCTGACAAAGTGACAAAGAATGTAGGTTTCCACACTTGGAGCCAGGGGCTTCAGTGCATCATCTCACCTCACCACGGTCTACTACTCCTCAGAACCCTGCCAATCTAGGCTGGAGATGGCTCAGTGGTTAAGAGCACTGGGAACTCTTCCAGAGGACCCAGGTTCAATTTCCAGCAACCCCATGGTGGCTCACAATTGTCTGTAACTCTAGTTCCAGGGGATATGACACCCTCATACAGACACACATGCAGACAACACCAAACCACATAACTCATTTAAAATTAAAATTCTGGGGCTGGTGAGATGGCTCAGTGGGTAAGAACACCCAACTGCTCTTCCAAAGGTCCGGAGTTCAAATCCCAGCAACCACATGGTGGCTCACAACCATCCGTAACGAGATCTGACGCCCTCTTCTGGTGTGTCTGAAGACAGCTACAGTGTACTTACATATAATAAATAAATAAATCTTTAAAATTAAAATTCTTAGCCGGGCGTGGTGGCACACGCCTTTAATCCCAGCACTCGGGAGTCAGAGGCAGGCGGATTTCTGAGTTCGAGGCCAGCCTGGTCTACAAAGTGAGCTCCAGGACAGCCAGGGCTATACAGAGAAACCCTGTCTCGAAAAAACAAAAAACAAAACAAAAACAAAAATAAAATTAAAACTCTTGCAATCTATCTAAACACAAACTGCCTCATATGCAAAAATTAGATGACAATAGACTAATTTTGAGTGTTGAAAACAAAAAAGAACTTAAGTAAAATAAGCTTGAATTCTTATGTACTTAAACTTTTTCCTGAGCTCAAATTTTATAAAAAACAATTTTAAAACTGTGATTTCCCTCCTAGATGTCTGACATCTAGATCAACAAGGCTAGGGGGATACCAGGATGAAATTATGTCAGCTGATCCTGGTGAGTCATTCCTGTAATTCTAGCAGTCAGGAGACTGAGGCAGGAGAATCACTTTGAATTTTAAGTCAGCCTGGGATACCGAGGAAGACCATGTCTCAAAAAAAAAGGGGGGGGGGGGGGATACTGGTTGGGGGTGGCACATGCTTTTGATCCCAGCACCAGTGAGGCAGAAGCAGGCAGATGGCTTCAGTTCACGGCCAGCCTGGTCTACAGAGTGAGTTCCAGAACACCAAAAGCTACACAGAGCAACCCTGTCTTTAAAAAAAATAAAAAGCCAACCCCTGCCCTTTAGAAACACAAAGCCTACCTAGCATAGGGCAGAAATCTGACTGTTACAAAGAGAAATGTAAAGAACTGTGCTGGGAGTGGGGAAGAGTTCAGAGTCGGAGGCAGAGGTGTTGACCCCAAGGATTCCTCAGGAAGGGAAGGGAATCCTCTAGAAGAGAAGATAACTTTTCTCAGGCTGAGCAGACAGAACATGCAAAGGGAGACTGCAGAGTGAGTACCATCATGAGGCTCTGTTTTAGACTCACATGGAGCGGAGTTAAATCATACATTATCTTCTCCTTTGTGGGGCAGAGGCCAAAGAATCTTTGCGTTCTCTGCTCTCTTCTACAGAACAGGAATAGTAGTATCTAACTCGAAGAGAATATTGATCATGGTCATGAATATGAAGCACACAATAAAAATTGGGAAAATGGTAGCTGGTGCAATAAGGTGCAAGAGCATCTAGAAACTCCTAAGTTGGAGGTGAGACTGGGAGGCTGCTTTCCAAGAAAGGTCTCTCAGGCCAAGTAAGAAGTTAGGATTAGGCTGAAAGATAGCTCACAGGTAAGCTTACCCACCAGAGTTCGAGCCACACTGGACCCGTGGTGGAAAAAGAGAACAAACAAGTTATCCTCTGACCGCCACATGAACGCTGTGACACAATGTGCCCCTCACACACACACACAGACAGACAGACAGACAGACAGACACAGAGAGAAATGTACTTACAAATGTTTAAAGTCAGAATTTCTAAGGACAAAACCAGAGAGGATTTTAACCAGAAGGAAAGGACTAAATACTTGCTTTAGAGAAAAGAACTCTGGAGCCCAAGAAGGGTAACCATGGAAAAGGATAGAGAAGGGGACCTGAGAAAAGGCAGATGAATTCATGTCATCAAATTACAAGAAAACAGCATGCAGTCACGAAATCTTCCTAAACTGAAACCCACAAGGCTGAAGGGACGACAACTTTTGGGGTTTGAACACGGAAGTGATTAGCATTCCTTTCCTGTAGGTAAATGATGGAGTGTCACCCGCAGAACAGATAAGGGGGTTTGATCACAATTGTTTTGTGCCCACTTCCACTCTAGTTTTATCAAATGTTCTCTCTAGGTTTCAGTGAGCAAATGGCTTTCTTTTGTTTCCAGTGACTCCATCAACCAAATACAAATTTGGTCTCAAGAGCCAGCTCCTGCGACCTTTTTTATTTCCGGTCCGGCGAGAGCTCGGCCGCACTACCAGGTAGCACTCAAACACTGGCGGGTTATCTTTAGAGGATGTCCGCAGATCTACTCGTGAAAAACTCCAACTGAGCACCTATATTGTATGCTTCACCAAAGGAGCCAATTAGTGAAGTGACACTCCCATACATTCAAGATACAAAGTGCGTATACCAAGTTATTTTCGTAAACTTTGGCAGGTTTTGATTTCAACGACAGAAACCAACCCCCACCCTTCATCAGGGAAAGGAGATGCGGATGACTAAGAGGTGGATAGAAAAGAGAACCTAGCTACGCAGGGAGACGACCCCACGCCTTCCTAGAGTTGGAACTTGTCGGCTGTGTGACTCTGCAGTCACAAGGCGACAGTTTGCGTGGACCCAACACAATTTCAAAAGACCACCAACTAACTGACCTAACTTTGGCCGCCTGCCCTCCTCCTTCCTTTCCCGTCTCGGGCCTCGCAGCCTCCCGGTCCCGGAGCTGTGGGCTGGCGGAATGGGGCTCAGAGAACGGCGACCGCGGCCCAGGACCGGGCGGCTCCGCGGCGCGTACTCCCAGCCGGGGCTCCGGCTTTCTTCCCCGAGGGCGCCCAGCTTGGGGCCTCCAGGCCCGGCCCACACATCAACGGCGTCCTCGACCCGGACCGCGGCCGCTGCGACGGAGGGCCCGGCTTCGCTCCAGGAGGAGGGGGCTCGAGAACTGCCCAGGCTGATCCGAAGGGCCGGCAGCGGCGGCTCTCAGCGCGGCCTTGCGCTCCCGCCCAGGCTGCGGCCTAGGCGGCCCCGTTAGATCTCTCCGCACGCGGCACAGCGGGGCCACGCAATGAGGGATGAAGAACGGCGTCGCCCCAAGGAACCGCGGCCCGCCGTAGGGGTCCCGGCCCGGGGACGCCGCCCCCCGCCTGGCCAGCGCCAGAGAATGGCTTTTACCTTCATCAGCCTCCTGCTGGCCGCCATCTTGGATCTGGTGCTGCTGCTTTCCCAAAATGCATCGCGGTAGGCCAGGCGGCTAGAACCCCCTCACTTCCTGGAGCGGGGGAGGGGCTAACCGGGAAGAGCGCGGAATAGAGAAATGTGCCTACTGTGTGCAGGTCCCAGGGCTATAGAATCCTGTGTAGACTCGAGTGACCTGGACAGTTAAAGATCCTTACTTTATGGCGCCTCCAATCCTATGGCAAGTACATACAGTGCTTGACACATAGTAGGTGCACTATAAATAGTGTGTACACAAAATAATAGAATAATCAAGATTATTTCAGGCACTACTAAACATTGTGAAGAAATCAAAACTGGGAGATGAGAAAGTTATTCTGTTACTGAACACGTAATACAATCGGTAAAGTGCCTGCCTGATCAAGAAGGACCTGAATTTGGGTTCCCAAGAACCCACACAGAAGCAAGCATGGTCATTAGCACTAGGGGAGGTAAGTTACAGTTAGATCTCTGAAGTTCTTTTTCTAACCTGCCTAACTGAATTGATGGTGAGCCTCAGATTCAAGGAGAAAACCTGTAAAGTACAAACAAGGAAAGAATTCTGTGGACCTCAGGTCTCCACATGCATGTGTGTGCACGCCCACACTAACATTCACATACAGCCTCCTACACACAAGAACTACAGGATCTGCTTCTCAGGAAGGCTCACTGAAGAAATACCATGAATAAGACAGTGCAGGGCAGCCGAAGATAAGTGGATTGTGCCTTTAATTCCTGCAGAGGGAGGCAGAGGCAAGCAGAATATAGATTCTAGCCAGCCTAGCTACATAGTATGATCCTAGTAATGGCTGAAATATCCAGAGAGGAAGAAAGAAACTGCCAGAAGGCAAACCCTACACTCACTCAGTGCTTTTACAAGTGGAGAAGTGTTGGAGGTTGGGAGATGAGATGTAGATAAGGCCTCATGTAGCCTAAGGTGGCCTCAAAATTCACTATATAACTAAAGATGACCTTAAACTCCTGATCCTCCAGCTTCCACCCTCAAGTTCTGAAAGTACCTGTACTCCATGAGTAACATCCATGTGCCCATTAGAAAGGATTTTTGCTTTGGTCTTTTGATGCCCTTTCTATCTAAAATTAATAGACTCCCTAAGGGAAAATCACTTGACACCAGTGGGGGAATGGTGGGCTAGGCCACCAAGACCCCAGACTCCATGTCTCAAAAGGGCTGAAGCTCTAAGGAGAAACTAGCAGTACAGAGCTGGCAACATGAGGCCGACAGAAATGTGAAGAGAATGCATTGCTTTCATTCAGCAGAATATTCAGGACACTTAATTCAGAGGTTTTCAAATTTGGTTCAAACAATATAACTCTTTTTTTGTTTGTTTGTTTGTTTTGTTGTTCTTGTTTTGAGACATGGGCTTGCTATGTAACCTTGGCTGGCCTTGAACTCAAAGAAATCCACCAATCTCTGCCTCCCAATTGCTAGGATTAAGGGTTATAATACCCATCTATAATACCCATCTTAAGATCATATAATTTGAGCCTGGAGGTGGTAGAGCCATATCCTCTGATTTTCCACAAGTACACCATAATATCCATGAGCATACACACAGAGAGAGAGAGAGAGAGAAAGAGAGAGATGCTCATCTGAAGACCCGAGTTTGATTTCTTTTTTGTTTTGCTTTCCTAGACAGGATCTCCCTGTATAGCCCTGGCTGTTCTGTAACTCACTCTGTAGACCAGGCTGGCATCAAACTCAGAAATCCGCCTGCCTCTGCCTCCCAAGTGCTGGGATTAAAGGTGTGCACCACCACTTCCCAGCACCAAGTTTGATTTATAGCATCCATAAGGTGGCTCACAGCACTTATAGCTCCAGTCTCAGAGGATCTGACACCCTCTTCTGACCTCTGAGGGCACTGTATACATCTGGAGCTGCTCAGACATACATGCATATATATAAAGTACCAATACACATAAAAATATACTTAAAAAAGTAAAGAGAGGAAGAAGTGTTGGTGTGGTGAAAGGGAGACAAGGGAGGGCAGAGGCAAGAATAATCAAAATTTCAATTCTGTTTTGTTTTTGAGGTAGGATTTCTGTATATATTCCTGGCTATCCTAGAACTCACTATTTGTACCAGACTGCCCTCAAACTCACAGAAATCTACTTGTCTGGTGCCTGTTGAAGCCAGAAGAGGGCATTGGATCCCTGGAACTATACTGACAGACAGTTGTGAGCCTTCATACTGGAAGAGCACTGAGCAATCTCTTCAGGCCTACTACTTCTTTGTTAAGCCAGTGTCTTTCTTAGAATATATACATGACACTTATGAGATCTGTACACTGGGGCAGGTAGAAATTCTCTTCCCTTTGCTTCCTCGATTCACCCTTGCAGTCCTGTGCTATCCAAGGAACTCTGAAACCCCACAGAATCCAGTTTGAAAACAGCCCATGTAATCTTTCTCTTTCATTTTGTAAGTGGGGAGACTCAGAGAAAGCAGTAACATGGCTTAATCTGCCTCCAAGTCTGTAACTCGTTCTCACATATCTCAAGCACAGTGGTGTCCTGGGTCACATGAAGTAACAGGGTAGAAACCAAGAAAGACACTTTTCTGAAACCCATCTGACATGCCACAGGAGGCTCTGGCATGACTAGCAATACCAGCTGGTGAGTGAGGTGACTCTAGAGATCTACACCAAATCCTCTCTCTGGTGACAGGCTGATCTCCAGACCTCATAGCTTGAACCCCAGTCAAGTAAGTCACATGAGCTGTGAAACCACCCATATCGTCATAAAATAACAACCTAAATCCTCAGCCTCTGTTGCCAGGTGCCCTGGAAAGCCACTGACACCCATGGATCGTCTCTGCAAAGCAGCGCCTCCTAAGAGCTCCATAAAGACAGGCTTCTTGCCGGGCGTGGTGGCGCACACCTTTAATCCCAGCACTCGGGAGGCAGAGGCAGGCGGATTTCTGAGTTCGAGGCCAGCCTGGTCTACAAAGTGAGTTCCAGGACAGCCAGGGCTATACAGAGAAACCCTGTCTCAAAAAAAAAAAAAAGAAAGAAAAAAAAAAGAAGACAGGCTTCTTGTAACCCAGGATAAACTAAAGGCTAAGTATAACTGGCTTCTCACTTGCTACCCTCATCTGCTTCAGTTCTGGTTTTTGGTTTTGTTTTTGGTTTTTGGTTTTTTCGAGACAGGGTTTCTCTGTATAGCTCTGGCTGTCCTGGAACTCACTTTGTAGACAAGCTGGGATTAAAGGCGTGCGCCACCACGCCCGGCTCTGCTTCAGTTCTGAAAATGAATTGTGAACCATAATTCTCATGTTCTTGTTTCCCAAAGGTTTGTTTTTTTGTTGTTGTTGTTTTGTTTTTAATTTATTTTTTATTAGGTATTTTCCTCGTTTACATTTTCAATGCTATCCCAAAAGTCCCCCATACCCACCCCCCCTTTTTGTTTTGTTTTTTTTTTAATTTTTCGAGACAGGGTTTCTCTGTCCTGGAACTCACTCTGTAGACCAGGCTGGCCTCAAACTCAGAAATCCACCTGCCTCTGCCTCCCAAGTGCTGGGATTAAAGGCGTGCACCACCACTGCCGGGTGGTATTTTCTTTTAAAAAAAATTTATGAACCCCTGTCTCGAACCCCCCCGCCCCCCCCCCCGCCAAAAAAATATTTAATTATATGAGTGCTCTGCTGCATATACATCCTCTGGCCAGAAGAGGGCATTAGATCCCCTTGTAGACGATTGTGAGCCACCTTGTGGTTGCTGGGAATTGAAATCAGGACCTCTAGAAGAGCAGCCAGTGCTCTTAACCACTGAGTGATCTCTCCAGCCCCCAAAGGTATTTTCTATAGGGTTAGGGGAATCTTGTTAGATAAATAACTATAGCAGTAATTTGCCAGGAGCTGAGTGCACACAGTGGTTAGAAGGCCCAGGTGTTGTCAGGCATGGTGATGAACACCTTTAGTTATACCATTCAGGAGCCAAAGACAGGCATATCTCTGTGAGTTTGAAGCCAGCCTGGTCTACAGATCCAGTTCCAGAACAGCCAGGGTTGTTACACAGAGAAAACCTGTCTTGAAGAAGAAGGAGGAGGAAGAGGAGGAGGAGGAGGAGGAGGAGGAGGAAGAAGAAGAGGAAGTAAGTCACCCTGGGTACTCAGAAGGCACCACAAAGGATCTTTCTGACAGAATGTATGGCTATGGAAGGTTAGTTATCACTGTGGGTTGTTTTTTTTTTTTTTTTTCTGGTTTTATCCAAGATCTGTCTTTTTTTTTTTTTTTCCTCAAGAATAGTCTGTTAAACCACACAATGGATCTGTGAACTTGTGAACTTGAGTATTACACATAAAAAATATGGAACGCTTCACGAATTTGCGTGTCATCCTTGCGCAGGGGCCATGCTAATCTTCTCTGTATCCTTCCAATTTTAGTATATGTGCTGCCGAAGCGAGCACCACTGTGGTTTTTTGTAAGCCAGTTAATGCCAGAGCCTGGAAGAACAGGGAGGAACCGGATAGGAGGAAAGTTCCTGATCTACACTAAAGTAGCCAGACAATAGCTATATATGTGATTTTTTTTTTTCTGAGACAGATTTTCTCTGTGTAGCCCTAGCTGTGCTGGAACTCCAGGCTGGCCTCAAACTCACAGAAATCCACCTGCCTCTGCCTCCCAAGTGCTGGGATTAAAGGCATGGGCCACCACCCAGCATTAGGTGTTATTATCATTGTTGGTCTTGTTTTTCCTTGAGGGAAAGAGGAGAGTCTATTGTCCCTCGTTTGAGGTCTGGACCTTACCAACAAGCTGGCTGAAGCTTCATTCCTTGCCCACCTTCAGGCCTCTTCCCAATACCCCCATGCCCGGTGTACACCCTAAAGCTTGCTGACAGGTGTTTGCTGAGTGTTGGAACTGGGTAGGCCTGGAGACCAAGTACAGTACCCTCTATGTTCTTTCTATCTGCCTGGTCCAACCTGCATGGGAAAGACATTCCATTTTTACCTGCTTTGAGTTTGCTCTGGGCAGAGACACAAAGGTTTACTAGTCATACCCATTCCTCAAAGGTAAAGCAGCTGTATGTAGAGTCATCAAGGCAACCCTGTGGGCTAGAGCATCTTGGGAACTCTAAGCCCAGCCTGGAGAGTCCAGAAAGGCTCCTTGGAGTAGAAAACTACCAAATCAATACCAAAAGACAGGAAAAAGTGAGCAGTAGGTAAGAGGACAAGAGTAGGTTTGAGTCAGGTGTAGGGTGCACACCTGTGATCCCAGCTGTCTGGTAGCCTGATGCAGGAAGACCACTAGTGCAAGGTCAGCCTGGACAAATTAGCAACATCCTAACTCAAATATGAATTTAAAAAGGAGATGGGTATAGTGCCATGCACATACCTCTAATCCCACTTGGGAGGCAGAGGCAAGTTGATCTTTGTGAGTTTGAGCCCAGCCTGGTCTACATAGCAACTTCCAAGTCAGCCAGGACATAGAAAGACCAGACCCTGTCTCCAAAACAAAGACAAACACAAAACAAAAAATTCCACCATCGCCACTACTACCACCACCACCAGAAACTTCAAACAGACATTCATGCATGGTGCTGCATACCTTTATTCCAGGCAAGGTCTCTGTGACTTCTAGGATAGCCCAGTAGACATCAGTTCTAAGCCATCCAGAGCTACAGAGTGAGACTATATATATATATATATTTTTTTTTTAATGTTTTGGGGAGCTGGAAAGATGGCTCAAGGGTTATGGGTGCTTGCTGATCTTGCAGAAAACATGGCTTTGGTTCCTCCTCCTGAATGGTGGGATTAAAAGGATATACCACCACTGCTCATCTTAACATCTTACTTTTTTTTTTAAAGATTTATTTATTTATTACATGTAAGTACACTGTAGCTGTCTTCAGACACTCCAGAAGAGGGCATCAGATCTTGTTACAGATGGTTGTAAGCCACCATATGGTTGCTGGGATTTGAACTCAGGACCTTCGGAAGAGCATTTGGTACTCTTAACCACTGAGCCATCTCTCCAGCCCCAACATCTTACATTTTTAAAGGGGCTGAAGACTGAAGATATAATGAATAGTAAAGTGCTTGCCTATTACTTACTAAATGAGACCTTGGGCTCAGTCTCTACTACTACTAGTACTACTACTACTTCACAGAGAGAGAGACAGAGACAGACAGAAACAGAGACAGGATATGAATCTCAGTGGTATAAAATTTGCCCAGCATGTTTGAGGTGGGTGCAATCAATCCTCAGTCACTGCCACCTGCTGATTCAAAAAGGCTCAGATGCAAGACATGTTGGTCAACTCCTGCAATCCAAGCACTGGGGAAGCAGAGACAGCCTGCTCTATAGAGTGAATTCCAGAACAGCCAGCTCTACACACACACACACACACACACACACACACACACACACACACGTCTCAAACAAACAAACAAACAAACAACACAAAGTTTCAGTTGATATAAGAAAAGGCACCGGGCAGTGATGGCCTTTAATCCCAGCATTTGGGAGGCAGAGTCAGGCGGATATCTGAGTTTGAGGCCAGCCTGGTCTACAGAGTGAGTTCCAGGACAGCTAGGGCTACACAGAGGAACGCTGTCTCAAAAAAAACAAAAACAAAAACAAAAACAAAAAAAAAACACAAAAAAACAAAAAACAAAAAAACAAAACCAAAAAGAAAAAAGAAAAGAAAAAGAACAAAGAAAAGGCTTAGCATGTTGGGTCCTGCGTAGGAACAGAGGAGTTATAGCCACTTAGGGCTCAGAGCTCAACCACAAATTTAAGCAGATCTTGTAAGAAGTTTACCTAATTTCAAAACTCGACCAGAAACCCTAGTAGAGCCAGGTGAGATCTGACCAGAATCCATTTTTACTCAGGCCCAGGATCAGCGATCATCTAGGAACCCTACTGGGGATCTAATTCTGGAAAGGATTGCACACTGCCAGGGCGAAAGTGGAACAGGTCACAAAAGCCCTAAAGCAGATATGTGTGGGCTCCGAAATATGCCCGGGGTATCCGGGGAAGTTCAGAGGCTAGTTTGAAAGGGGTCTCAGGAGTTTAGGAAGAAGCGAAAGGCACTCAATCTGTGGGGAGGCGACAGGTTATAAGGGAGATCGCCCCCAAGGCGGAAGAGGCGCGCGGAGGGCACCTAGGGGCGCCGGAAGGGGCGCGTGGGGCGGTTGGCAGCGGCCGGGGGCGGAGGCCGTTGGCTAACTGGCCTACCAATACCAAACTATCTCTCTGGCTTCTTGCCGGGCTGCGGCCACAATGACAAAGGACTCACCCACCCCCTTGGGTGGTGGCCGCGCGTCGCCCAAGAAGCCAAGCAGCCCCGGCCCAGCGGCCGCAGTGCTGGAGGAGCAGAGACGAGAGCTAGAAAAACTACGGGCAGAGCTGGAGGGCGAGCGCGCGCGCGGCCGGTCGGAACGGAGGCGTTTCGCTACCCAGACGCGCCAGCTGCGGGAGTCGGCTGAGCAGGAGCGGCAGCAGCTGGCTGACCATCTGCGCTCCAAGTGGGAGGCACGACGCCTCCGGGAGCTGCGGCAGCTGCAGGAGGAGGTGCAGCGCGAGCGTGAGGCCGAGATCCGGCAGCTGCTGCGCTGGAAGGAGGCAGAGATGCGGCAGCTGCAGCAGTTGCTACACCAGGAGCGCGATGTTGTATTGCGCCAGGCAAGGGAGCTTCAGCGTCAGCTGGCCCAGGAGCTAGTGAACCGTGGTTACTGCAGCCGCTCAGGGGCATCCGAAGCCTCCGCGGCACAATGCCGCTGTCGCCTGCAGGAAGTGCTGGCGCTGCTGCGCTGGGAGACCGACGGCGAACAAGCCGCGCGCATCCGCCACCTGCAGGCGGCGCTAGACGTGGAGCGCCAGCTATTCCTTAAATACATCCTAGAGCACTTCCGCTGGCAGCCGGCTTTACCGGGACCCGCGGACCCCCAAGCCACGCATTCCTTGGAAGAGCCGCCCCTAGAAGCCCAGAGTAACACTGGTGGCACCCCAAAGCCTGCTCGTCGACTCGGATCCCTCGAAAGCCTGAACACTGGCGTCCGGGTTCATTCTCCAAACGACCTGCTGCCCACGCGCGCCGGCTCCCTCGAATCTTTGGCAACAGCACATTCCTGCTCACTGGACAACACACTGAATTGCTCCCAGGCTTCTGAATCCGAGGTAAGGGCCCCTGCGACCAGCGCGTCTATTCCAGACACCTCCAGTCCCCAGCCGCCGCCTCAGCTACCATCAATACATAGGAAACCTAATGACCTGCAGAAAGAAAGCTCCGAGAACAAGCCCTGCGAAGCCTCGACCTCCTCGCCTCCGGGTCTGGACTACCAGGAACTGGTGAGGCAGAACTCGGAGCTGGCCGAGGCATTGCAGGTGCTGGTTCGCCGCTGTTGTGACCTGCGCGAAGAAAACTTGCATCTGCGGCGTAAAGGCTTCTCCGAGGAGGCAGGAGAGAAAGTGAAATGGCTCAAGGTGAAGCACGCAGAGCTGACCGATCTCGCTCAGCGCCTTGAAGACAGGGCCCGCAAGCTTCAGGAGACCAATCTGAGGGCCATGAGTGCTCCAGTGCCAGGTGAGAGCCTCGAAGGTCTGGACCTGAGCCAAGTGTTTACCTGCCAGCGTGCTCAGGACCTGTCAGAACAGGCTGGCGCGCTGCAAGCCAAGGATCTACAGATCGAAGCATTGAGGCGGGAGTGCCACCTGCTGCAGGCGCGCATCGCCGCGGACCTTGGCAGCTCCTCGCATCCTGAAGAGGGCGCCACGTGCGCGCAATGGTGCAACATCAGTGACTTGGACCGGCTGCAGCGTGAGTCTCAGCGGGAAGTGCTGCGCCTGCAAAGACAGTTGACTCTACATCAGAGTAAAGCAGGCGCCTGGGCAGACGCGGGCAGACCCAGCACACCCTCGGAGATAACTCGGCACCAGGTGCAGGCGCTGGAACGCGAGTTGGGTTTACAGCGGCGGGAATGCGAGGAACTGAGCGTTCAGGCAGCCGCAGCTGAGCGGCGCTACGAGGAGACAGAGGCACAACTGCAGGCCGCGCTGCACAAAGGCGCCAGGCTGTCAGAGGAGAATGCACGGCTGCAGGCCCTGGCCAACTGGATGAAGAAGATGGCAGATGAGAACAGCAATGTTTCCCGGCAGCAAAGTCACACGAGGCAGAGGCAGGAACTCGAAGCCACTAGCCTGCTGGCTGAGCAGCTGCTGCAACAAGAGGGATATGCGCAAGACAGGCGGCAGCAGCTGCAGCACTACAAGAATAAAGCCCTAAGTGACCTTAGGACTTCCGGGAAAGAGATGCAGGGGTTGCAATTTCAGCCTGGCCACCCCTCAGAGACATCAGAGACCACCCAAGCTTCAGAGTCCCAAGCCAGGGATAGCGGGAGACCCACGTTCAAAACAAAATCTGAAGAACGTGTATTACCTTTGCCTACCAGGGACATACAGCCTCCTGCTTGTCTCTCCCAGCAGGAGAATCCAGTTATCGTTGAGGAACCAGCTGCTGGCCCCCAAGTGTCAGACAGAAATTCAACTAGTCAGTCTCTGGACTCCAAACCGCAAGCCAAGAAAACCAGTTCACAGTCAAATTCCTCCTCAGAGGTAGAGTCCATGTGGGCTACAGTGCCATCTTGCCTTTCTTTGGACATGGACACAGCAAGTGAAGTGGATGATTTAGAACCAGACAGTATGTCCACTCCCCTGGAAATGAGGAGCCTTGAGGCTCCCATCATTCCCAAGCTCAAGCTCTTCTTGGCTAGATCTAGCTACAATCCATTTGAAGGGCCTAGTGAGCATTGTCAAGGCAAGCTGCCCCTCACAGCTGGGGACTATGTCTATGTTTTTGGGGACATGGATGAGGATGGCTTCTATGAAGGGGAGCTTGTGAATGGGCAGCGAGGGCTAGTCCCCTCCAACTTAGTGGAACCGATTTCAGGAAGCCCTATTCTGAACCACCTATTCCTCAAGTCCCCTGACATTGGTCCCACTGCACTACCAGCTGGGCACAGCAAAGTCTTGAAGAAAGGCAGCTTATTACTTGGGGAAGTACAGGAGAGAGGTCTGTGTCAGGTAGGAAGGGTAGACTCTAAGACAGATATGGCAGCAGAGAGTTTGAAAACCAAGACAGAAGCCTGTTGGCTGGGCTTGAAATCAAGCTTGGAGGAGCAGAGCTTCTCCAGACCCCTCCTGGAGGCCAAAGGCGCATTCTGTCTGGCCCCCATGGAACTACAGCTGCAGAATGTCACGGCTACCTCCGCCACCATTACCTGGGCCTCTGGCAGCAATAGATATCCGCATGTGGTGTACCTAGATGATGAAGAGCATATCCTGACTCCCTCAGGTGTGAACCACTACACCTTTCAAGGCCTACATCCTGGCACGTGTTACCGGGTGAGGGTGGGGGTACAGCTACCTAGGGACCTACTACAGGTGCTCTGGGAAACAACGTCCTCCACTCTAACTTTTGATACACCTTTAGCAGGTCCCCCTGACCCCCCTCTGGATGTGCTGGTGGAACACCATGCCTCTCCGGGTGTCCTAGTGGTCAGTTGGCTCCCTGTGACCATAGACTCAGCTGGGTCCTCCAATGGAGTGCAGGTCACTGGCTATGCTGTGTATGTAGATGGCTTCAAGGTGACCGAAGTTGCCGACGCCACTGCTGGAAACACCCTGTTGGAATTTTCTCAGCTTCAGGTTCCCCTATCCTGCCAGAAGGTTTCAGTGAGAACCATGTCACTGTATGGCGAGTCTCTGGATTCAGTACCGGCTCAAATCCCCGAGGACTTCTTCTCCTGCTGCCCATTCCTAGGAGCTCCTCCCTTTAACTACACAGATGGTAACCCTTTCCCTGTCTGTCACCAGAAGCTGGTACAAGCTTCTCTGGGTGCCAAGTCCAGTCCTCGTGGCCCTGGAAACTGTGGGGAGCCCCAGGCGAAGTTTCTAGAAGCATTCCCTGAAGAACATCCAAGGAAGCATTTGTCACTGTCCAGCCTGAGCTCAGATGGAACAAATAGCCAAGCTCAGGGGCCCACAGAAGCCTGGAAGGGCTACGAGAAGGACCTGTCCTTTCAGAAGAGTCCCCAGAACCACAAGCCACCTCTTCTCTTTGGCCAGTCTGGGGTAGAGGAAGGACATGCCCCACACATATGCATCAGTGGGAGTCCTGCTCCAGGATTTGTCCATCTCTCCTCAGAAATTGGACATGGAAAAATACGTTGTTGGGAGAAGCCTGGCCTTGAGAAAGCCCTTCTTCAAAATCAATATGCCCCGATGGTCCCACCTCACCAGCAAGGCTCCAGCCAGTGCCAACCAGCTGACTTCCATCATGTTTTTGAGGAGAAGGAGGCCCTGTGTTTGGATTCTCAGGGCACAGAGAAGCCAGAGCAAAGAAAGAACAAGTCCCAAAATGGACAGAGACAAGGGACTCCCGGAAGCAAGAGAGAGTGCTCAGTGCTATGCCCAGCACCAACCAACAAAGTCATTAAGATGACAAGTGGTAGCCCAGACCAGCTGGAGACTGACGCAAACAATCCAGTCAGGGTCTTCCTGGCCCTCTTTGACCATAGCCCCCTTGTAATATCTGTCAACTCAGAAGCTGCAGAAGAAGAGCTGGCCTTCCAGAAAGGGCAGCTGCTGAGGGTATGGGGTTCACTGGATCTCCATGGCTTCTACCACGGAGAGTGCAATGGACACCTGGGCAAAATCCCCGGGCACCTGGTAGTTGAGGTAGAGGTGGGCACACAACAGACTGATGGGAGGTGGCATCTGCCAGCACAAGGCCATCTGCTTTCTGAGACTCAACGTGAAGACTTGGAGGGTCTAACCAATTCCCAGGGATCTTACATGCCTCAAGGGAACTCCAGAACACCCACACTGTGGACCCCAAAGACAATGGTGGCAGCTCTGGACTACGATCCCAGGGATGGTAGAGCAGGGGTCCAGGCAAAGGGCAAGCTGGTATTGAGAGCTGGAGATGTAGTCACAGTTTATGGGCCTGTGGATGATAAGGGATTCTACTATGGTGAGTATGGTGGACACAGGGGCCTGGTCCCAGCCCACCTGCTGGATGACTTGCCTGTCCATGGAGAGTAAGCACGACTCCCTTGGAGGGTAGTGGCATCCGGTGGCCCAACACCCCTTGGAAACAGAAGCAAGCACATGAATTTTCACACAGTATCCCTCCTCCCTAGCCACCGTAAGCAACACTGGCTCCAGGCAACATCACCTGAAACTGACAACAGTCCTCAGATGTTGTCCTAGTAACCAACAGCAGCAGGACTTAAATCTGAGTTGTTCCCCAAAGAAAAGTAAACCAGCCAACCCCTGAGAGTTTGATAGGCTATTTCAAAGACACGGATAACCATGATGGGTATTAGAGATGCCTTTTTCTGTGGTCAGTATGTTTTCGTTAGCAGGTTAACATTATCCATCCATTGCCTGTATGAAAGTCTCAAGAAAATTTAAAAAGAAAAAGCAATCAGAAAATGCTATTTTTCTATTTTATGTTCAACCCTCATTAAAATGTTCATAGAAAAAGAATATTTCGGGAGTTAAAGCATGGCCAAGGGAAATAGGAGCCTACCTCCTCTCTGTTCCCCTCTGTCCAGTGGATGTGGAATGGTGGCAGGAGCATTTTCCTGAAAGGACGGGAGGTATATTGTCACTGTAGGGTGAGCCTTGCTCAGGGCAGGCTGTTCCAGCTAAGGTGAATGAGGTAGGAGAGCTTTAGCCTCTTTAGAGGCAGAGCTGAAGCTCTGTACTGTAAGGCAGAGTCAGTGCCTCTAGGCTACGGGGCCTACTCCAGGAACTGCTGGTGTTCCCATGATGCTTTGTAAGGGATCCCCTTGGGAAAGTATTTCCTGTATGCTTTACAGAAGAGCCTACGGCAATTTGAAGGAGACTGGTCATGTCCAAGGTTGTGTGACAACCAAGAGCCACCACCTCCCATGGTCTTTCAGGGCTCTCCAGGCTAGTGAACAGGGAGGTTGGGACTTCCCGCTTCTCCCCTCAGATACAACAGAGAACTCTGCCTTCTAGAGTGTAGCCAAAGACAACTGGAAGCCCCCTGGGGCCAAAATATTGAGCTGTCCACCAGCTGTTCCAGCAAGGAGGTTAACTTGGACTTGAAGGCTACTATCTGAAAGTGGGAAGGAGAAAGGAACTGCTGGGAGCCCCTCAAAAGGTTTAAAAATGACATGGAAAGCCAGAGTGGAGTCACCTGAAACTCCACTCATTCAATGCTGGAGAGCTGAGGTTGTAGAGTGGAGAGGAAATCCACCCAGCATCCGGTAAACTGGAGGTCATTGTCCTTTCCTACCAGTCTCTATGACCCTTGAGGAACAAGCTCAGACTGGCTCTGCAGCTAATCAGAGGAGGGCACAGAGACCAGCTCACCTTGCTGGACTTCATGTCCAACTCCGGAGGGCAGGTAGAACCTTTTCTCTCTCTCTTTTTTTGTTTGTTTGTTTGTTTGTTTTGTTTTGTTTTGTTTTTTCGAGACAGGGTTTCTCTATATAGCCCTGACTGTCCTGGAACTCACTTTGTAGACCAGGCTGGTCTTGAACCCAGAAATCCGCCTGACTCTGCCTCCCAAGTGCTGGGATTAAAGGCGTGTGCCACCATGCCCAGCGAACCTTTTCTCTTAATCCATAGCAATTGAGAACAACACCTTTCACAATTGTTTTTACTTAATAGGGCATTTGTATTTATACATATGTTCCTGTACACATATCATTGTGTATGTGTGGTGTCAGAGGACAACTTGTGGCAGTCAGTTCTCCCCTTCCACTGTGTGGATCCCAAAGATCAAACTCAGGACTTCAGGCTTATTGGCAAGTGCCTTTTACCAGCTAAGCCATCTTACAGGCCCTACAAATGGTTTTTTTGTTTTGTTTTGTTTTGTTTTACTGTATAAACTGGGGCTGATAAGATAGTTCAGTATGTAATGGTGCTTGCAGACAACCCTGAAGATTTGAGTTCAGTCTCCAAAACCCACATTGTTGATGGAGAGGACCAACTCAAGTTGTCCTTTGACCTCCACACAGGTACCATGGAACTCATAGGCCCATATACAAACACACACAAAATAAGGGTTAAAAGAAAAACAAAACAAAACACTGGGCATAGTGGCAAATGCCTTTAATCTGACTTCTCAGGAGGCAAGGGGCAGGTGGATCTCAGTTTGAGGACCCCTCATCTAAAGACTAAAGGATAGCCAGGGCCACAGAGAGAGACCCTGCCACACTCCCTCATGCCCCCATTCAAAGGTGCTAGAGAGACAACCCATTGACTGGAAGCACTGACTGCTCTTCCAGAAGACCCCAGGTTTCAATCCTACATAGATGCTCACAGCTGCCTAGAACTCCAGATCCAGGGCATCGAATGCTTTCTTCTGCCCTCTGTGGCACCTGGCACACATAGTGCTACTACATACATGTAAGTAAAACACTCAAATACTCATAAATCCTATAAAAATAAAATTAAGATGTAGAAACTAACCAAAGTATAAAATTCTCTATCTCAGGAATTAGGGATATAGCTTAGAAGTGAACCATTTGCCTAGAATGTGCAAGGCCTGTGTTTGATTCCTAGCATGTTAAAAAAGTACCCTAATTTTGTTTTGTTATTTTTTTTTGTTTTTTAAGACAGGGTTTTTTTTCTGTGTAACTTTAGCTGTCTCTATAGACCAGGCTGTCCTCAAACTCAGAGATCCACCTATGTTTGCCTCCTGAATACTGGAATTGAAGGTGTGTGCCACCACCTCTATGGCTAATTTAAAATTTTTATTAATGTGTACCAGATTAAACTCAAACTCTGTGAGGCACAAGCTGGCCTTGAACTTCTGGTTCTCGGCCCTGGGGTTAGAGAAGTGCACAATACGCTTGTCTAGCTGAAGGCTCTCTGCCCTGCCCACTTCCTTTAACAGCCACCATATTAACCACCTTGAATTTTGTTGTTTCTCTGTTTGTTTGTTTGTTTCCAGACAAGGATTCTCTGTGTAGCCTGGCTGTCCAAGACCTCACTCTATATACCAGGCTAACCTCAAACCCACAGAGATCTGCCTGCCTCTGCCTCCCATGTGCAGAGGGATTTAAGGGGTGCCCCTCTACCACCACCACCACCGCCACCACCACGGAGCCATTTTTAAACACTTTTTATCTTTTTTGTTGTTGTTGTTTGGTTTTTTGAGACAGGGTTTCTCTGTGTAGCCCTGGCTGTCCTGGAACTCACTTGGTAGACCAGGCTGGCCTCCAACTCAGAAATTTACCTGCCTCTGCCTCCCAAATGCTGGGATTAAAGGCGTGCACCACCACTGCCCACTTTTTAAACACTTTTTTTAAAGACTTATTTATTTATTATATGTAAGTACACTGTAGTTGCCTTTAGACACTCCATAAGAGGGCATCAGATAGCATTACAGATGGTTGTGAGCCACCATATGGTTGCTGGGATTTGAACTCAGGACCTTCGGAAGAGCAGTTAGTGCTCTTAACCCCTGAGCTATCTCTCCAGTCCTTTAAACATTTTCTACAGATCTCTAGAATCTCACCACTTCCACTCCCATTTTTCATTTTATAAAGTGCAATTAAATTTACAAGACTATAAAGCCCATCACCCACTCAACTCTTTCCAACTTCCTTTAAAACACTGCCTCAGGGTGCTTTCAGGTCTTGCCACACCCTCTCACCCCCACTGGCACGAGTCTCCTGCGGCTTTCACCCCCAACTGGCCTGGGCCCCCCATTTTTTTTCCTATTTCTCAACATGTCATCTGGGCAGATCTTTTGGGGTCATGTTTGCCTTGTAAGACCTCGTGCCAAGAAAATAGCATTTTTTTTAAACCCTAAAGGCCTGGAACCCAGCCGTCTTTGTCCCCTCTCCCCAAAACGTTTGTTTACTGGGGAAGGACAAAAGCACTCACAGGTCAGAGAACGATCTGTGGAGCGGACAATCCTTTCATGTGGGCCCCAGAATCCTGACTTGTGACTTAGGTCATGAGGTTTGGCAGCACCTACTGAGCAGGCACCCCCTCCCCCACTGGAGGAACCTAGAATGTGCCTCACAAACCCATGGAGTCGTTTTCACAAAAGAACTAGAAGCAAGTGTGGGGCCTGCCCAGCCAAATACCAAGCTAGACTCTTCTCACACCCAGAAATCTTAAATCCCAGTACTCATAGGAAATGGTAGTGAGTAATTTTTAAAAATAGACTAGCCGGGCAGTGGTGGCACATGCCTTTAATCCCAGCACTTGGGAGGCAGAGGCAGGTGGATTTCTGAGTTCGAGGCTAGCCTGGTCTTCAGATTGAGTTCCAGGACAGCCAGGGCTACACACAAAGAAACCCTGTCTTGAAACAAACAAACAAACAAAATAGACTGAAAGAAACAGGGCAATGGAAAGACAGAGAAAGCTGATGAATACACAGGTGGGATGCCGGGATAGGCAGACATTATTTGGGGCCCAACCAAGCAACCCCAGTATTCAGGAAGTAAAGGCAGAAGAAATAAAAGGGTACGATCACCCTCTTCAGTAGATCATCAGTGTTGATCCCGACACACAGGAGGCAGAGGCAGGTGGATCCTCAGTTTGAGGACAGTTTGGTCTACAGAATGAGTCCCAGGGCTGCCAGGGCTGCACAGAGAAACCTTGTCTCAAGAAACAAAAATAACTAAATAAATACAATAAGTAAAAATCAATTGTGGAGGCTACAGAGATAGTTAATAGCACTGGCTGCACTTCCAGAAGACCAGGGTTCAACTCCCAGCACCCACATGGGAGATCATAACACCATCTATAACCCCAGTTCCAAGGGTCCAGTAACCTTTTCTGACCTTCCAAGCACAAATGTGGTGCATACATACATGCAGAAAAAAAAAAAGAACAATCACCCATACATAGAATTTTGATTTTTTTTGTTTGTTTTTGGTTTTTTTGTTTTGTTTTGTTTTTTCAAGACAGGGTTTCTCTGTATAGCCCTGGCTGTCCTGGAACTCACTTTGTAGACCAGGATGACCTCGAACTCAGAAATCCTCCTGCCTCTGCCTCCTGAGTGCTGGGATTAAAGGTGTGCACCACCATGCCTGGCGAATTTTTTTAAGTGAAGTTGGGCATATATATGTGTGTGGCTATGTGAGCGTGAATGGAGGACCCTACAGATGCTAAAGACATCAGAGCCCCAGAGGCTGGAGCTCCCGGAGGCTTCAAAGAATCAAACTCAGGCCCTCTGAAAGAAATGTCCTCTTTCTTGACTGCTGAGTTTCTCACCACCCCCAGGAGTTTCTTATTTGACTCTCAACTTGAGTTATTGCTCTAATATGGCCTTCTAAGAGGACCAATGAGATGGCCCAGTGGATGAAGGTGGTTGCTACCAAGGCTGATGAGTTAAATCTCCAGACCTTGTAGAGATAGCTGACTCCTGTCCTGTGTTCACATGCATATTGTAGAATGTGTGCATGTGTGTACACACATAAATGTAATGCTTTAAAACACAGCCTCCAGCCGGGCATGGTAGCGCACGCCTTTAACCCAGCACTTGAGAGGCAGAGGCAGGTGGATTTCTGAGTTCCAGGACAGCCAGGGCTCTACAGAGAAACCCTGTCTCGAAAAACCAAAAAAAAAAAAAAAAAAAAATCATGGCCTCCCGTCTGCCAGGAGGCCTCAGCTAGATCACTTCAACTTCTTCAAAAGTTTCCTTATAATGTCAATACTTGGGAAGTGCAAAGATCAAAAGTTGATGGGTAGCCTAAGCTACAAATCTGGTTTTGAAGATAGCCTGGTCTATATAAGACTATGTCTCAGCCGGGCGTGGTGGCGCACGACTTTAATCCCAGCACTTGGGAGGCAGAGGCAGGTGGATCTCTGAGTTCGAGGTCAGCCTGGTCTACAAAGTGAGTTCCAGGACAGCCAGGACTATACAGAGAAACCCTGTCTCGAAAAACCAAAAAAAAAAAAAAAAAAAAAAAAAGACTATGTCTCAAAAAACTTTGTCCTAAGGCCTGGCATAGCAGCACACATCTTTGATCCCAGCACTCAGAAGGTAGAGACAGGCAGATATTTGTGAGTTCAAGCCAGCCTGGTCTAGCTAGTGAGTTCTAGGATAGACAAGGCTACACAGCGAACCCTGTCTCAAAAAAAAAAAAAAAAAAAAAAGAAAGAAAGAAAGAAAGAAAGAAAAAAAGAACAAGAACAAAGAAAGAAAGAGAGAAAGAAAGAAAGAAAGAAAGAAAGAAAGAAAGAAAGAAAGAAAGAAAGAAAGAAAGAAAGAAAGAAAAAGAAACAAAACCTTGTCCTTTGCTGTCTCGTTGGGAAACTGTCTCTCTCTGTCCTACCTGCAGTTAACTATCTTCCTACAGGCTAGAACAGTCCCAGGTGTAAAAACCAGCCACTGGATTACTCTAGTATCTCCCCCAACCAACTGCCTTAACCCTTACTGTCAACATATACGGCTGGCTGTGGCACAGAACAGGTATGGTACCTTAGGAAAGGATCAACCTACTTGTGACTGAGACCACCAAAAGAAAGCACTGGCTTCTAGGTGCCCTTTGGGACTGCCTTGCCCTGAACCCTAACCTTGTGGTTTAGCTCACATTTTCCTGCTCTGAACAGCCTTATTCAGAGTTCTGTGCAGCTCAACTTTTACAGATTTGAAAAACTCTGAGGTTCAGAGAGCAGAGGTCATCTGCCAAGGTCGTCCAGCAAGTTGGTAGTAGGGCCTGGGTCTGAAACCAGGTGTGTCCCTTTGCCCTCTTGTTATCTGGAAGATTCCTCCCCCCCACGCAGGGGAAAGAACAGGGGCGAGGGAGGGTGAGGAATTCAAATTGGTAGGGCCGGTGGGGGGAGGGGACAGGGAGTGGCGGCAGCTAAGACTTGGGCAACAAGGTCCTGGGCTTAGCAACAGACCTAGGAGGGGGCCTAGAGCAAATCCTGCCTGCTGAGTCAGAGGTGCCTGAGGGACTCCAGGTGGAGACAGATTTCTGAGAGACAGATGGGGGTGGGAGTGGGGCTGAGGGCTGGCTGGCTGGAAAAAGCACTTCAAGATGGTGGGCCAAGGGGTAGAACCAGGTGCTAAGGGCCCACCCCGGGAGAAAGAGGCCTCAGAGAGGGCAGAGGGCCACATTTTCCAGAAGCTGGGAGTGGTCAGCCTCCACAAGGTCAGGCCAGATAAGAGCTGCAATAGGCCCAGTCTCTCTTGTGATTATGACCAAGGCTCTAGTCCCAGCCCCTGGGGCTTCCTGGTATCCTGGCCAGGCGAGGAGATAGCCCCTTCCCCCACTGCCACATGAGACCCATCAGACCCTGGTGATGGGGCAAGGTTGAGATTGGACGTTTCATGGCTTCTCCCAACTGCTCTTGCTCAGCTCCCAGCCCCCAGGAGTTTCTTGGTGCTCTAGGACCCTCAATCCAGTGCAGACTGAAAGCTGTTTTTACTATTTCTGTCCTCTCAGCTGCTGAGAAGGGACCTCTGGTAGGGACCTGGCTTCTGGCCTAACCTTGTACCCTCTTTATCCTGGAATACCCTCTATGTTCACCTCTTTACACAGCTGTGTGTGGAGACTGTCAAGCGTATGTCTGCCTGCCTGATTTTCTCACATTCACCCTAGCCTAAGAAGTAAACAACTATTTATTCCTGTCTTAGAGGTGGGAAAACCACAGATATCAGTTCTGAGGCAACTGGTTGGTCAACAATATGGCTAGAATTTGAACCCATGGGGTGCCCACAGAAACAAAAGCTTCTGGCTCTCTCTTTTTTTTTTTTTGGTTTTTCGAGACAGGGTTTCTCTGTGTAGCCCTGGCTGTCCTGGAGCTCACTCTGAAGACCAGGCTGGCCTCGAACTCAGAAATCTGCCTGCCTCTGCCTCCCAAGTGCTGGGATTAAAGGTGTGCGCCACCATGCCAGGCTCTGGCTCTCATTCTTACCTCTGGAAGAAACTGCCCTCTACATTACTCATCCTTGCCCCTGGATCATAGCATCCTGAAGATAGACCCCGCTTGTGCAAAGACCTGGGGCACTGAGACCGTATAGGGAGATTCGGTCAATAAATAAATAAATAAATAAAATAGTTTTTCTTGTTCCTGTTTTTGTTTCTTGGGTTCTTTTTTTTTGGGGGGGGTTGTTTGATTGTTCTGTTCTTTTGGTTTTTTTTTTTAATCTCTCTCTCTCTCTCTCTCTCTCTCTCTCTTCCAGACAAAGATTTTCTGTGTATCCCTGGCTGTCCTGGAACTAGCTCTGTAGACCAGACTAGCCTGAAATGCATACAAATCTGCCTGCCTCTGTCTCTCAAGTGCTAGAATCTAAGACATGTGCCACCACTGCCCAGCTAAGGATTTATTATTTTATTGTTATTAATAATAATATTTATTTTATGTTCATTGGTATTTTGCCTGCATGGGTCTCTGTGTGAAGGTATCTGAATTCCTTGGAGCTGGAGTTACAAACAGCTGTGAGCTGCCACGTGGTTGCTGGGAATTGAACCTAGGTCCTCTGGAAGAGCAGTCAGTGCTCCTAACCACTGAGCCATTTCTCCGGCCCCAGATACTTAAATAATGTATATTTTTTTTTAAAGATTTATTTATTTATTATATGTAAGTACATTGTAGCTGTCTTCAGACACTCCAGAAGAGGGAATCAGATCTCGTTACAGATGGTTGTGAGCCACCATGTGGTTGCTGGGATTTGAACTCTGGACCTTCGGAAGAGCAGTCGGGTGCTCTTACCCACTGAGCCATCTCACCAGCCCTTAAATAATGTATATTTAAGAAAAAAAAAAAAAAAAAACTCTCATCGTTTTTTCACTGACCCGGTGAGGCGGCGGGGGGGTGGGGGCGAGCCCCGAGGGGTTCTCGCTTCTGGCGCGCCAAGCGTCTGTCCCGCGCATGCGGGCGGGCACGACCCGCTCGGGGACAGTGCCAGGTGGGGAGTTTGACTGGGGCGGTACACCTGTCAAAAGGTAACGCAGGTGTCCTAAGGCGAGCTCAGGGAGGACAGAAACCTCCCGTGGAGCAGAATGCAAAAGCTCACTTGATCTTGATTTTCAGTACGAATACAGACCGTGAAAGCGGGGCCTCACGATCCTTCTAAAAAGAGCTGAAAATACAGTGGAAAATAAAAATAAAACTTCACTGGTCTTCAGAACAGTAAGGTGACTGCAGACAAATTCATTCTCTCTCTCTCTCTCTCTCTCTCTCTCTCTCTTTTTGGTTTTTCAAGACAGGGTTTCTCTGTATAGCCCTGGCTGCCCTGGAACTCACTTTGTAGACCAGGTTGGCCTCAAACTCAGAAATCTGCTTGCCTCTGCCTCCTGAGTGCTGGGATTAAAGGTGTGCGCCACCACGCCCGGCAAGAAGCCTGTCTTTATGGAGCTCTTAGGAGGCGCTGCTTTGCAGAGACGATCCATGGGTGTCAGTGGCTTTCCAGGGCACCTGGCAACAGAGGCTGAGGATTTAGGTTGTTATTGTTACCCGGCTACAAATACCCTTACTACTACTCTCCACTCCCCCACCCCCCCACCATACCCCCCACCCCCACCTGGCAACCTAAGCTTGTTCCCAGGGTCTGCACAGTGGGGGAAAGAACCAACTTCCACAGGTGCCCTCACCCCCACACACATGCAGTGGCACATAGGCATCCACTGAATAAATAGACAGAAAAATAGAATATTTTAAAAAACATTTTTAAAAATTCTTATTTAGAAATAGGGCCTCATTGGGTAGCCCCAACTGGCCTGGGGCTCACTATGTTCTCCAAACTGGGTGTGAACTCCCAGAGATAGGCTGGCCTCTGCTTCCTTACAGCCAGAATTAAAGTAGTGCAACACCTATACATGTTAAAGGATCAGGTGAATAAGGCTAGGGGGCCCTGGGGAGATGGCTCAGCAGCTAACAGCAACACTGCCTGTTCTAGGGGAGGACCCAGATTCTATTCCTAACACACACGTGGCATGTCACAACCCTCAGACTCAGAGCTCACTCTCTCTTCTAGCCTTCCAGGGCACTTCACAACCATGCACAGACACATGCAGCAGAACACCCATATGCATGATAAATCAGTAAGTACGAGAATGCTGGGTAGGATAAGAGGAAAGAGAGACTCATCTGTTACTGATGAAGGATGAACTACTACCACCATTATCAGCATGAAGGATTAAAAAATACAAAAAACAAGGACTGCAACTGCCATGTGGCACTCTCCTTTAATCCCAGCACTGAGGAAACAAATGCAGGAGGATTATGAGTTCAAGACTAGCCTGCTCTACATAGCAACTTCCACTGTAACCAGGACTACATAAAGGGACCATGTCTCAAAAAACAAACAAATAAAACTACCTGTGACCTCTACAGAAACAAAACAAAAAACAACGCCTGGCGTGGTGGCACACGCCTTTAATCCCAGCACTCTGGAGGCAGAGGCAGGCAGATTTCTGAGTTTGAGGCCAGCCTGGTCTACAAAGTGAGCTCCAGGACAGCCAGGGCTATACAGAGAAACCTTGTCTTGAAAAAAACAAAAACAAAAACAAAAACCAAACAAACAAAAAAAAAAAACCCACAAAACAAACAAAAAAAAGCACTGACTGCTCTTCCAGAGGTCTTGAGTTCAAGTCCCAGCAACCACATGAATGATGGATCACAACCATTTGTAATGGGATGGGATGCCCCCTTCTGGTGTGTGTGAAGACAGCAATAGTATACTCACATTAAATAAATATTTTTTTAAAAAGTGAAATATAATACTGTGTATGCTAATTTAACTTTGTAAGTTAAAATAACAAAAACCAGGCACTGTGGCACATCAGCACTGCGACTTGTTAGTCAGCCAGGGGACTCCCCAACACTGAGAGACCATTCAGTATGGTGGCACCAGAGCCACACAGAGAAACCCTGAAATGGAAAAACAAAAAGAAAGGGGTAAGGTGAGGAGAGGTGGTGGTGGTGGCACAGGCCTTTAATCCCATCACTCAGGAGACAGAGGTAGGAGGAGCTCTGAGTTCCTGGTCCACAAAATTCAAGGACAGCCAGCCAGGGCTACACAGAGAAATCCTGTTTGGGTTAGGGTTAGGGTTAGGGTTAGGGTTAGGTTATTTATGCAGTTAGAAAAAAACAAATAAAATAACATAAAATAAAGCGCAGCAAGTTAAGTATCGCTGGATCACTGTGAATCCCACTCTTCCACCCTAATCTTTGTCTTTTCTTCCCACAGGGCACCTGCTCCCCCACACTTGTTCTGTTTTGTTTGTTTTTTTGTTTCTCTCTGTAATCCTGCCTGTCGTGGAACTTGCTTGGTAGACCAGGCTAGCCTTGAACTCGTAACTCAGAGATCTGCATGCTACTGCCTCTACCTTCCCTCCCCATCTTGAGTGCCACCACTGCCCAGCTTGTTAAGATAACTCTAAGTATACTTACAAAGGGAAACACCTGTATAATTACTTCTCTCTCTCTCTCTCTCTCTCTCTCTCTCTCTCTCTCTCTCTCTCTCTCTCTCCCCCCCCCCTCTGTTTTTGTTTTGTTTTAAGACAGGGTCTCACTATTCACCCTAAGCTAGCCTGGAACTCTCTATATAGACCAGGCTGGCCTCCAACTTCTAGAGATCTGCCCTCCTTGCCTACTGAGTGCTGGAATTAAAATCATGCTCCACAATGCCCAGCTTGATTTTCTTTCTTTAAATTCTTTTAAGAAGCTGGCTTCACCCGGTGCGTGGTGGCGCATGCCTTTAATCCCAGCACTCGGGAGGCAGAGGCAGGCAGATTTCTGAGTTCGAGGCCAGCCTGGTCTACAAAGTGAGTTCCAGGACAGCTAGGGCTATACAGAGAAACCCTGTCTCGAAAAAACAAAAAAAAAAAAATTTTTTTTTTTTTAAGAAGCTGGCTTCAAATCTTCAAGTACAGCCAATCATCCCACTTGTGCCTTTAGTAGTTAGGACTACTACAGGAGGCTGTACCTTACTCTCTTTTATTAGTATGAAGAATTCACTCATCCTTTTGGCCTACCTGTCTGGTGATGGTGGCACTGCCTTCTGCCTAGGCTGCTGGGCTACTTTCCCTGATACCTTGCTTATCAGTAAATGTTGCTGCTCTCTATGGCTCTAATGGCATTTCCTCCTGAGAGGAGGAGTTTGTCTCCTAGAACCTATGTAAAATGTTGGGTATGGTATCTTGTGGTTCTAACCCAGCACTTGGGAACAGGAATTTACTGGTTATTCTGACTTGCTTAATTGGTGAGCTCTAGGCCAGTGAGAGACCTTGTTTCAAAGGAGGTGAACAGTATTCCTGGGATGGCCCTGAAATTGTCCTCTGGCCTGCAATTGCCAGTCCACACATGCATTCCTCTACCCTGCGCCCCGCCCCTCCTCCACAGAGTACAAATATACAGCAAGACATTTCCTCATACCTTACCGGCTTTAAACCTTTCAGTGACTTTCAATAGACCCTAGGAGAAGAACTTCAGGTACTAGGCAGGGCTCCCCATCATGGTAGCCCGTGTTCCCAGCTCTGGCAAGTATCTTCTGGGAGCCTGTATTCCTTCAGGACCTTACGCATGCTGCCCTCAGTGTGGCAGTTCCTCAATTCCTACTCAAATGTCTGTTTCCCAGGTCTCCCCTGCTTATCCTCCCTGCCTGCCCAACAAAGTAATTTTTGATTTCAGAAAAGCTTCACAGCGGGACGTGGTGGCGCATGCCTTTAATCCCAGCACTTGGGAGGCAGAGGCAGGCTGATTTCTGAGTTAGAGGCCAGCCTGGTCTACAAAGTGAGTTCCAGGACAGCCAGGGCTATACAGAGAAACCCTGTCTTGGAAAAAGAAAAGCTTCACTAGGGAAGAAGTGGTACTTGCCACAGTGGTGCTCATGTGGATAAACAGGATACAGGATGAGATCCCTGGGAGGAGAGAACCAAATCCCAGGTGTTGTCTTCTGACCTCCATATGAACACACATGCTGCACACACTCGCAGGAGCTGGAAATGCAGTTTGTTCTTAAAGTGCTTGCCTAGCATACATAAAGCCTTGGGTTCAATCCCAACATAAAAAAGAAGTGTGGCAACTCCTGTCTCTAATTCTAGTATTTGGGGAGAGGAGACAGGAGATGTAGAAAGATGTAGATGCAGGGTTTCTCTGTGAAGCCCTGGCTGTCTTGGAACTTGTTTTGTAGAGAAGACTGGTCTTGAGCTCAGACATCTGCTTGTCTGTCTTGTGAGTGCTGGAATTAAAGGTCTATGCTAGCATATCCTACTCAAATTATGACTCATGTTTCTTTATGATTAAATAATCTAATGTGTTTGTACCCATTTCCTTCCTTTTTCTCCATCTCTCTGTTACCACATATTCTTTTGTGTGTGTATATGTGTGTGTGTGTTTATATGTACACATGGGTATTTGTGCATTCACATGGGTGTGGAGGGCAGAAGTCTCTCCCTTTATCACTCTCTCTTTTATTTATTTATTTTTCTTTGAGACAGGGTCTGTTACTGAACTTGGAGCTCATCGATTCAGCTAGAACACCTGGCCACTGTGCTTCAAGGGGAACCCACTTGTTTATTCCGAGGTATTGGAGTTCTGGTGTGTACTACTCTGTCCACCTTGGTACTTGGGTGCTGGAGATTCAAACCCAGGTCTACAAGCTTACTAGAGTCAGCCTTTGACTAACTGAGCTATCTCCTTCACACCACCACATTTTCTTTATCCATTTAGCCATTGATGAATACCTAACTGGTTCTTGAATATTGTAGTTATTGGCAAGCACACACACACACACACACACACACACACACACAAACCCAAGCAGTAATCCAAAGTCTTCCAACCAAAAATGCCCAGGGCCATAAGGATTCAATGCAGAATCCTACTAGACCCTCAAAGAAGAATGGATGTGAATAGTCTTTAAATAATCCTTTAAATTAGAAACTGAAGGGAGGGACATTTCCTATAGCTTTTTACAAAGGCACTATTACCCTGTTACCTAAACCATACAAAGAAAGAACATTACAGACCAATTTTCTTTATGAACATAGATGCAAAAATTCTCAATAAAATACTTGCAAACTGAATCCAAGAACATATCAAAAAGATAATTCACCTTGATCCAATTGACTTCCTTCCAGAGACACAAGGTGGTTAGACATATGTAAACCAATAGACGTACTCCATCACACAAACAGACTGAAAGAAAATAGAAATAGAAGTGACCTTGGTAAAGCCTCAGCCCACTTCATGATAAAAGTCTTGGAGAGAATATGGATATAAGGGACATACTGCAATAAATAAACAAATAAAGGCGGTTTACCGCAAGCCCGTAGTCAACACCAGTAATCTAAGTGGAAAGAAACTCAAAAGCATTTCCATTCAAATCAGGAACGAGGCAAGGCCGTCCATGCTCTTCGTACCTATTCAGTATGGAATTTGATGTTTTGGCAGTGCAATGAGAGAGCTAAAGGACATTGAGGGGACATGGGTGGAGAGAAAGAAGTATGAACATCTTCATTTGCAGATGATAGGATTTTATAGAGGCAAGACTCTAAGACTCCACCTGGAGATGTCCAAAGCTGATAATGCTTTCAGCAAAGTGGCAGGATATGAAATTAACATAGCAGTCAGTAGCCTTCAAATGTAGAAACAACAAACAGATGGGGAAAGGAATCAGGGAATAAGCACCTTTCACAATAGTCTTTTAAAAAGTCTGAGGATAACTCTAATCAAGCAAATGAAAATTTGGTATAATGAAAACTTTAAGACACTGAAAAAAGAAATTGAAGAACACACCAGGAAATGGAAGGATCTCTCATGCTCATAGATCAGTGAGATTAATATTGTGAAAATGGCCATCCTGTGGGAAACAATCTTCAGATTCAACTCAGCCACCTCTAAATTCCAACACAATTCTTCATGTAAATTGAACAACAACTTTCCGTTTTGTATGGAAACACCAAAACCTCAGTATAGCTAAAACAATCCTGAATAATAAGAGAACCTCTGAAGGTATCAGTGTTTCAGTTTTCAAGTTGTATTGCAGAGTTATAGTAGCAAAAACAGCATGGTATTGGCATAAAACAGACATGTTGATCAATGGAATCAAATCTAAGACCCAGACAAAAGCCCAGACATCTACAGACACCTGATTTTGGACAAAGAAGCCAAAAATGCACACTGGAGAAATGATAGCATTTTCAACAAATGGAGCTGTTAAGGTCTAGGCAAACTATTACATATTATATATTCTACAGAATGGGTTCCAGAACAGTCAAGGCTACACAGAGGACCCCTGTCTCAGAAAAAGAAAAACAAGCAAGCAAACACACTAACAGATCCAGCCAGCCACTTTTGGGCACATATCCAAAGGGGATATCACCATAGTTAATGTTCACTGCTTCTCTCCTCACAACACCAAAGCCTGAAAACAGCCTGGATGTCCACCCACTGAAAGATGGATAATGAACCCATGGTACAATTACACAGTGGAAAATTATTCCACTGCTAATTTTTTTGTAATTCACAAGTAAATAGATGGAACTAGAAGAAATATTATGAGTGAGGTAACCCAGACCCCAAAAGACAAATACGGTATGCTTTCTTTTATATGTAGGTGTTGGCTTTTTTGTCCTCTTCAAATAGAGTTTATATGTATAAACTTGGCTTGGCTGTCCTGGAACTATCTATGTAGACCAGGCTGGCCTTAAATTCACAGAGACCTACCTGTTTCTGCCTCCTGAGTGCTGGAATTAAAGGCATGTGCCACACCACCTGGCTTCGATCTTAGCTTTTAAGCCTTTGATATATGTATTACAATCCATATAACCACATGGGGAGTTGGGTAGGGAGAAGGTCTCTCAAGAAAGGAGAAATAAAAAACGTTATTATGGTAGGGGAGAGACAAGAATGGAGAGTAAAAGGAGTAAGGTGAGAGGAGGTGAAGAAGAGAGAGGATACGGGAGAAGATATGGGGAACGACAACTGTCCGGCTGTGAGTCTGCCTTGCACCAGGCATGTCGCTCAGGGGAGGCAGAACATAGTCCGCGTTTTCAGCAGGGTCTGGGAATTTTGTGGTTTCCAGTCTCCTTTGTATCCAGACACTGCTGGGATACTGCTAGACTCAGAACCAACACTAAAAGCCCTTTGACAGGCCACACAGGAACCAACTACTGTAGAAGCTTTCTAAAATATACGCTACAAATATGAAAGGACTCTAAATGGAGTCCTCAAATATGGGGGACGGACGGACAATGCCCCAGCTAAACATCTTTCATCACCAAGTGGAACATCCAGTGTCGGAAATGGGTTACATCTGGTTAAGTCACTGGCCAAAGGTTTGCCCATGGAAACCCCCAAACATCTCAGGCTACTGCCAAGGCTGACTTCACAAAGTGCTGGGTAAAGCTCTGTTGCTTTGTTGAGTATAATGCTTATGAATGTTACTAAACTTGGAGAAGTCAGGCTGCTGCCTACCTAGCAGCTTTATCCCTACCGATGGAATGTTCATGGTACTAGAGAGTGAAGAAAGGTGAACACTGAGCCAGCTACAAGCTGTACAACTTACAACAATGATCCACGCAAGAGATTTGCTGGTGCAATAGTGGCATAGATGTAGGAGTAACCAACCACTCTCTGCTTGGTCTTAAGGTCCATGTCATGACCGAGGGGATATAGCAATAAATGACTCCTAATGACATTCTGCTGTACCAACAGATCAGTGAAGCCATCATCAGAGAAGCTTCCTGGGAACTAACACAGAGACCCACAACTGGAAAATGTATAGAGAGTGAGAAATTTTGGAGCACATAGTCCTAAATAGATTGTCTTCATCTAACTCTCCTCTAAGGACTTTGGAACCTATTCATAATGAAGGCTGGAAGACTGTAAGTTCCAGAGGCGATGGATGGATGGTTCCCAGGAATCCGTGTCCTCCAGATACAACAGCACTGATACACATATGAACGCCCAGACTGTGGCCGCATGCACAGGGCTTGTGCAAGCTTAAGCCAGATGGGGTTCCACTACAGAGAGGGGGATGTGGACACAAAAACTTGCACCCCTAACCAAGATGCTATCTGCAATTGGAAAAAAAAATCAGTCTTCTCTAACGGAGTCTCACTGATTAATATTTGTCACACTTCAGGGCAGTCCACATGCCCAGGAGTCGATGACCAACACAATATAAACTGAATGGTGTTTTAGCATGTTTTTTCTTCAGATTGCTTTGTCTAAGCACTTTTTTTTTTTTTTTTGAGACAGTGTTTTACTATGTAGCTCTTGCTGTCCTGGAACTCTTTATGTAGACCAGGCTGGCCTCAAACTCACAGCAATCCACCTGCCTTTGCTTTCCAAGAGCTGGAACTAATGGCATGTGCCACTATGTTGGCTTAGTCTTTTGCTTGTTTTGGTTTCTGATTTTGTGAAGTTTTTGTGTGGATGTGGTATTAGGTTTTTGGTTTTGTTTATTTTTTAAAGAGAGAGAAGAGGGCCCAGGAGACGTTGTTGGTGCACACCTTTAATCCCAGCATTCAGGAGGCAGAAGCAGGAAGATCTCTGAGTTTTTTTGTTTTTTTTTTTTTTTTTGTTTTTGTTTTTCGAGACAGGGTTTCTCTGTGTAGCCCTGGCTGTCCTGGAACTCACTTCGTAGACCAGGCTGGCCTTGAACTCAGAAATCCACCTGCCTCTGCCTCCGGAGTGCTGGGATTAAAGGCGTGCGCCACCACGCCCAGCATGATCTCTGAGTTTGAAGTCAGTTTGGTCTATATATAGAGTTCCTGGACAAAGTTGCAGTGTGAGACTTTTTTTTTTTTTTAAGTGTGTGTGTGTGGAATGGTATAGATTTGAGTAGGTAGGAGCTGGGGGAAGGGGAAAGAATGATCATATATTGTATGAAAAAAAGTTATAAAAAGGTAAAAAAGTATAAGATAAACATGGTTGTGCTGACTTAGTGGTACCTCAGGTACCAGCTAACCTAACTACCCCAGGGGTGGCACAGCTGAATCTTACAATTGTAGCTCTGCCTTTCACTCTGTTTTTTGTTGTTGTTGTTGTTGTTTTTTGTTTTTTGTGTTCCAGACAAGCTTTCTCTGTATAGCCCTGGCTGTCCTGGAACTTACTTTGTAGATAGACCAGGCTGGCCTCGAACTCAGAAATCCACCTGCCTCTGCCTCTTGAGTGCTGGGATTAAAGGCATGCGCCACCATGCCTGGCTCACTCTGGATTTTTTTATTAGCCTATATTAATTACATGTAGTAATGGGTCTCATGACATAGTCACATAGCATATTTGGACCACAATCAGCCCATTACCCTCTTTTGTTTCTTTCCCACTGCCTCTGACCCCATTCTTTTCCCCAGCTTGTCTCAGTTCTACTCTTTCTTTTTTTTTTTTTTTTTTTTTTTTTTAGATTTATTTATTTATTATATGTAAGTACACTGTAGCTGTCCTCAGATACTCCAGAAGAGGGCATCAGATTGCATTAAGGATGGTTGTGAGCCACCATGTGGTTGCTGGGATTTGAACTCTGGACCTTCAGAAGAGCAGTCGGGTACTCTTACCCACTAAGCCATCTCCCCAGCCCCATACTCTTTCTTTTTTATGTGATTTAGTGAATTTAATTAGAACTGCTTACAGGGGAATAAGTGGGTGATTATTTATAGGAGTCAGGGCAATACCAGTGTATTATTTATAGGAGTCAGTTTACCAGTGACTATAACCACTGAAAAAAATGTTCCTTCCTGTAACCATCACCTAGGGAGTGGCAGGACCACCACACTTGGCTCAGTAAGTCTTCAAAACAGCCCACCTCTAAGCTGTTCTTCATGATTGACAATTCCTTTAACACGTGCTTGATAGTTCTTTTTTGTTTTTCCTTTCTGAGGCAGGCTCACTGTGTAGCCCTGGCTCAACTGGAAGTCACTATGTAGTCAGACTGGCTCTAATTCACAGAGATCTGCCTCTTTCAGCCTTCAGAGTTCTGGGACTAAAGACATGCCCCATGCCACCCATTTTCAATCTATTGAGTTTTCGCCATTTCTAGGATGTTTAGGCATAGTATTCTATGTCTTGGCTAGTATAATTGACAGCAGTAGCTTTATAATTTGCTTTAATATCTGTTAGGACAAATGTACTCCTATTTCTGTTGTTTGGTGTTTCAAAGATGATAGTTGTAAAAACAATCATGTATTAGCTATGTAGCTATTGGGTAAACTAAGAATTTTAATTTTTTTTAATCTGTTATTTTAAGCTTGTACATTCGGAAAGCATGCTTGCCTCTGTGAAGGGTTATTGAATTGGGTTTCAATGTTGACTCTGGGTCACAACCTCCCTATAGAACAGCTGTAGGTTCTGGCTAGGACTTTTCTGACCTTTAACAGTGGTGGGCTTTAGTGTTTAGTGTTCAAAGTAGAGAGATGGTCATCTAATAACTCTCTAGAGAATAACTCCGTGTGAACCCCAATACATTTGGATGGCCACAAGTCTTGGGTCTTTACTGGGCTGCCTAAACTCCTGTGACCTGCGGCGGTCACCGGAACTCTGGATAAGTAAGCAGAGTGTACACGGACCTCTCCGCCCTCTGCGCAATCCGGGTCGACCTTCGCGAGAGTGGATGTAAGGATCCTAGGAGAAGTTTAGGGTTAAGACTCCCAGGCCTCTTTTCTCCTTTAAAATCAGAACCACGCAGGCCTTCCTGCAGCCCAGACAGCGGAGCAAGCAGCCTTTGGGTGCTAAACTTTATAGACTGAGATACTCTGCGTAGATCAAGGGGCTCAAACGGGCGGAAGAGGAGAGGCGCAGGCCACCTGAACCGGGTTGGTGGTGATAGTGTTGGGGGTTCTGAAGGGTCCGGGTCAGGCTCAAAACGGGTCAGTCTTCCGTTTGAGGGCTGGGCATAGACCCGTGGTAAAGAGCAGGATTCTTGTTTCGCTGGGTGTTGCCCGTCAAGTATTTTGAGGTGAGGTTGCCATCCCGTTCTGGCGCCTGCATCGGGACCCTGTAGGCGACCTCCCGTGCGCCCCTCCCCCATTACACTCTGCCGCAGCCACTGGCCCATCCCTGGACTCAGACCCCTCGGCGGCCCCGCCCAGCCTCAGGGTTCCGCCCCCACAAGGGTCCGCCTCCAGGTCCGCCCTGTCGCTCGCCCATTCAGATGTGGGTCAGGGGTGAGCGGGTGGAGCTGACGTCACAAGCTTCCAAGATGGCGCGGAGCGGGCGGCTGTGAGCAGCGCTCTGGGCGCGCTGGGCGGAGAGCCGAGCGGGGGCCGGCGGAGGGCGGACAGGGCGGGCGCGTGCAGCTCAGGTCGGGCGCCCAAGACGAGGGGCCTCTGGCAGGCACCTGAGGTAAGCGGTGTCCTCGAGGGAGGGCGACGCGGGCCGGGCGCGCCCCCGGAGAGGGGGGCGTGGGCGCGCGTGGGACGGAGCGCGCGCACGGCCCCTAGTCTCGAACCGAGGCGCACGCGGGACCCTGGACGGGCGGGGGCTTTGTGGTTCAGGTGCCCGGCGGGTTGCGGCCGGCACGGGGACTCCGGGCACAAAGCCCCCAGGGCCGCGCCAGTCCGGGGACGCGAGTCTGTGGAGCGGGGGTCGACGGGGTAGCGGGCGCCGGCTCTTTGTGCCTTTTCATTAGCAATCTAATCCGAACGGCGTCGGGCGAGCTATGCTGCCTGACAGGCGGGCGTTCTCCCATTATGCAAACGGCTGTACGCCTGCGGCTGCCCCTCACTGGAACGCTTTACGGTTTCCAGAACTGCGCTTGTGTGTATGGTCTGCAGTCCTTTTCCTCGAGTACCCTTCCTGGCTGGGGGACTGGCCGTGTCAGGGACAGGGTAGGGCTTAGAGGGCCCGGCTCCGTGGCTGGGTGGGCTTTCTGCCCTGCCCCCAGACCTTTGCTGGAGGCAGCCGCCTGGCAGGAAGAGAGATGGGCTTGGGGGGAGGGGGTCGGGTGGCAAGAGGAAGGGACTGGCTGGCTCAGGGAGTGAGCTGAGGGGCCCTAGCTTGTCATTCTCTGTTTATCTTCCAGAATGGTTCATATGCACACAAGCCTGGGTGTAAGTGCTGGGGGAAAATACCTCTCCCTGGGGGGCAGTGACTTAGGTACTTGGAGTGATTGAGGCCAGATAATACTCTCAGCGGCCGCGCCCTGAACAGTTTTGGACTACCTTGCGACGAGAGTCCCGTGCTGATCTTGGCTGGCCGGAGAGATTCAGAAGTTATTTACTTATGTGTTCTATCCCCCTCTTCACAGTATCTTTTCTAGTTATAATTGTCAGGCGCATTTGGAAAGCTGTGTTCCAGGTTCCTCACTTTCAATCAGCAGGAGGGGTGTAACACTGAGAGGCCACCCCCACTGACATATGTGGCGATGGGGGAGGGGCGGATCCTTGCCTATAGGAATCCTGTGACTGGACTGTTACTGGGGTTTGCTAGCTGTGGCTTTTGCACCTAGGACCAGGAGATTCGGCAGGTCGTGGAGGGGCTCATCTTCTAGGCTGAACTTGGGATTTCCAATCTAGGACAAAGGTTGGTGGGATGGAGGCAAACCCTAGAGGGATGCCACATTATTGCTTCTGATTCCTCCTGGCCTTGCCCCTCCACTGTTATCTGCCCGTATCTGGAATCCCTGGCTTTCAAGCAGACATTTTTAGGATCGTAGTCTGTGTAACCACTCTGTAGCTCTGTCTCTCGAAAAAGTATGCTGGGTGGAGCAGAGCTCCTGGAGTAGTCTGAAAGAAAGCAGATGGTCCAGCCTCAGGCTGGCCTCTAGAGACAAATGTGTGGCCAAACCTTCCCACTAAGGTTTTTGCAAGAAGTCATGTGCCTGCAGGTGATCTTTCTGTCCTATGCAGTTTTTTAATGAAAACCTCTGAAACCTACAGGGTAGACTTGGGAAAAGTTGTCCAGTCTTTGCATTGCCTGCCTGCTTGCTGCGAGGGGAGCAATGCTGTTCATTCAGTTTACTAATTTGGCTCCTGGCTTTCTGCAGGTTAGTTGTAAGGTGTTGAGAGTGCTTGTTGGCCAGCTTGTCTGGCTGTTTGAGTTCGGCTGTGTGCCCAGAATTTCTTCCTGCAGTGTTTTCCTGCCAGTTGTTGGGACTTGTACATTAGTCACTGAGCTTTTACGAGCAATTCCTGAAAAGAAAAAAATCTCCCTCTGATTGTTGGCTTTGCGTGTAGGAAGAAGCAGCTCGAGGGAGCCCTGTGTTTAAAGCAGAACCAAAATGATTTGCTGTAATTGCTAGAAGGAGAAGAGGTGCAAACAGGGCAGGGGCGGTGCAGCCTGTTCTGCTGCATAGTACCTGCTCTGAGGACAGGTAGACAGGGTTCCTTCCTTCCGCACTTCCTGGTCTTGGCCAGCAGCCTAGCCTTTTCCACAAGCTGCAATTCTAGATTAATCCTCACATAGTGTTTTCTTTCCACAGATCAGATTTCTCATTTTGTTAATAAGTGCAGTCTCTGATCCTCTAGGAGTCAGCTGTTGTGGACTGAGAGCAACAGGGTTTTGCATTATTGAGCTGTAGGGAATGCTGTGCAGTCTTCCTATGAGTCCTTATTGCCTGTCAAGGTCAGGCTTGAAGGGGTGAGGTTAGGGGCATGAATTACCCTTCTCCCTTTTAAACTGAGCTGGAGTTTGTTGAGATACTACATTTCTTTATTCGTATGTATGCATGTCGATGGGCAGACTCTCTGCTAGAGTCGAGCGTGGGACAGCTTGTAGGAGTTGGTTCTCTTCTTCCACCAGGTGGATCCTGGGGGTCAAAGTTGTCATAAAGCTAATTGGCAAGCACTTTTGCCCACTGAGCCATTTCTCTGGCCCAAGAAAGAGGGTTTCCCTATGTATCCTTGGTTGGCTTAGACCTCACTATTTCCACTATGACCAGCTTTTTTTGTTTGTCTTTCGAGATGAGACAGGGCCTCACTGTGTAGCTCTGTCTGTCTTGGAACTCAGAGAATGGCCTGCCTTTGCCTAGCAAATGTTGAGGTTAAAGGTGTGTGCCACCAGTTTTCAGGGTTTTATTTTATTTTTAAATAAGAAAGGGTTAGAGAGATGGCCCAGAGATTAAGAGTACTGGCTGCGTTCAGAGGACCCAGGTGACTCATAACCATCTGTAACCCCAGTTTCAGGGAACCTGATGCCTTCTCCCTTCCCAAGGCACTAGGCACTCCTGGGGGTCCCGTGTGTGTAAAGTTAAAACAACAATGAAAACAAGGAAACAAGGTCTCTTATAGCTCTAACTGGCCCAGAAGGCACAGACATCCACCTCCCTCCCATAAATCCTTTGCTGTTTTGTTTTTGAAACAGGGTCTCTCTAGCCCTGGCTCTTAAGAACTCACTAGATAGACAAGGAACTCAGATCTACCTGCTTCTGTGTTCTGAGTGCTGGGATTAAAGAGGTGCCACACTGTACCAGGCTCCTGAGATTTTTTTTTTCTTTTCTCTTTATTTTTTGGTTTTTTGAGACAGGGTTTCTCTGTAGCCCTAGCTGTCCTGGAACTCACTTTGTAGACCAGGCTGGCCTCGAACTCAGAAATCCACCTGCCTCTGCCTCCCGAGTGCTGGGATTAAAGGCATGCGCCACCACGCCCGGCCTCCTGAGATATTTTAATATAGATTTTGAGCCCTGGAATTAAGAGAAAGGCATTCAGGAATAAAATAAGATGCTTGTGAATGTGGCTCTCACAGGAGAGCCAAAGAGATACCTTCTTATCAGTAGCTTCTGAAAAGGAACCAGTTTTGGAGATGTAGAAGTTCGAGAAGGAATAAAGTTCAGTTTACCTAGGGAACTCCTGTCTCTGCTCTTTTGGTTGGTCTGTTGACCCGAGGGGTCAGTTTCATCCCATCTCTGTTCATAGGCTGGGACTGAAGGCCTTTGCCTCCTGAACCTGATCTCTAGCAGGGCCTGGACTAGGAGGAAATGGTCCTTTTTTGGAAGTAATCAGTTCCGAAGAACCTGGCTAAACAGAGTACCCTGCAAGTCAGTTTGGGGCAGGGTGAGTGGACTTAGTTGGAAGCCTGCAGTGTGCCTAGTTCTGTGGTTCACTCTGCATGCAGCCATGGGCAGTGATGATGCCCACTTTACCACCCATGTCTAAGGTAGAGACAGCTTGAGTGTACACCTGTGTTGTCTTCCATCCATCAGTCTAGAGAAGACAGACAGCAAATTATTAGAAGAGGGGTGGGCATAGGCAGTGTGGTGTGGCAGGCACGGTGGGAGGGGGCCATGTAGGTTGGAGGAGTGCTCTGGACACCATGCTAGGTTCATGTTGGCAGAGCTGAGTGATGGTTATTTTTATTGCACTTACTTATTTGGTATGTGCGTGTTTGCTGATTAAAGAAGCTGTTGATGCTCTCCTTCTACCATGTGGGTTCCAGAGACTGGACTTAGATTGTCAGGCTTGGCAGCAAGCAGCTTTACTCACTGAGCTATCTTGCCAACCCGGTTTTTGTTCTTTGAGATAAGGTCTTACTGTGTACCCAGATTGGCCTCAGACTTGTGCTCTTACCTCAGCCTCCAGACTGCTGGGATAGTGTATATCTTCTCGGGCAGCTGGGAAGACTATTTTTTGTCTCATCTCCTCTTGTCTCATACTATCCCCCACCTCCCACCCTAAAACCCCTGCCCCAAGGTTTCCCTATGTATCCCTGGCTATCCTGGAACTTGCTTTGTAGACCATGCTTACCTCAAACTCTGGAATTAAAGGTGTGCACCACTACCACCTGGGGAGGATTTTTTCTTCTTCTCCCCCTAAATTAAAGGCCATGGAGGAAGGACTAGGAGACCATGAAAAACATTATCTTGCAGGTATGTGAAGCTTGGGAACTGTGTGCCCCCCCCAGATGTGTGAGACTCTTGCAAACTTTGTATTTTACTCAGTTCACTCTCATAGCATGTCTAAATTGTGCTGGCTCTGGTACTCACAAACTTGTGTACCACTGCTCTGCTTTTAAGGCAGAATGATAGAACTATTATTCCAGTTCAGTGGGAGTCTCTTGAGACCAAGGTTCATACCTTGCTGGGATTGAAGGATAAATGCTTTTGACTTGAGAGCCTATGAGAGCCTTTATTACATGATGTCTGTAGATACTTGAGCTCAGACCAGGGAGCGAGCCTTTTCTCCAAGACACACTGGATTTCTGCTGGAAACTATGAAACAAGCCTGTCCAGATTGTGTGTGCATGTGGCTGGGAGGAAGTGGGGAAAGGAGTAAGCCTGCCTAAGGGTTAGGGAACTGAACTGGGGAAGGACCCTAAGGAATAACTGGTCTCTTGAGCCTATTGGGAGTTGGGGTTGGGGAACCCTAGTAAGCTTGATTCTCTGAAGGCTAGACACTACTACAGTCCAGGAGGACAGGGAAAGGCAGGCCTGGGAAGGGCATGCTGGATTGAGTGGGGGGAATGACACCATAACACTCCTAAGGACCTTCAGAAAGGCTACCATAACTGATGAAAGCATTCTTGGTAGAGGGGAAAGAAGCATGTTTTGGGACTGATGTCGGGGGACTGAGGATCTTATACCCTCCAAGGTGAGAAAGCGTGAGCTAGCCACTTGCATCTGGGCCAGAAGTCCCTCCTGTGTCTTGTGAGATGAAAATAGCTGTTGGTCCTTGTTTCCTGATTGAGGGTGAGCTACCTCACCACAAACTTCTTGTGGGTGAAGTGGGAGGTATGGGATATGGAAAGGGGCTGTTTCCCAGGTTGCCCTGTCTGTTCCTATGGGAGTTCCTGGAGTGTCAAGGATGAAAGGTCCAGGTCAGGATGGGAGGGAAGGCTGTTTGCTCTGCATGAGTACAGCTGCTAGGCAGTTCTGTGTGGCTGGGACAGCAGGCCTTATTTATTACTTATTCATACCTGTGGGTGGACAGATGCTTTGGATGATGGGGCTGGGGGGACCACTCCCATTCTCATAGTAGTGTGGGTTTGAGCCGCATTGGAGTTTTCATCAACCGAGCTTAGGATTCTTCCAGGTGAAGGACCCCATGACTGTTCCTGGTCTATGCAGCTCCATCACCCTGCTGCTTAGAAGCTGCATAAAGTAAATGAAAAGGAGGGATGGGGCCTGAGACCTCAGGGGCTTTTCCTTATATGGACACAATGTCCGTGCTGCGTGAGATGATGAACTTGGGCTGCCTGTGAGCCTAGCACTGTTTCTTGTGCTTGACTTAAACCTTGGACTTTATATCAGACCTCTGGGGAGCTTGGTTTATCCCTAGCTAGGTCCTGTGCTTCCTGCAGTGAAGCTGGTATGTGGCCAAGTTTAAGAACCACTGCCCCAGCAAGAGATGTATCTGTTTATAACAGAATCCAGCAAAGAATTGAGCAGTAAGGTTGAGTAAGATATGCTGTTAACTGATTTAGGAAGGCCCAGTGGGCTTAGCAGTTACCCACTGGATGAATGGACATAGCAGATTCTCAGGCAGCAGAGGAACACTGAAACAAGGATGAACAGCAGAGCCTGAGCATGCACTGAGGGGTCTCTAGTAGAGTGTTCTCTGTGAAGCAACCTCCTTCCCTATACTCTAAGACTCAGTCTCACCCACCCTGTAGCCTGTTGTGTGGTCCTGGCTTGGTTGCATTTTTGGGTTCCCATTGGCCTTTGTAACCTGGCAAACCTTTGTTTGTAATGACTTCCTTACCAGCCTACTTTACTTTAGCCCTAGCTGAGATGTGACATAGGCATCATTGGTATAGCTGCCTCTTCTTTAGTCTCTTTGCCCTGTTGTCCCTGGGAGAGACCCTGGTCCTGGAGGTTATTTTTGGGCTGCATTGTATAGGCAAGGTGTATAGTAAGGGGTTGGGAAGGTGGTGCTATGCAGGGTGTGAGAGGCAGGGCTTCAGGTTGGCTCTTTCTCTGCAGGAACAGAACAGTGGAACGTCCTGGTGTTCAGTTTGTGTCTGTTGGGGTTAGGGCAATGATTGTGTGACAGGAGTGTTAAAACTCCTTGGTGTACTGTCATCTTGGTGTCCTGGGTAGGAGGTGTGGTCTTTCAGAGGAGGGAGAGCCTAGGTACAGACAGTGAAGGGATGCTAGGAACACAGGTAGAGAACTTTTTTTGTAGTGTGCATGTTGGTAGACAGGCCTAAACAAATTGTTTTATGAGCATAACCTTCTAGTTAGCGTGCACGCATGCTTGTTGTTGGGAGGCTTTCACACCCAAGGCACACACATCCCTTGCCTATACATGTGTGTAACACCATGCCTAATTTTTTTCTGGGCTAGGAATCAGGACTCCCATGCTCGCTAGATACTTTACTAACTGAGCTACAGCCCAACCCTCCCTTTTCCTTTAGTAGGAAGCTGGTGCAGAGCTCTTGGCAGAATGCTAGGAAGGTGCTGGTGGAGGAGGGGTGGCCAGTTCTTTTGAGCCCTTACCCTTGCTCGGCCTTTTGGTAGCATATTAGGCAGGCCTGCATTTAATGCTCAGAATGTACTGTGTAGTCCTGATCATTTCATCAGCCCCTGTTGTACACATGATTCAGAGATCCTACCAGAACACAGATAGGAAGTGCTCAGGGAAGTTCCAGCAGTGAGCCATGGGTGGGAGCTATACATACAGTCTGAGGGCACTTTATTCTCAGTGGTACTTGGGCTGGATCTTTTTCAAGATAGGATCTCACTATGTTGCCTTATGTAGACCAGAACTGCAGAGCTGGGATCAAAGGTGGTCACCACCATGCCAGGCACAGCACTTTCTTTGTAAATATTTAGGTGTTCTTTGTTTTGTTGTTGTTTGTTTTGTTTTGGAGGCAGAATCTCACTATGTAGCTCAAGCTGACCAGTTTACCATGTAACTCAGGCCTCCCTTGACTTGTTTTTTTCTTTTCTTTCTTTCTTTCTTTTTTTTTTCCCCTGAGACAGGGTTTCTCTGTGTAACCCTGGTTGTTCTGGAACTCATTCCATAGACCAGGCTGGCCTCAAACTTAGAAATCTGCCTTTTTTTAATTTTTAAAATTAAAATTACAGAATTTCCCCCCTTCTTCCATCTAATACCTTTCATGCATCCATGCATCCCCCTTTCTCCTTTAAATTCATGGTCTCTTTGTTACTTTGTTGCATATATTATGTATGTATGTAGGTAAATATATGTGCTCTTATGTATATGATTTCAGGGCTCACCACCTGGAATTAGATAATCAACTGGGGTGAGTGACTTATCCCTGGGAACAAATTCTCCCTTTTCCCCAGCCCTGAGTTGCCCATAGTTCTGTCTACCAGTGGATCTTCCTGAGATTTTTTTCCCCTTCCACAGTAGTATGTCGGTTGGTGTTATTCAGTTCCTATTTAGGCAGTCATATTTTTGAAGCATCTAGGAAACAATATCTTTCAATAGCAGAATTCCTGGTCCTCTGGCTCCTACAGTTCTGCATAGTATTCCCTGAGCCTTAGGTGCAGGAGTTTCTTTTCTTTTTTTTTTTTTTTTAAAGATTTATTTATTATTATATGTAAGTACACTGTAGCTGTCTTCAGATATACCAGAAGAGGGCATCAGATCTCGTTACGGATGGTTATGAGCCACCATGTGATTGCTGAAATTTGAACTCAGGACCTTCGGAAGAGCAGTCAGTGCTCTTACCCACTGAGCCATCTCACCAGCCCGGTGCAGGAGTTTCTTATAGATGAATATATTCATTGGGTCTCTATATCTCTGCGTTTTGACCAGTTGTGGATGCCCCCTCCATGCACCCCTGCCCCTTTTCCAAAACAGGGCTTTTCAGTGTAGCCCAGGCTATCCTGAAACTCATTCAGTAGATCAGACTGGCCTTGAATCTAGGGATCTGCCTTCCTCTGCCTCTCCAGTGCTGTGATTAAAGGCGTGCACCACCTCCCCCCCCCTTTTTTTGTTTTTGTTTTTGTTTTTGTTTTTTTGAGACAGGGTTTCTATGTATAGCTCTGGCTGTCCTGGAACTCACTTTGTAGACCAGGCTGACCTCGAACTCAGAAATCTGCCTGCCTCTGCCTCTGCCTCCCAAGTGCTGGGATCAAAGGTGTGCGCCACCACACCCGGCTTTTTTTTTTTAACCTCCTCCCCCTTTTTGAGACAGGATCTCAATATATAGTCTTTGCTGACCTTGAACTCACAGAGATCTATCCATCTGCTTCTGCCTCCTGTAGTACTGGGGTACCACACATGGCTCTGAAGTTACAACATCACAGACCTCAGACATACCAGAAAGGGCATCAGATCCCATTACAGATGGTTGTGAGCCACCATGTGGTTGCTGGGAATTGAATTCAGGACCTCTGAATGAGCAGTGTTCTTAATCGCTGAGCCATTTCTCCAGCCCCACCCCCTGAGGTTTTCTTTGACATTTTTCCTTTTTTAATTTTGTGTGTTTGGGGGGAGCCTGTAGAAGGACATGGGCATGCAAGTTTATTTCTATAGCATGCAAGTGGGACTTAGAAGGGCACTTACAGGAGCCAAGTTTTCTCTATGGGTACCTAGGATTGGACTCAAGTTGTTAAACTGAGTTATTCTGCCTTTTTTTTTTTCCTCTTAAGTTACTTTATGTATGTTAGTGTATGAGTCTGTGGGTCAGGACCACCTATGGGAGTCGGCTTTCTCCTTCTACCTTATGGTTTTGGGAATCAAACTTGGGTGTGGTAGCATACTCCTTTACCTGGTAAGTCATCTTGTTGACTTACAGATGAGGTTTTCTTTTTAAAATTGCATTTGAGCGGGGCGGTGGTAGTGCACGCCTTTAATCCCAGCACTCAGAAGGCAGAGGCAGGCAGATTTCTGAGTTCAAGTCCAGTCTGGTCTACAAAGTGAGTTCCAGGACAGCCAGGGCTACACGGAGAAACCCTGTCTTAAAAAAAAAAAAAAAGCATTTGATTTTTTTTTTTTAAGGGGGAAGGGTGCTTGCTGCACATGTGGAGGTCAGAGAACAACTTGAAGTTGGTTCTCTTCACTATGGATTTCAGGATCTAACTCAGGTATGTAGGCTTGGCAGCAAGCACTTTTACAAGAATGGCTGTGGCTGAAGGTTTCAGTTCAAGTGTAATTGGAGATGATGCTCAAAGCTGAAGGGTTCCCTCACCCCAGGGACTAGAAGACAGAGAAGGGCTCCCTGGACCATTTAACTTTAATAACAAACAGCTCCCTTCTGGGATTTCTGGTCTCTGTTTCATGGTGGTTTTGCTGAACAACTAACTCAGGAAAGCCGGGAGAGGGCTTTGGGGGCAGCCAATACTGTATGTACTTCAGAGCTTACAGCCTTCCCTTCTGGAAATTTTTCAGTCTGGGCAATGAGAGGTGCTCAGTCACTGCTACTGGTGGTGCTGGGAGCAGGGTGGGCCTTTCAGTAGATGAGCACAGGGGCTGGAGAAAGGATGGGAGAAACAGCCAAAGCCTTCTGAAAGTGCCTCCAGGTAATCAGGCACTGGGGTTGGGTTGCTCTTTGGATGTGATAAGTCATCCTAAACTCCAGAAGGCCAGGTGTGAGCCTGAGGCAGCCCCCATCCTGGCTGAGGGGAGAGGATTGTTTCCAAAGTCCCACATTCCATGCATGTATGGACTCTGATAAGAGCAGCACTGCTTGCTTGCTTTGGGTTGAAGGGGACTTTGACTTCATGCCCCCAGCAGGCAGCAGGCTCATCCACATCCTGCTTCCTGGTAGCACCCTTCCCCCACAGGTCTCTTCCTTCCACAGCCCAGACCTGAGATTCATGGATGCCGTTTCAAACAGTCCTTTCATTCATTTATTTACTCTAAGCTGGGTTGTGGTGGCACACACCTCTAATCCCAGCACTTGGGAGACAGAAGCAGGCAGATCTCCGAGTTTGAGGCTAGCCTGTTCTACACAGTGAGTTCCAAGACAGCTGGGGCTACACAGAGAAACCCTGTCTTGGAAAAACCAAAAATTGTTATTCTAGTTTAGTAGAGAACCTTGTTAATGCTGTGACCTTATAATACAATCCATCATGTTGTAGTGATCCCCAACCATAAAATTATTTGTTGCTACCTCATAACTAATTTTGCTACTATAATGAATCATAATGTAAATATCTGATATGTAGGATGTCTGATATGGAACCCTCAAAGGAGTTGAGAGACCGACTGTTCTAACCTTGTTCTAGCACTTGAGAGACATAGACAGGTGAGGCTCTGAGTTCTAGGCTATCCGAGGTTAGTTACATAGTGAAACCCTATCTCAAAACATTTTTTAAAAAATTTTTTTAAAAAAATTGTTACTCGAAAGTTCTCTAGGGAAGCCCCTTTGCCCAGGATTTTGGCATTTTTGTACATCAAGTCAAACTCTGGTATTCCTTAACCTCTTTGACAAAGCTTCATTTTTCTTGCCTATGAAATGTGTTGTTAGAAATATTTGAGCCAGGCATAGCGTGGTGCTCCTTTAATCCCCGCACTAGGGGACCAGAGGCAGGTTAATCTCTGAGTTTGAGGCCATCCTGGTCTCCCGAGTGAGTTCCAGGACACAGGACAGCCAGGGCTACCCAGAGAACCATCTCCCGAAACCAAAACCAACAAACAAAAGGCAAGAAAAAATACTCAATGCATGTCACCATTCTCACAGGATTGTTTGTAGATTTTGGCCCCCTTTTTAAGACTTAGACGTTACTGAGTTTTGCCTTAGGATGGGGCAGGGACTCAAGTAACTCAGGCTAGTTTAGAGTTTAGTATAGGTCCTTGAACTTTTGATCCTCCCGTGTCTCCCAGGTGCAAGGATTACAGGCATGCACTATTCTTATTAACTCATGGGGTTTCTTGGTGGTGTAATATCTGGAAGAGCTAACTGGCTTTAGCAAACCCCTGTGGTGTCTGTAATTTCATCTATTTGGGATTGGGATGCTAAAGTAGGATCTTCAGTTCTGGTTCAGCCTGAGCTATGTTGTGGTGATCCTGCATTTAAAAAACAACAGGCAAGAGCTAGGTGTGGCACATTCCTGTAATCTCAGCACCTAGGAGGAGGAGGCAGGAGAATCAAGAATTTGCTGCCAGCCTGGGCTATATGAGACCATGTCTCAAAAAATAAAAACAAAACAAAACAAAACAAAAAACATCCCAAAGAATATTCTGACATTCTTCTTAAACGAGTGCTGATCAGTAGGACTAGGGTGGGCAGGAGGGGAGGCGCCCAGACAGATGTGCCTCAGCAAATGCTGGTGTTGGGTGAGGATTGGAAGGAAGATGAAGAAAACAAGGGGAAAGGGTCGTTGATTGGAGGGCTTGGCCTGTGGGCTCCTCATGATATTTTGGAAGGATGAGGTGGGCGCAACACCCCTCAGGGAAGAGTTGAGTCTAGGCTGAGCTTGGACTTTAAGGAAAGTGGCAATGGGGGAGTGACTTGATATATATATATTTGAGGAAGATAACAGGATGAATTGTATTCAAAATCAGAGGGGGCAGGTATTCAATGCTCTATGTGTGCTTTTGTGAAGGGGCCTCAGGGGATGGTGTTTTTAGACATGGATTAATTTTTTTTCCTTTTTAAAATGAAGAGTACATTTATTGTATGAGTGGATGTGTGTACCCTGGCATGGAGGTGAGAGGCCAGCTTGTGAAGGTGGTTCTTTCTCCCATGTGTGTTCCATTGAAGTCAGAAAGTACCTTTAACTGCTGACGTTATTTTGCTGCCAGTTTGCCAGGCTTGGGATGGAACCTTGGATCTTGTGTAGGCAGACACTCTACTTAGACTGGATCTTAGGAAGAGGATACCTGTAAAGTTAGGCATACCTACTCTCCACATACATGACAGTCTGGCTCGTCCTTAGGGCAGGGTGGTGCTTTCTGTATGGTCTCTTGTGGGACCAGAATTCTTCTAACCCCCCTCCTCCCATTGTTAATAGAGTTGAGTAATGTTGGGACCCCTGTACTGGGTCCTCACTGTGGAGCTGTTTTGGGATTTTTATATAGAGCAGTCTCAGCTAGGAAGTTAGGATATTATTACAATAGTGTAGTCAGATGATGTGAGTTGTGTATTATGGTAGAGTTAATAGTGGAAAGCCTACTGCAGTTGAAGCTCTTCCTGTGTCACTTAAGAAGCAACCCTTCACCCCAGCTTCTGGACATGTCCATTCCTTTGTGGCTCTTTCAAGTTGCCACTCATTGACGTCACGGGCTAACCTTTCCCTGCATCTGTCTGGACCTTGAGTCACAAAGTGGCTTGTTGGAGTTGGTTTGTCTCCTGTTCACACAGCAGTGGCAGTGATGACACTCTCCAGAGACTGAAGCGTGTGGAGCTGGAGTTCTGGGGCAGTGCTGCTTCCTTCACAAGTCTTGCCTTTCTAGACGCCCGTCTTTCAGAGTTGAGCTGTGTTGCTCCAGGAAGAGAAAGCCCTGTTCATTTTACCTCCTGTCCCGAAATCCCCTTGTTCAAAGCTAAACCTTTCCAAAGTTGTACTTTTTGTTATTTTGGTGGGAATGGGAAATGTAACCTAGAATGTACCGCAGATTTATACTTCCAGGTCTTTGCTTACTTCTAAGATTTGTATCACCAAAACCAGATTAAAAAAAATATTTATTTATTTATTTATTCTATGTATGTGACCACACTGTCCTGTAGCTGTCTTCAGACACACCAGAAGAGGGCATCAGATCCCATTACAGATGGTTGTGGCCGCTATGTGGTTGCTGGGATTTGAACTCAGGACCTTTCGAAGAACAGTCAGTGCGCTTGACCACTGAGCCATCTCTACAGCTTTTCTTTCTTTTCCTGTTTTGTTTTGTTTTGTTTTGTTTTTTTCCTGGTTTTTGGTTTTTCCAGGCAGGGTTTCTCTGTATAGCCCTGGCTGTCCTGGAACTCACGCTTTAGACCAGGCTAGTCTCAAAATCAGAAATTCACCTGACTCTACCTCCCAAGTGCTGGGATTAAAGGCGTGCGCCACCACTGCCCAGTTGTTTTTGTTTTTTTAAGATTTATTTATAATGGGTGTTTTGCTTTCAAGTATGTGTATGCACCATGTTTTACTTGGTGCCTACATAGGTCAGAAAGAAAGCATTAGATTGCCTGGAACTGGAAATGGCTGTAAGTCACTGGGTCCTTTAAAAGAACAAGTCCTCTTAACCCCTCTGAGTCATCTCTCCAGCCCCTAGATTTGTCTTGCTTTTTATTATATGTTTGTGTGTGGGTGTACCCACACGAGCACAGGTACCTTCAGAGAACAGAGGTGCTGGATTACCCTGGAGTTGGAGTTGGAGCTGTCGGAAGTGGGGGCTGGGAATAGAACCTGGACGTCTTCTGGAAGAACAGCAGTCGCTTACTGCTGAGGAATCTCTCCAGCTCTTACTTGTGCTTTGAGACAAAGTCTTTCACTGAGTCCTTAGGCAGGCCTTAAACTTGTGATCCTCTTGTCTCAGTTTCCTGAGTGTCTGTGCACCAGGCTCCCTCTCGAAAAGTTAGTTAATTTTGAGGCATGACCTTGTTTGTGTAGCTAGTCTCAAGCTCAGTCTCAGCCTGCCTGTGCCCTCCTGAGTGCTGGGACAGTTCCTGGGTTCTTTTAGTTTTTGAGGCATTGTTTCATGTAGTGCGGTCTGGCACTTGTTACTTGAGCATGGTAATGCTACAGAGGTTGGCCTGGAACTCAAGAGCCTCCTCCCTCCCTCTTTAGCTTCGAGTGCTGGGATTCTAGGCATGTGGCACTGAGCCAGGTGAACTGCTGGCACTCACACCTAGGGCTTTGTACATATTAGACAACTGTTCTCACTAAGCTGCATTTCCTACCTGTCTACTGAGCTTCTGGACTTGTCCTGTACCTACTTTAAAGTATCCTCTTTAAAGGAACGAGATGGCTCAGTGAGTAAGGGTTGTGCATACATGCACATATTAGACACACACAGACCATATTAAAGAAACACACACAGCATTCATGCACACATATGACACAAGCACATTTAAAATCACCATTTTCTTTTGATCCTGGGAAATAGTCCTCAGTCCTTTGTTGGGTTAACTAAATTCCATCATTGTGGGTCAGAAGTTCCAGAGAACCTGGGTTCCATTCCCAGGACCCACAAGGCAGCTCATATCTGTAACTATAGCTCCGGGGAAAGCTAACATTTTCATCTGGCCTCTGTGGGCATCAGGCATTCTTGTATTGCACAGACATATGTGTAGCAATGTTCCCATTCATGTAAGATAATGTTTGCCATTGCTGTAGCGTGTGCCTTTCATTCCAGCATTCAGGAGGTAGAGGCAGGCAAATAAATCTCTTGAGTTCAAGGCCGGCCTGGTCTACAAAGAGTTCCAGGACAGCCAGGGCTACACTGAAAAGAAACATTGTATCTGGAAAAAAACCAAAAACAAAACCAAAAAAACAAAAATAACACCAAACCAAACCAAAAATTTTATATCCATCCATCCATCCATCCATCCATCTATCCATCCAAGACAAGGTCTCTTATGTAGCCCTGGCTGTTCTGGAACTCCTTATTTTGACCAGACTGACCTTGAAACCATAGAGATCCACTTCCCTCTGTTGGGATTAAAGGTGCATGTGTCACCACTCCCAGGTTAAAAAAAAAAAAAAGCACCATTCCTTCCTGATGGAATTTTTCAGACCCTGATTTTGCTGATTCTGATGCAGCGTACCATCTCAAGTTTGTCCCAGTCGAAGATCACAGTCATGGGCAGTGTAGGGGTGCCTGCTTCTTTGGTCTCTGAGACATGCTTTTACTTTGTAATCCAGGCTTACCTCAGATTTGTGCTGAAGCTTCAGACTCAGTGCTAGATCTGTAGGCATGTGCTGCCGTGCCTGGTCTCAGCTCAGCTTTTACCAGTGAATGAGGCAGTTCTGTCTTGGGAAGACACTTACATAGAAAGGTGTGTTTTATAAAGTGGATGATGCCAGAAGTATTTTATTTTACTTGTTGAGCTCCTACTTGATTTAATACTTTGTTGGCTACTAGAGTTGGTTTTAGGGAAGTTGCAATCTTGTCTCCCAGAGCCTTGGGCTACGTGACGCCTAGTGACTCAGCTGTGACATACACCTCCCTCTGGGGTTCAGTTATCTCAGTTGAAGGATGTCCTCGGGCAGTCGAGATGGTTGTGATAGTCCGTCCAGCTGGGTGGCCCAGGCTTCCTGGTGCCCTTTCAACTCCTTGCCTGTGGAATTTCTACCTACTTGTACTGTGCTGTCTCTGCTTGTCCTCCCTCGCAGTTACTTTCCTTTTGTTTTATAGTGTTGGAGATGGAACCCATAGCTTCTTTCATGCATGCTAGGCGTGTCCTGTACCAGTGAACTGCACTCCCTAGCCTGCAGAGCCCCTTCTCTTTCTCCTTTTAAAAATACGTGTTTAACCAATGGTGGTGGTGGTGGTGACTTTAATCCAACTTTAATCCCAGCACTTGGGAATCAGAAGCAGGCGGATAGGTCTCAGGGAGTTTGAGGCCAGCCTGGTTAAATGGTGTGTGTTTCCTGTACCTGTACAGAAGTGCACACACACAGTACCTTTGTAAATGAGAGGACAGTTTCTGTAGCAGTCATTGTGCTGCCATGTGGGACCCACCTATTAAGCTCAGTTGGTCAAGCGTGGCCACATGTGCTGAACCATCTCCCCAGCCTGAGCTTCTCCAGTCACTCATACCTCTTCTCTAACCAGTGTATGTTGCCCAGGGAATGCCCCGTGTCTTTGGTATCAGTGCTGGGCCTCAGCTATACTGTTTGTAGTCACCAGCTGTTGGACTTGTTGACTTGGGAAATGTGTCTTCCTTTGGAGGCTTTGTCTTTCTACTGACGTTACTGTTGTTACTTAGTATGAAGTGGGAAGCCCATGCTCTAGACAGTGCATCTCCAGGGACTGAGATGCGGGCTCTTGGTGAGTGGATAAAGGTCTTGAGTTTGATCCCAGGGAACCAAATGTGCCTCCCTCCCTATGAAATGAAGGAATGAATCTAAGAAAACTGACATAGATTCTTAGTGGCATGTGTATAGTGGGGCCTAAGTACCTGCGTTCTAAAGACTTACAGCGCTTCTGCTCTTCACCTTACTCACTAGCGAGGAGAGCAGGGAGAGGCATGGGGGTCATGGTTCTCAATTTGGCCTGCCTTGCCTCCAGAATTCTCACCCATCTGGGTTTTGTTTGTTTGTTTTGTTTTGTTTTGTTTGTTTGTTTGTTTTGTTTTTGAGACAAGGTCTCACTGTATAACCCTGATTGTCCTGGACCTTACAAGACATCTTTGTGCCTTTGCTTTTCCTTGTGCTGGGATTAAAGGTATGCACCTCCACACCTGGCCTCCAGAATTCCCACTTTTACATTGCCTAGGGGGATTTTTTTCTGTCCATTTGATTTTTGCTTTATTAGCTCCTGTTGTGTTACAGGTAATCTGTCTTTTTAAAATAATAACTCATCATAATCTCAAATTATTATTTCATTGTCAAGGGGACTCACCTGCTGTCGTCAACTAGAGTGCCCTAGAGTTGGGGCTCACTAGGGCAGATGTAGCAGGGAATATCCTTGTCTAGCTCTTGTTGACGCTAAGGTTAGGCATGAGAGGGGATGAACTGTGCTTGGAGGGCACAGAATCTGCTGTGATATGGTGCTACATAGTGTATGTCTCCAGACCTTGTAGCATCACACACCCTCTGTGCTTTCTTTTTTCTTTTAAAGATTTATTTATTTTATTTATATGAGTACACTATCACTGTCTTCAGACACACCAGAAGAGGGTATTGGATTCCATTACAGATGGTTATGAGCCACCATGTGGTTGCTGAGTATGGAATTCAGGACCTCTGGAAGAGCAATCAGTGCTTTTAACCTCTGAGCCATCTCTCCAGCCTCTCTCTCTCTTTCTCTCTCTCTCGCTCTCTCTCTCTCTCTCTCTCTCTCTCTCTCTCTCTCTCTCTCTCTCTTTCTTTCTTTCTTTCTTTCTTTTTTGGTTTTTTGAGACAGTGTTTCTCTGTATAGCCCTAGCTGTCTGTCCTGGAACTCACTTTTGTAGACCAGGCTGGCCTCAAACTCAGAAATCCGCTGCCTGCCTCTGCCTCTCAAGTGCTGGGATTAAAGGTGTGCGCCACCACCGCCCTGGCCCCTCTGTGCTTTCTTATGGTGATGGTTACTTATAGAAATGGTTACATGCCTAGGGATTAGTAGGCTTGGGCAGGTAGTCTGGATCCAGGCAGGTCTCAGCTTCAGGTAGGCAGCAATAAGTCTCTAATAGGGCCCTCAAACTTTTCAGGATAGACTGGAAAAAACTTGGAGTGCATTCATTCTCTTCTATGTGCTATAGAGCTGCTCTTAGGGTTGGAAACGGAGGAGGCAGCCATTCCTGGCCTCTGATCGCATCACCTATGTTTCTAGTAGAACCTGAGAATTTCATTTCATAGAAACTGTGGCAAGAGGGGGGCTGGGCTCTTGGCATTTGAAGTGCCTATTGCTTTCCAGGACGGTGTTGGGAGAGAGCCAGGAGTGGCTGGCTAGCATCCAGGTTTGGGTTAATAATTTGGCTGGGCTTGCCCAGAGAAATGAGCTCCACCTGCTACTAAGCCCAAACCTAAAAGGCAGTGGGTCACCACACCTGGCTAGGGATTTTCTTAGAAAAGCAGCAAGCCCTGCCTAGCCCCTGATGCTGCCTAGATGGCAGCTCACTTTTCTTCCTGGAGAAAAGACCTGTGCCCTCACAGTGACTAGGTTGGAACATTAGAGCGGGGGTGGGGGTGAAAAAGTGTAATTCTGGATTTGAACCCAGGGCCTTACACAAGCCCCCTACCATTGGTCTAGGTTTTGAGGCCTCCAGGGGTGGGAGGGGAAGGAGCCGGAGTTCTCCCAAGCAGCTCTGTAATTAAGAGGGCCTTTATGAGAGAGGAAAATTAACCACAACCCCCTCCCAAGTCAGGCTTTAGATCCTCTCTCTGTTACCTATGTACTCTCTTTTCTGTGGGCAAGTTGCTTAACCCCCAAGAACCTTATCTGCAGCTGGAGGCAGAGATAATGGTCCTTATAAGCCTGTGGCAGGCTTCAGTGAGACCAGACCTGCTCAGACCTGTTCAGTCACTGCACAGCCCCCCACCCCTAGAAGACCTATCTTACTTGGGCAGATGAGACTTGTATGGACTGTGGTGGAAAGCTAGGATGGATAGAGTTTCATGGAGGAGTCCAGGACAGGAACAGGGTTAAATGGAATCTTCACTTTGTGACTGTGTCTGCCCATAGTTAGGCCCTGGACTAGGCATTGGGAATCTTCTAGATCTCCAGTTGCTCAGTCTCTTTCAGACAGCCCAGGCTTGGGGGAGCCACGTGGGATATGAGATTACCATATGGGAAGTGGACCAACTGTCCTCACATTAAGGTCTCTGGATGGTAGGAAAATGTCTGAGTCTTCTCTGACATTAGTCAGATGTGCTTATTAAATCTCTGGGATGTGGAAGGTGCCTAGCTAGCGGTTATGACTTCTTCATCAGTGTTCTTGTCTCAGCCAAGCCCTCTTACCTGGGAGTGGCACTCAGGATGATGGCTGAGGTGGAAGAAACTCCCGCCCGCTTTCTCAGTCCACCAGGCCTTTTACAGATGCATACTCTGGCGGAGTCAGTGGTTGCCAGGCAGGATGAGAAGGTTCTTAAGAGGCCTGGGTGGGATGGCCCCCTTTCCTGGCCTTTTTCCTTTTCACCAGGCCTCCTGGCTGGGTGTGAAGCAGAGAAATTCCAGCCCAGGTGCCCTTGGATGCCTCCAGGAGGGTTCATTCCTGCCCGAGGGGATCAGGCATTGAGAAGAAGTGTGAGGAGTATCATGTGGCTTGAAACCACACCCCGAGTCTGGGCCTCACTGTGTGGGCCTGGAGTCTTCTTGTCCTAGAAGCTGGGCTAGCAGCCTCGCGTGCAAAGGGAGTCACAGGAGGCTCCATAGGCAGACCAGTACTAAGCGTGAGCCTCTGGAGACCGTGGCACTAGGAAAGGTGGGTGTCTAGGCTGATTTGGGGCAGTATTTTTTGGAAGAGGTAGAGTGGTAGACTTTCTCAGTTTCCTATTTAAGTCACTTTTATCTTAAAACCTTTCTCAATTCTTAAGACTGGGCCATAATAGTGGTGTCCTGTCCCATTGTAGGGAACAGAGAAGAGAAGCCTTTTTCACTAGTCCTTGAGGCTTCCTGGACACTAGCCTTCTCAGCAGGATTATGGGTGGGTCATTCCCCCAATGAAGCTCCACTTAGGGTCAGGAGGCGGCACGGAGATAGTGGAAGCCCAGACTGTCATCTGTCATTTTCATCAGCCACTTGAATGCTGTGTGTTTAGGCAGGGAAGTGGGGTGAGTGAATATTGAGGTTGTGGGTGCATGGGGGAAGGGAGGGAGGTCCTGAAGAACCATGCTTTGACTGGCTCTGGAGAAACACTAATCGTGCCCCAGTCAGAGAGAAGCCAGGAGCAACAAGAGTCTGTGTTGCTGTGTGGTTGTTCTGCCCATGCAAGCTTACACTGATTTGTGTCAGTTTTGCCTTTTGTAGAACTTGATGTAAAAGAATTCTTCCCCCTTGAACTCACAGAAATCAGGATTTGGCAAGCGCTATGGCATAAGACTGGTTTAGGCTGAGGTGTCTGGCTGGCTAAGATGGATTTCATGGGTGTCTGATTCATCTTGCCCATTTCGTTGGCTTTTCTTCTGTCCACTGCCCTCTTGGGTGACCAGCTCATGAAACATGGAGCTCAGAGCTGGTTCTTTGTTCTGTGACCTCTGGGATTTTGAGCCCACTCTGAAATGGGAGCTGCTTCTAGGGCTGGAGAGACAGCTGAGCCTGAAGCCAAGGACCGAGGCCTCAGTCTAAGGTCTATACCCCAGGTCTGGTCACATTCCTGAAGGACCTGTCCTCTGGCCCTAGGGATGGTGTGGGGGAAGGGCTGTCAGAGATGGATTCTTGCCTGCTGCAGGCTCCTCCTACCCCTGCTTGTTCCAGGGGAGACCAGGCTGCCGTTCTGTATGGAGTACAGGGATCCAGAACCTCAAGATCCCTCCTCTTGTAGAACACAGAGTGATGGCGGCAGAGAGCACCCCTCACCCGGTTGCTGTTGGTTGTTGTGCTGAGTTGAGCCTGTAGACAGAAGAGCCCTGTTGCCAAGGAAAGAAGGGGAAAGAGGCAGTAGAGGCAGATTGGCTCTTATAAATAGCCCTTCCACAAGTGGCTCCTGGTTTTGACCTTTTGTTATGTAAATATGGCCAGCCTTGCCCTAGCCTCCTGACAGCCAGCTGTGTCTTGCCTTTAGCCTCCTAAGATGCCCCCTCCCTGTATCCTTTCCTTTCCTTTCCTTTCTTTTCCTTTCTTTTCCTTTCCTTTCCTTTCCTTTCCTTTCCTTTCCTTTCCTTTCCTTTCCTTTCCTTTCCTTTCCTTTCGACAGGAACCCTCTTACATAGAGCAGGCTGGCCTCGAACTTACAGATACCCACCTGCCTCTGGGAGTGCTGGGATTAAAGGCAAGGGACATTTACAATGTGCTTTAAAGGCTACATAATGCCACCTAGCTGCTCATATCTAAAACAAGGTCTCTCTTTTTTTGGTGTGTGTGTATGTGTGTCTCATTTTTTTTCCTCTTGCTTTGTTGCCTCAGGTGTTTGTGAACCTCTTTGGGAGTAGAGACCCCCCCACCCCTTGTTCCTCTCTTCTCCTCCGTCCCTCACTGATGCCTGCTTTTTTTTCTCCAGGTAACCAGGCTTTGATGCACCCTCAGGAAGTCTGTGCACTCGAGGAGGCCACCCCCCGCCGGCTGCTGCTCACATGGTTTCTGGGCCCCTGGCACTCCGGTAGGCCTGGGAGAGGAAGAATCACCACTGGTTTCCAGTCCTTGGGGCTTCCTGGGTCTCTCATACAGCTTTGCAGTATACATTCTGTCCTGGCCCTCAGAATTCAGGTTGCTATATGTGCACAGTGCAGGCAGGCAGCATGTGGGGTGTCTAGGACTTGTGGCCCAGGCCTTGGCCACATATAGCTTTTCTTTTATTTCTCTTGGTAGGCCTGAGGTACCAGCTATTATTGCTGGCAGAGCTGGCACTGCCATTGCCTTGGGGCTGATATATAGGGCCTGTGTGGAAATCATACCTTAGGCTCTTTGTTTCTACTTAGCATGTGGAGAAGCCTTGGTTTTCCTCATCTCCAGCCACTCAGTATCCCACTGATGTGCTTCAGCTGTTGTGGGCAAGGGGCAGGCAGGCAGAGCCCTCTGGCAGGTGCTGGTAGGACCGAGTGTTAGCATTCCTGTAACGTTTCTGTTGACTCACAGTGTGCTGGGTTATTAGCTTCCTTCTCTGAACAGGGCAGATTGTTAGTTTTACAGTGTGTTGGGTTGAAGAGAAGCAGGCCTACCCTAGAAGAAGACAGGACTGGGAACATTTTGAGGAAAGGGCAGGGCATTTGGGGTGGTAGTGAGCTTCAGTTTAGCTACATGGAAGCCAGGCATGGTATGCACAGCACAGTCCTTTAATACCGGTGCTTGGGAGGCAGAGGAAGAGTGATTTCTTCTGAGCCAAGGACAGCTTGGTCTATACATCAAATTCCAGACCAGGTAGGGTTCCAAAGGGAGATCCTGTCTCAAAGAAAGAAATTAGACCCTGAGTTGGAGGCTCATAGTTCTCTGTGTAAGCTACCAGAGCCCCCAGACTTTTGCTGTGGGCACTGATGTTGCAGGGCTGGCAGCTGAGTCCCCATGGCTTGTGACCTCAGGAAACTTTGGGTCTCCTTGGGCACTGGTGTGGCCCATTCTATTGGATGGAAGTTAAGGCAGGCCATGTGGAGTCAAGAGTGCCGCTGAGGTATACTTCTGACCTCCTGGGGCCTTCGGTACACTTGCCGCCCTTGTTCTCCTGGAGAGCTCTTTACAGGTGGGATCTCACTTGGACACACTATTGCTGATAGATTCCTTTGAAGACGAGAGGCATCCGTGTGCTTATTACTTAGTCACTGCAGCTGGAGTCTATGTAGCCTGTTTGGAAGGACCAGCTTGCTGCCTTTCCCAGGCTCCAGATGGTAGACAGTACTAGAAAGGGCACAGGGCTCACAGGCTTGGACAGTGCCCACTGTCTCTATACTCCTGGATGGTGGTGAGCTTGTAAGAACCCAGCAGTTATGGGAGGGAGGATCAGTATTTGGGTCAGGACTAGGAGTTAGCAAATGAGAACGCCTTGGCTGCCTGGCGGAGTATTTGAAAGGTATCCCAGGATAGAACAGAGGTTGTGGGCCAGAGGCTAGCAAAAAAATTTGGTTTGGCTCATAGTTTTTTTGAGTTTTGGTTGTCTTTTGTTTACTTGTTTGTTTGTCTGGCTGTTTTTTTTTTTTTTTTTTTTTGGGTGGGGTTTTTTTTTCCTTTTTTTTTTCTTTTCCATTTTTTATTAGGTATTTAGCTCATTTACATTTCCAATGCTATACCAAAAGTCCCCCATAGCCACCCACCCCCATTTTTTTTCCTTTTTATCTTTTAAATTTTAACCTTTTAGTTTAAAAAAATTTGTGTGTGTGTGTGTGTGTGTGTGTGTGTAAGTGTGGGAAGACCAGTCCCGTGGGGTGGGTTTACGCCTGGACTGGCCAGCTGCCAGTCATTTTTGTAGGTTCTCTTTGTGACCTCTGACCTGTGAATGACTTCTTTCATACCTGAAAGAGTAACAAAGGAAAATTCAAACCCCATTAACATTTCTAGATTTATTTTTATGTATGTGAGTGCTTTGCCTGCATGTATATAACTGCTTGAGTGCCTGCTGCTTGCAGAGTTAATAAGAGGGCATCAGATCCTGGGAATCAGACTTACAGATGATTTGAAGAACAGCAAGTGCACTTAGCCAATAAGCCCTCTACCTAGCCTATACACCTTGGGTTTTGCTTGGCACCTGTATTTGTCATGACCTCTTTTTCCATGTGAGTAGTTGGCAGGAAATGAGAGGACACGGTCTTATACATAATGAAATCTGTCCTGTACACTGTGCCTGAGGAGGGTGGAATCCGGTGGGCTCAGTACATACCCTGTGCCAGGCCTTCGTGCAGGTTGCAGGTTAACTATCTATCCTGCCTGTTCTTGCCCACAGGTGGTGCCCGTGGGCAGGGCACAGGGACATGGGGCCAGACATGGAGCTTCCCAGCCATTCAAAACAGCTCCTGCTACAGCTGAACCAGCAGAGGGCCAAGGGCTTCCTGTGTGACGTCATCATCATGGTGGAGAACTCTATCTTCCGGGCCCACAAGAATGTCCTGGCTGCTAGCAGCATCTACTTCAAGTCCCTGGTCCTGCATGATAACCTCATCAACTTAGACACAGACATGGTCAGCTCCACTGTGTTCCAGCAGATCCTGGACTTCATCTACACAGGCAAGCTCCTGCCCAGTGACCAGCCATCTGAGCCAAACTTCAGCACTCTACTCACTGCTGCCAGCTACCTCCAGCTGCCTGAGTTGGCAGCCCTCTGTCGCCGCAAACTGAAGCGAGCTGGCAAGCCCTTTGGCCCTGGACGAGTGGGTACTGCTGGCATAGGGCGACCAACCCGCAGTCAGCGGCTGTCCACAGCCTCTGTCATCCAGGCTCGATTTCCAGGGCTTGTAGATGTGCGTAAAGGACACCCTGCTCCCCAGGAGCTCCCTCAGGCCAAAGGCTCAGATGATGAGCTTTTTCTGGGCACCTCCACTCAGGAGAGCACACACGGCCTGGGCTTGGGGGGTCCAGCTGGTGGGGAGATGGGCTTGGGGGGCTGCAGCACCAGCACCAATGGGAGTAGTGGGGGCTGTGAGCAGGAGCTGGGCTTGGACCTGTCCAAGAAGAGCCCACCCTTACCTCCTACAACCCCTGGCCCCCACCTCACACCCGAGGACCCAGCCCAGCTGAGTGACAGCCAGCGAGAGTCACCCGCACCCACATCGACCTCTGCCCTGCCTGTCGGCAATAGTGCCTCATTTGTTGAGCTGGGGGCCACTCCTGAGGAGCCCATGGATGTGGAAGGGGCTGAGGAAAACCACCTGAGTCTGCTGGAAGGACAGGGTGGGCAGCCTCGCAAGAGCCTCCGGCATTCAGCCCGCAAAAAAGATTGGAACAAAAAGGAACCTGTGGCTGGGTCCCCCTTTGATAGGAGAGAAACAGGATCTAAGGGTTCCTGCCCAGGGGAAGAAGGTGAAGGGACTGGGGACAGGGTTCCCAATGGCGTTCTGGCTAGCAGTGCTGGTGGAGGTGGCCCCAGTGCATCGTATGGGGAGCAGTCATTCCCCTGCAAGGAGGAGGAGGAGAATGGCAAAGATGGGAGTGAGGACAGTGGGCAGAGTGGGAGTGAGGGGGGCAGCGGCCATACTGGCGCCCACTATGTATACCGGCAGGAAGGCTATGAGACAGTGTCATATGGGGACAATGTTTATGTGTGCATCCCCTGTGCCAAGGGCTTCCCCAGCTCTGAGCAGCTCAATGCTCACGTGGAGACACACACGGAGGAGGAGTTATTCATCAAGGAAGAAGGGGCTTATGAGACCGGCAGTGGGGGTGCCGAGGAGGAGGCTGAGGACCTGTCAACACCTAGTGCAGCCTACACAGCTGACTCTCGTCCTTTCAAGTGCTCAGTTTGTGAGAAGACCTACAAGGACCCAGCCACACTGCGGCAACACGAGAAGACACACTGGTTGACCCGTCCGTTCCCCTGCAACATTTGTGGAAAGATGTTCACACAGCGAGGCACTATGACACGCCACATGCGGAGCCACCTGGGCCTGAAGCCCTTTGCCTGTGATGAGTGTGGTATGCGTTTCACTCGCCAGTACCGCCTCACAGAGCACATGCGTGTGCACTCAGGTGAGAAGCCCTATGAGTGCCAGCTCTGTGGAGGCAAGTTCACCCAACAGCGCAACCTCATCAGCCACCTGCGCATGCACACTTCCCCTTCCTAGAAGCCAAAGACCCGTGGGAGCCCTCTACAGACTTGCCACTTGGGAACCCACGGAAGCATGGTGGGAGGGTTGAGCCCCAAAGTCTGACATGAGGCTCCTGGCAGCCCCTCTGGCCCAGCCTCCTCACGCCCAGAGCTTTAATCAACAGTATACCAAGGGAAGCCAAGAGAGAAGCTGACCAGTCTAGCCCTATGCATGTGGTGCTGGTGACTATTCTACCTCCCTGGGCCCACTGGGCTTTCCAGCTCCCTGAAGGAGCTGCTGAAGAGCCGGTGGGAGTCCATCATGTGGGTGCCAGTGGGGCCTGGTTGGTTCCTTTCCTGCAGGTTGGGCTGGGCCACAGGGTTTCCTGTGGCCAAAAGTGGTGCCTGGAGCAGGCCTAGCTGGCAGGGACCTCGGCTGTGTGTGTGCATGTGTGCTTGTGTCTTTGCAGTGCAGTGTGACTCTGGTGTTGGGGTGCTGGTGCTGGGTGGCAGTTCCTTTCTCTGTGAGCTGGGGTGGCAACTGCTAGCTGGCACTGGAACAGTCAGGGTGACCCATTGCCTACCTCTCTGCAACTAAAGAGCCCTCTGGGCCTATATTGCTGTTATTCCTACTGAGCTGTTCCTATTTCTTTTTTACAGTTTTTAAAAATTCTTTTTTAAAACCAAAATGAACAATATTTTCCTCCTGCCTCTTTGGGGTTGAGCCTGGGTCTGCAGACTGAATGTAACCGGGGCAGCTGCCCCTCCCTATCATTTTCCCTAGTCCTGGTGCTTGGGCATGGTTGAACCTGCCTCTCCAAGGCCCAGAAGCCCTTCTTGCCCAAAGGCTTCCCTGATTCTGAGCCCTGCCTGCCTGGGCTTCCTCAGGAGAATATGCTTTTCCATAATTTCCAAGGAATGTCCCTTGTTAGAGGTACTTATTTTTATTGAGAACCACACCCTCCCCCATATACCTTTTTGAGATGTGGAACTGGAAGGTCTGAAGTTTCAGAGGGTGGAGGGGAGGCTAGATTCGGTGCCAGAGCCATCGGTACTCTTGCTCTCGTGTGCACACGCATCTGTGTGTGCGTGCGCGCGCGCGCGCGCGCGCGCGTGTGTGTGTGTGTGTGTGTGTGTGTGTGTGTGCGCGCGCATGTGCGTGTGTGTTGCTTATGCACAGATGCTTCACTTCCTTGCTCACTGAACATGGTGGGGAGCCTTCTGACCTTTGCTACCTCTTGAATTCAATACCCAGTACAGTTGAGGCTGAGCCACTTGCTTTTGTTTTTCTGTAGTGGGAGTAACCTGGGCTTGGGCTGGCCCAAGCCCCTTGTGGGACCCAGTGTTCTCTGAAGAGATGTCTGCTGCTCAGGGCATGCTGTGTGTGGGGCAGGTGCTGGGCATCTGAGTAACAGGCAGAAGCCATTAGGAAGGAGCAGCTCCCTTTTATGAGCCAGGGTCAGGTGGAAGTGAGCCCACCCCATCCTGTCCCCTCCAGAGCTCAGGTATGTCTGGTAACCTACAGCAGAGCCAGAGGTAATGGTTGACCCCTACCTATACTGACTCAGTACAGGGTCAAGCTAACCCTTCCATGGGTGTGTCAGCCAGCCTCAGATGTTTGCATGGGCTTCTGCAAGGGGCAAGGCAAGACCAAGAGTGTCTGTGTTCTGTCCCAGATGGGCCTATAGACCTTATCATGTTGCTTCATGGCTTTTCATTTTCCTTTTGATTTTTACTTCAGACCAAAAAATTCCAGAGTCATCCCCTGCTTGCCTCCACCCCTCAGAGACCCTGGAGCCTACATTCAGTACCCAGAGAGTGTTGGGTGTGGGAGTGAGGGCACCTGGCCAAACCTCCACATAGTGCCTGTGTACTGAGCCAGCTCTCCATCAGCCCTCACTGGGAATCTTAGTTCTCTGACTGAGCATCTGAGTGCAGCCCAGGCACTATTCTACCCAGTGAAATAGCAGGGCATGCTGGCCTCTGCTCCCCACCCACCCACCTACCAGCACTTAAGGCCTAGGACACAAGGTCTGTGTGGCCTCCCAGGCTGTAGGTACCCTCATCTGCAGAAAATCAGGGACTAGGAGCAGAGCCCCTCACTGAGCATGTCTGTGCGACAGAGTATTGTACCCACCTTAGTGTTGTACCAAGCCTTTTCTGTGTTTTAATGAGAAAGCAAAACACTAGTTTCCTATTTGAGATTTAAGGGTTGTTGGGATGGGTGGGATCCACACTTGGATTCTCTTTCCTTTGTTCTCACTGCTGCATGCCTATGAGTGTGTCTCTGTGTGTGTCTGTGTGTGTGTGCAGATAGAAGAGCCTCATGGAAACCAGGCCATAGGAGGCCAAGGCAGCGAACAGTTCTCTGTTTTAGTCATTTAATTCCTGAATGTTTTGGGGAAACAGGAAACAGAAAATAGCAGATGTCATGTAGAGAAAAAAAAAAGTTAAAAAAAAAATCAAAAGAAAAAAAAAAAAAGCTCATACCCAAATTCACAAAACCTATTTTTTAAACCAAAGCACATTTTGAATGAGTGTGGAACCTCAGTGGGCTCAGAAAAAAATACTAATATATTTATCTCATTGTTTACATAAACTTATACAGTTTCAGACCTCAGCAGCTACAACAGTCCCAGGGAAGCTCTCCCCTCCCACCTGGGTCCTTCTGAGGCGACCCTTGAGCAGCTCAAGGGCAGAGGCAGCCCTGGGTGCTGGGTAAGGACTCGAAGTCCCCCTAGCTTCACCTGAGCCCTCATCCCCATTTTTTGGGGCCTCTTCAAGCTCAGCTGCCACCAAAGAGCATGCACCAAGCTGACCAGCCCCCAGGCTTCCTAGCTGAACCCAAGGGGTGGATTTGGCCCTGCCCATGAGCCTTGTGTTACTTTGAGAGTCACTCAAGCCAAAAAAGCAGGTAGCTTTATGAAGCTCAGTGGACTCCGTCATGCACGTACCCTACCCCGGGCAGCAGAAGGGTCTGACTGGAGTCTGGTCCTTACTAACAAATGGTGCAGACACTCTCAACAGTGTTGTTTTTGTATCAATGTTTGTGCAGTGATGAATGTATTTATTTCTCAGACTTAGGGCAATCCAGTGGAGCAGGCCTGGCTCTGCCAGTGCCCATTTCCACCGGACCGAGCTACTGCAAGGGCTCTTCCAAGGTTGCAAAAAGGAAAAGATGAACTTATGAACACATAAGAATCTCAGACTTGCAGCATAGCCATACACCTCAACTGTGACTCCTGACCTCATGTGGCCCAGGAAGTGTGTTTTCCGTCCATCAACACTGAGGGGAGCCAGGTCCCCACCTGCTGTCCACACTATCAGTATTCACTGGACCTCAGGTCCTTGTGCAGGAGTGCGATCTGCCGGGCAATCTGTCAGCAGGCAGACTGCTGCCTTCCTGAGTAGGGGAAACCCTGGGCAGCCGGGAGGGCAGGCCTCAGGGAGCAAGCGCTATGAGTAAAGGTGGAAGCCAAGGGCAAGGCCTGTAAAGACTGGACAGGCTCTCGAAACCCTGCTGTGCTCGATGAAAGGGACCAAGGTCTTCCTTTCCCCAGTCACGATGGGGCCAATGTTACTGAACCTATGAAATGGATGCCAGGAATGAGGGATAGAGAGGGACCCGACCTCAGTCTGACATTCCAGCCCAGGAAAGGGTGGGAGCTGTGGATCCGTGCTGCCCAGGACCCCTTCCTAGGAAACCTGCAGCTTCAGTCACCTTACTTTAACTTTCTACCAGGGACCCCTCCCCTACCTCACCTTGCTATTTATTGCTGTAATTTATTGACCTCAAAAATGCTGCATAACAGACCTCACTTGGGTCAGGGAGAGTTCCCAGGGTCCTCCCCTCCACTTGGTGGGGCCCCATGGGGGCCAGGTGCTGAGAGGAACCCCCTGTACCCACCCATCACTCGTTTTCCTCCAGGAGCCCCAGGTTGGGCTCTATCCATCCCATTTGCAAATACCTCAGGAGGGATGGGGTATCTGTTTCATTTAATTGGAACTGGAAGAGGGATCATGACGTCCTTTATGCCCTTCCCCGAGCAGGGGAGGGATGCTGGGATCGCACTCCTGTACTGGTCACCCCTATTACCACGCATCACATTGATTTGAGTTTACTTCCCTAAAGAGTTTGGATGGATGCATTCAGGTCAGAGCTGCAGCTCTGCAGCCCTCCGATGTTAGAGTGATTTATCCATGACTAATCTCTCCATTCAAAAGCGTGCAGTCTTAATGTACAGTGATGAGAAACTGTTATTTTATGATCTTTTCATTAAAAGCTTGATTGAAAACTGATGTGGAGTCTGTGACTATACCCTCTGACAGATTGACAAGGTGCCTCCAAGTCTTAGGAGAGCAGGACCTTGGACAAACTCATGCCAGGGGGAACTCTCCTTTAGATGTGGGCATGGTCATAGCAACATTGGCTCAAGTTAATTAAGACTGTCCAGAAAGCAGATACGGGGACAGTTAGGGTGGGTGGGATGAGGAGGTGTGGCCAGTACCAGGACCACAGTTGAAACCAAAAAAGTGCTGGGCCAAACATCCCCCCTCCCCCCATAGTCTTAGCTGTCCTGGAATTCTGTTCTATAGATCAGAAAGAAGATCCTCTGCCCTCACTGGGTATAAGACATGCTCCGGTGCCACCCAACTGATGGGAGCTATCATAGTGGACCTAATCTCCAGAACTAGTTTTGCTGCCCTAAATTTTAGTAAGCTTGATTTTATCAAGGCAGTTCCAAAGGGCTTGGCTTGTGACAAGAGTAGTTGACCTAGCATGTGCCAGGACACTAGGTTCAAACTTCTAGGTGTGTGTGCTTGCAAGGTGGGATAGCATGAGATAGATTCGTGGACACCAGGAGCCCACAGCCTGGCAGTGGTGGTGTATGCCTTTATTTTATTTATTTATTTATTTATTTATTTATTTATTTATTTTTTGAGACAGGGTTTCTCTGTATAGCCCTGGCTGTCCTGGAACTCACTCTGTAGACCAGGTGGGCCTCGAACTCAGAAATCCGCCTGCCTCTGCCTCCCAAGTGCTGGGATTAAAGGCGTGCGCCACCACTGTCGGGCAGGTGTATGCCTTTAATCTTGGCCTAGGCAGGTGGATCTCTGAGTTTAGTCTGGTCTACAGAGTAAGCTCCAGGACAAAAAGCCCAACTCTGAAAACAGATTAAGGGCATGTACCCCCACATCCAGCTGGGTTTATTTCGATGTGTCTGTTAGTATGCCATATGTGTGATTGGTATCCTCAGATACCCAACCCAACGACTGGAGTTAGTGAATGCAAGCTGCCATGTGGGTGCTGCACATCAAACCCTGGGTCTTGTGCAAGAGCAACAAATGAGCCATCTCTCTGGCTTAAATTTCTAAAGATTTAAAAATACCGTGTTTTTTTGTCTGAATCCAACCAGACAAGACCTCTCCCTAGGGTGTTCTTGGCTCCTACCTTTTTACGTGATAAAGTCTAGTTTCTGCTGGGCTTTGGTGGCCCCTGCCTTTAATTCCAGCACTCTGCCAGCTTGGACTACAGAGACTTCCAGGGCAGCCTTGAGCGCCACGGTGGGTGTATGGTGGTCCAAGCTTTTTGGATGTGCGTTGCCAGATGAATTCTCTCCTAACTCCTAATTTTGATCCCTCACTCTCAAGTGCTGGTGCCTAGACCTGGCTGCTTATTTTAAATTCCCATGGACATAGTCTCTCCTCCTTCCCCTGACTCCCTTCTGTTCTTGAGATAGTGTCTCACCATGCAGCCTTCTCTTCCTTGAAACTTGCTGCATAGACTGGGATGACCTTTAAAAAAATTTTTTTAAAAAAGACTTATTTATTGTTATATGTAAATACATTGTAGCTGTCTTCAGACACTCCAGAAGAGGGCATCAGATCTCATTAAGGATGGTTGTGAGCCACCATGCTGTTGCTGGGATTTGAACTTAGGACCTATGGAAGAGCAGTCAGTGCTCTTAACCACTGAGCCATCTCTCCAGCCCTGATTTTTTTTTTTAAATTAAAGATTTATCTATGTATATAAGTGCTCTCTCATATACTGCATGCCAGAAGGGGATCGAATCCTATTATTATAGATGTAATTCCTGGGGCTTTTCTAAGTCCTCTTTTGTGCCCAAGTAGTGCCAGCATTTCTATGACTGCACTCTTGCCAGTTTTAGCTCCCTGGTAAATAGCACAGAGACCTAATAGATTTATTAACAAGCTGCAGCACTGTGCTGTGCAGATACTCATCTGTTCTAACCCTCCATGGCTGCCGACTTCCCAGCCACGTGGCTCTTTACCACGTCTTACCCTGGCTTGCTCTGGTCCATGTGTGTCCTCATGATTACTCCCCTAACTGTGAAGACTGGTCCTTCTGCTCACTCTCCTCTTCCATCTTTGCTTGGACCTCTGACTGAGATTGGATGTTCCTCTTTCTATTCTGCCCAGCTATAGGCTGAATCAACTCTATTAACCAATCAAAGGTGATGGAAAAAAATTTTTTTTATACATCATTGAGACAGGAGATGCTCCAGATATGACAGTGCCAATATCCAGACGACAACCAGATCTCTGGGTATAGTAATCAGCATCTGAATACACAGTGCACAAAACCACCCCTCAACACATTATGGGTGGTTGTGAGCCATGTGGTTGCAGGACCTCCTGAAGAGCTCTTAGCCACTGAGCCATCTCACTAGCCCCAAAATTTAAAAAAATTTTAATGACCAGCTCAACTATCTTACATAGCTTAAAGACATGCCCCCTCCCACCACCACCCCCAAACCGTGACCTTAGCTGGCTCCTTTCTAGGTTTCCTTCACAGTTTCCTTCTGCCGTTCTGGAGGTGAATGTACATGCGGCTTGGCTTTGTTAGTGCCAACCACACAGTGCTACTGAGCAGTCTCCGAGCTTTGTGAGTTGGCACCAGTTCGTTCATTCTCAGGTCTATTTGAAGAGGCTTAGGACAACTCTAGCTACTGCACTTCACCTCGAAGGGCCCTGCTCAGTGCTGAGGCAGGCTCAGTCTTCAGGACAGCATAGCTTCCTCTTACAGTGTCAATCCCACAGGACCTGGACATAAACTGCAGTAAAGGACCACAATGTCATGTGATCACAGAAGAGGAGCAAGGTAGAACGCAGTTAAAGTGCTTGGTGGGCCAGACTATGCTTGTGATTAAGAGTCACAGTTTTGTGATTAAGAGTCACAGTGTCACAGTTTTGTTTTGCTTTTTTTTTTTTTTTTTTTTTTTTTTTTTTTTTTTTTTTGAGAATCTCATTGTGCCACTCACTGTGTAATCCAGACTGGCCTCAGAGATCTGATTGCCTCTACCTCCTGAGTGCTGGATTAAAGGTTTGTGCCGTCATGCTTGGCAAGACACTCTCATCTTTTAGGATCCCATGTCATCCAGGCTAGGCTTCAGCTTCATAGTTGAGGATAGAATGATTCTGACTCTCCTATCTCCACCTCCCAAATGCTGGGGCGTACGGGAGCGTAGCTGTGTGGACCCCAGCTGGCTTAGAGAATCACAGATCCTCCCACCCCGGAACTTTGTTCTACCCACAGAAAAGGAGGGGTGGGGGAAACAACAAAAGCCTGGGTCCTCCGCACGAGCAGCAAGTGTTCAGAACCACTGAGCCATCTCTGCAATCCCCGAAACCTGCTTTTTTCATCTGTGGGAGATGGTGTGCCAAGGTACACGCATGTGCTCCCCTGGGTGTGGGTGACTGTGTGTGTCAGTGTGTGCATGGAAGTCAGGGGCAACCTTGAGTGTTAGTCCTCACCTTCCACAGGAGACTTTTTTTTTTTAAAGATTTATGTATTTTATGTATGTGAGTACACTGTAGCTGTCTTCAGACACATCAGAAGAAGGCATCAGATCCCATTGCAGATGGTTGTGAGCCACCGTGTGGTTGCTGGGAACTGAACTCAGGACCTCTGGAAGAGCAGTGCTCTTACTGTTCTCTCTCCAGCCCGAGACTTTTTTAGAAAAACATCTTGGGCTGCTCTGCACACGAGACTGGCTTCTAGGGATTCTTCCCAATTTCCTACAGACGTCCTGGAACTTCAGACAAATACTATAGCATCTGGCTTTATTTGGGTTCTGGGTTCGGAGTCCTTACAACTTCATTTCCTATTTCACTAACCTGTAAAGGGAACTTTTGAATGTCACATTCCCAGTATCCAGTGTAAAGCAGATGGTGGTGGTAGTGGTACCATCTGCAGACTATTACCATTGTCAGTAGTGGTGGGTGTGCTGCCACCTTCACAGGCTGGGAGATCAGGTGTGGTGGTCTGTCTCGAGTCCCAGATTTTGAGTAGAAACATCTGGACACATGTGCAATCAACTAGCCTGGGCCGCTGTGGGTTTGTGAGCCTGTAGCTGTGCCCATGATCCATGCTGTCTTCCTGCCTCCCTCAGGCCAGCCTGTTTTCAGCTGTAGCCAGCTGGGGGTCAGTTAGATGGTCCCCTAGACCCGGAAGCTCACCAAAGTCACTGAGGGAGGGAGGGAGTATGGTTGGGCTGAGGGAAGGCAGGTGCATCAAGGACATACTTGGATGCTCTCAGGGCACTGGATAAATGCTGGCCCTGCTGCAGAGTTGGGGCAATAGTCCTGTAGCCAAAGCTCATACATTTCTTGGTACAACTGCTGGCCAGCAAATTTATAAAAATGTCAGCCTCATATAATTTTGAGGTCAACCTACTAATATCAGTTTTCTTTCTGACCACAGGTAACAAAACTGATCACCCCAGGGTATACCTAGTACTGAAGAACCATCATTGCTGGCTTCTGTCAGACTGTGGCGTATGCAAGCTATCTCAGAGGAGCCCAGCATGCTTCCTTAGTCTCTGGAAGGGCAGCTGCCACCCAGCTCCTGTACCAGGGCTCTCATGTACACTCTTCCCGGTCTTAGCCAGTGCTAGTGAGTCAGCATGCAGTCTGAGGCCACGTGTTCATAACCCTCTTCTGATAACACAATCGGCAGGTTTCCCCGCATGGATAATGTACACACATCTATCAACCTGTCAGCAACCTAGGACCCTCCACCAATGGGGTTTCTCCTTATATGACCAACCTAGGACCCTCCACCAATGGGGTTTCTCCTTATATGACCATCAAACAGATTCTAGGCAGTGATACTCGAGATGTTTTATTGTTGAAAAAGTCTGGCCTAGAACTCACTGTGTAGTCCTGCCTGCCTGTTGGGATTAAAGGCACTCCTGGCCTGTACCGTAGTTATGTCCAGGCATGAGAATAAGAAGGTCAACTGGTCTGAACTAGTTTGAGTTCATGTGCAGTAAGGTATTCTTAAAGTTTAGAGAGTCTCCTATTTACCATCTTATGTATAGTTGTATGGATATGACTAAAATCAGATGCATTATGGGAAGGTACATATGCAAACAGAGATATATAATTTAGCCTGTCAATCAAAATAGAGCACCACTGCCCCTTAGCAACTAGCTCCTCTGTATAGACCCCATACACATCCTTTGTGTTTCTTCTCACATTGAGCTGGCTGTGAACCTCACTCCCCTCCCATCCTCACTGGGCTTTGCTGTGAATACTGTTTGTATCATTTTCCTTAAGTTCTGAATAAGATGCTGGGGACCTGCAGACAGCCAGCCCTGACCCTGAAGGCCTGTAACACAATGGTGTCTCTAGTGTCACTTGAGTATTGGAAGAGGACTCAAAGTTGCTTCTTAGATGTAGAAACAATTGGGTTGGTGTCCTGGAGAATGAACATTGTGTACAAGAATGGGGGTAGTTATCTGGCACTTGTTGGAATTTTGGGTGGTGCATAGGGCATGAGGGGCCCTAAGTCTAAAGCACAGGCTGGAGGCTGACTTGGTGGATGGAGAGGCTTGCTACAAGCTGGGTGTGCTCCTTGGGCCGCACATAATTGAAGGAGAGAACAGATTGCAGCAAGTTGCTCTTTACCTGCCATGTGTGCAGTGTAATTTAGTATGTGTATCCATACTCACTCACATCAACAGTGTACAAGGCAAGTCTCAGCCCCGCTTGACTTCAGTAATGAAGTTTCAAGTGTACCTTTCTGCCATTATAGTATCCACTCGCTTTGATGAAGTGGCTACTGTAGGGCAGGTCTGGGGTTCAATGTGGACAGATGTAGCTCGGGGCCCAGTGCACAGGATCAGATAGCAGATATTGGGGTTCCTCAGTGTGCCATCAATAATCCATCTCACCTCTGACCTTCTCACAGTGTGGGGTCAAACCATATCATTAAGATATCCAAGGTATCTGTAACCTTGCCTCTAGCACCCCTGTAACCAGCCCCTAGCACCCCTGTAACCAGCCCCTAGCACCCCTGTAACCAGCCTCTAGCACCCCTGTAACCAGCCCCTAGCACCCCTGTAACCAGCCTCTAGCACCCCTGTAACCAGCCCCTAGCACCCCTGTAACCAGCCCCTAGCACCCCTGTAACCAGCCTCTAGCACCCCTGTAACCAGCCCCTAGTACCCCTGTAACCAGCCTCTAGCACCCCTGTAACCAGCCCCTAGCACCCCTGTAACCAGCCCCTAGCACCCCTGTAACCAGCCCCTAGCACCCCTGTAACCAGCCCCTAGCACCCCTGTAACCAGCCTCTAGCACCCCTGTAACCAGCCCCTAGCACCCCTGTAACCAGCCTCTAGCACCCCTGTAACCAGCCCCTAGCACCCCTGTAACCAGCCCCTAGCACCCCTGTAACCAGCCTCTAGCACCCCTGGTAAGAACAGGGAACAACACTGAGACTTAAAGTTGGAAAGAATAATGGCTGCTTGCTTGGCTCTCCAGTGGCCCAGTGAGCTTACAGCTGCCCAGCTGTGTCACTGTGGGGTTGAGGGAGGTGGGCAGTGAGAGGACACGGGGAGCCTGCGCCACATCTACCTGGCTTTTGAATACTAGCTTCTCCCAGCAAGAGCCTGTGTCCTCCGTCAACTTGCCAGGTTCCTGTATCAGAAGCAGCCATCTGTTTGTACGTACATTATCTTACGTTCTGGGCACCATCCTAGCTGGGTTTCTGTGGCTGCCCAGTGCTGAGTACCAAGGACAAAGTGACAGAATTGGGAAGGATGGATTATATTTGAGGTGCTGGGATGCTGGAAAGAGGGGGAAGCAGAGACTCTCTGGCAGGTGCATGTCTGGAGAGCAACAGGTGGCAGGTGTTTGTGCCCCGGACCTCAGTGAGGACTGGCTTGAACTTGTGTTTTGTGAAGTCACAGTCAAGGAAGGGTTTAGGAAGGTTTAGTAGGGACTCGAGGCAAGCAGACCTTGATCATCCAGTCTGAAACGGTGTTGATGAAGGTGTAAGAAGCAGGCGGCACAGGGCAGCCTCCTCAAACCTCAGTGTTGGGCAAACAGTAATCAAGGCACAGTAGGCAGAGGCAGGGGGCTTCCCACTTGTGAGAAGTCTGTGGGAGAGAGAGGTCAGCGGTTTGCAATAGGAATTGGGGGCAGGCTAGGGGTATGAGGCTAGAAGAATCAGAGAAGGACCAGCAAAGGGAGTCCTGGGGGCTGGGCAGGGCCAGCAGAAGCTGCTGCAGGGTTTTTCTAATGCAGGTGACCATCAAGGTGGACAGGTGTTTGTCATCGGGAATTTAGGACCTTGGGTGAGAGATGGAGAAGGCCGAGTGAACTCTAAGGAGATGCCAGTATGGCCAGAGAGCAAATAAGATGTCATGTTAGGGAGTGAGAATGTTGACTGTCTCCCTGATTGGCGTACTGATTCCTTCCAAGGCAGGGGATGGCCCCTGGGTAGCAGGGAGAAAGCCTCGGACCGGGGCCATCCTTCCCAGGCGAGCCTGAGTCCAGATCTGGCCAGCAGTGTGCAGTGCTTCACAATCTGTCTGTGTGACTGTGTATAAGGTGTGTGTGGCCTGAGTTTGCAGCTAGGACAAGGCCTACCTATGTTGCGGACAGGGCAAACCACCTGAGCCCTCAGTTGCTGTTATCTTGTGTAGCTGTTACCAGGGAGTTGGGCCGCAGCTTGTTTCTGTCACATGCAGCAGCCTTTTAGGGACCTCAGCTCAGGCCATACACTTAAGGCTTTGACACAGAAGAGCATTGGCCAGTGTGAGGGAGAGTTGAAGTTTTACTAAACTTTTAGGGGCTGGAGAGATGGCTCAGCAGTTTTCCAAGCGATTGTGATTGGATTCCCAGCACCCAAAGCTCAAAGCCATCTGTAATTCATTTTAGGGCATCTGATGCCCTCTTCTGGCCTTCATGGACACTGCATGTACATGGTGCATGGACATGCTGATAAAACACACACATTAAAAACTATATTAAGGGGCTGGTGAGATGGCTCAGTGGGTAAGAGCACCCGACTGCTCTTCCGAAGGTCGGAAGTTCAAATCCCAGCAACCACATGGTGGCTCACAACCACCTGTAATGAGATCCGATGCCTCTTCTGGTGCGTCTGAAGACAGCTACAGTGTACTTTACATATAATAAATAAATAAATCTAAAAAACAAAAAAACTAAATTAAGCCAGACGGTGGTGGTGCACGCCTTTAATCCCAGTACTCAGGAGGCAGAGGCAGGCGTATTTCTGAGTTTGAGGCCAGCCTGGTCTACAAAGTGAGTTCCAGGACAGCCAGGGCTATACAGAGAAATCCTGTCTCGAAAAGCAAAACAAAAACCTAAATTAAACGTACTGTTTTGTATGTCTTTGATGTTGGGGGGCACATGTGAGCTCTGCCTTTCACTGTGGGTCTGTAGATTATACAGTGAGGGACTTCCTGAGCACATCACTGGCCTAATTACAGTAATAAATACAGACTTTAAGCATGTGGGTAAGATAAAGCCTGGGTGCTCAGAAGGAACGACTTAGCCCAGAGAATAGGTGTGGGCTCCTCAAAGAAAAAGACAGAGCTACAAATGTCTTCTGGCCTCAGGGAACTGATGGCTCTAAACCAAAGCGTGCATGCTGCCGTCAAAGCCCCACGTGTTGAAGCAGGCAGCGAACCAAAGAAGTTTGAGTCGCCTAAAAGGAACAGAAATGACTCAAAGACAGCTGCACCTCAGAAAACCCACCCTGGCATGGGTGACAGCTCCTGAAAGCTGGGAACTGCAGTGTACCACACAGCCTGCAGGCAGCTCAACAGATGTAGAGTCTCTTCTAGGAAACTGAGTTAGTCTGAACCTCTTCCAGGTAGCTTGGCTGGTCTCTGTCTCAGCAGGATTTTACTCATGGAACCTTGAGGAAGGAAGGGTCTCATGAATCTGGTCAGCTTCAGGCACTTCCTGAGTCTTTTGTTGATTAGGTTTGGTTTGGTTTTCTCTGTGTAGCCCTGGCTATCTGGGAACTTACTCTGTAGAACTTTCTTAGAGTTCCACCTGCCCCTGTCTCCCAAGCTCTGGGATAAAAGGTGTGTGCCACCACCTCCCTACAGCCCTTGACTTCTTGAGTCTTTTTCTTTTTTTTCTTTTTTTTTTTTTTTGGTTTTTCGAGACAGGGTTTCTCTGTATAGCCCTGGCTGTCCTGGAACTCACTTTGTAAACCAGGCTGGGCTTGAACTCAGAAATCCGCCTGCCTCTGTCTCCCAAGACTTCCTGAGTCTTAACAGCTTCACTTTAGAACATTGAGTCTTGAGGAACTTCTCTGAGGGAACGGTTTCAACAATGGCTTTTAAGGTAGAGTCAAATGTCATTCTTTACAATGGTCACAGGTAGGATTTGAAGCTATTATCGTCAAAGGCTGGCCCAAAGAGCCTGAGATGGGAGATCACAGGGTGTTTTCAGAGGGGCACCTGACAAGGCTATTGCTGATGAGACAAGAAGCAGAGTTAACGGAGATGCTCATGTGTGTGTGTGTGTGTGTGCGTGTGCGTGCGTGTGTATGTTCTTGCACGTGCATACATTTTTGAGTGTGTGTATGCCCACTCAAGGTCACACATAAGCCTAGTTCATTACTACGTTAGCAATCAGTATCTATAAATGAAGGGCTTATTTATTTGTGTGTAGACCCTCCACAGCAAGTGTTGACAGCAGTTGAGAGATCTCAGGAAGGGAGGGGCTCCTTTCCTTTCCCATATCCTAAGTTGGTTTCTCTACCTTGCCCCATTGGCTACCTTTTGGTGTGAAACAGTGTTTTCTTCTGCCAGTTTTTATCTGGGGATGGTGGTCTAAAGCTTTGGACACGAAGATAAGATTGCCAGTTTGGAGGCTAACCTGGTCTACAGTAGCCAAGGTTACTTAGCAAGAACCTTATTTTTGTTTTATTTTATAAGCAACACATTTGACCATTAAAAAAAAAAAAAAGGCCAGCCCCAGAGGTGAAGCCTGTGGTGTGAGCACAGGCAGTGGAGGTGGGGGAGTCCTAAGTCATCCTTGGTACACAGTTGAGTTTCAGGCTAGTATGAGTAACATGAGACCCTGTCTCCAAGGTAATAAAAGAAAACAAAATCAAACAAAAGAAAAAAGAATCCTAGATTAGCAAAACTCAGTAAGTAAGCTGCAGGTGTGCTGGGTGGCTTATGAAGTGAGCGGTCAAAGGCCGAAGGGGAGGAAGGGACGCTGGCTGAGGGAGAGTTGCTTTGGGAAGAGCCTGTGAACAGAAAAGGCACGGAGAGGGAAGCCCAGGGGTGCGTGGCTCAGAGGGAGACACTTGTCTGGGAGGCTCACCTCCAGCCCAGCCCAGAAAATACAAAAATCAAGTATTCACACCTTCTCCCAAATTACTGGGGCCAGAAGGGCTTCAGAGGCCTGGAGCTTTGAACTTCTTGTGTGGACGAGATGAGGCAGCACTGGAGTCTGGGAATCCGAGTTATGTTGACAGCACTGGGGAATCCCAGCTTAGCCAGAGCTATCAAAACCCACAGCCCTTCCTGTAAATCAATAATTGATGTCTTGGTGCGTGATACTGGGAATTGAACCTTGTGTGTGCAGGGATTCCATTGACCAATATCCCAGCCCATTCATAGCAAAAAGCACTCATTGTTTTTGTTTTTGTTTTTTTGGAGGGGCTGTTTGAGACAAAGTCTCACCCTGTAGCAAAGGCTGGCTATGAATTTGCAGCAGGATTCCTGCCCCAGGCTATCTAATGAAGCTGTAATGGTTTATTACAGCATCCAGAAAGTATGTCCTCTAAATTATGGAATAAATTAGCTTCTTAAAATCTTTAGAGAGATTATATCACCACAGAGTGTGAAAAGGTCCAGTGTGCAGTTAGGAGCACTTGTTGCTCTTCCAGAGCACTGACTTTAGTTCCCATCACCCACATAGGTGGCTCACAACTGCTGGAATTCCAGCTTCAAGGGATCTGATGGACTGCTGAGGCATTTGCACAGATGTGGTATACACACACACACACACACACACACACACACACACACACACACACAGAGAGAGAGAGAGAGAGAAATAAATTGAAGAAAATGATTAAGCAGGTTCCTAGGGAAGTAAGGGGTTGTGTCAAGACCAGCCTGGCTGCAGAATGAGACCCCTTGAGCTAACAGAACCCCTAGATCACAAAACTACATCCCTCCTTTTCTTACTCATACCACACAAGCCCAATCAAAGGTTCTCTAGAGCTGAAACCATGGAGAAAAGAGACCATCAGGCCACCCTAGCACCCAGGTCCTCCCAGGTCCTTCAGCACCACTCAGCACGGCACTATGCTAGGGAAAATCCAGCCACTGAGACCACGACAAAGTTTCATAGCACATGGGGGAGAAAAACATTAAAAATTTTAATTTTAAATGTTTTTCTCAAGCCGGGCACGGTGGCGCATGCCTTTAATCCCAGCACTTGGGAGGCAGAGGCAGGCAGATTTCTGAGTTCAAGGCCAGCCTGGTCTACAAAAGTGAGTTCCAGGACAGCCAGGGCTACACAGAGAAACCCTGTCTCGAAAAAACAACAGCAACAAAAAAATGTTTTTCTCAAAAGTTTAGCACTCCCTGCTTGGTCACTCAGAATCTAAGGTGAGGCACACCTGGTTTAGCCTGTAGTTACAGTAGTTACAGCTACTGTGGCTCTTAAGATTTATTTATTTTTATTTATTATTATTATTATTTTTTTTTTGAGACAGGATTTCTCTGTATAGCCCTGGCTGTCCTGGAACTCACTCTGTAGACCAGGCTGGCCTCGAACTCAGAAATGCGCCTGCCTCTGCCTCCCGAGTGCTGGGATTAAAGGCGTGTGCCACCACCGCCTGGCTAATTTATTTATTTTTAAAGACTTATTTATTTTTATTTATATGAGTACATTGTCACTGTCTTGAGGGCATCAGATCCCATTACAAATGGTTGTGAGCCACTATGTGATTTCTGGGAATTGAACTTATGACCTCTAGAAGAGCAGTCAATACTCTTAACCGCTGAGCCATGTCTTCAGTCCTTCTTTAAAAAAAAAAAAAAAAAAAAAGATTACACACACACATACACACACACTCACACACTATAGCTGTCTTCAGACACACCGGAAGAGGGTATCAGATCCCATTATAGATGGTTGTGGATCACCATGTGGTTGCTGGAAATTGAACTCAGAACCTCTGGAAGAGCAGTCAGTGCTCTTAACCATTGAGCCATCTCTCAAACCCTCTCATTTTTTCTTTCTTTTTTTCTTTGGTTTTTGTTTGTTTGTTTGTTTTTTCGAGACAGGGTTTCTCTGTGTAGCCCTGGCTGTCCTGGAACTCAGGCTGTAGACTAGGCTGGCCTTGAACTCAGAAATCCGCCTGCCTCTGCCTCCCAAGTGCTGGGATTAAAGGCGTGGGCCACCACACCCGGCCCTCATTTTCTTTTGAGTCAGGGTCTTGTTTAGACCTCTAGGCTGACCTTGAACTCTAGGTGATCTTGCCTCAGCCTCTAGTATTTTGGGATTACAAGGTACGGACCATCAAGTCTGGTCCTTCCTTAGAACTTTAGTAACTTTTTACCAATCAGATCTGGACTGTGATATTTTTGTTTTTTGTTTTGTTTTTCTTTTTTTTGAGACAGGTCCGCATGTAGCCTTGGCTAATTTCAAACTCCGTATGTAGCAAAGGATGACCTTGAACTCCTGATCTTCGTGCCCTCACACCTCCAAGAGATAGAATTACAGATGTGGGCAACCAAGCCCGGCTTTGTATACCTGAATTGGTCGGGCGTGATCCGTCTCGGTTGGGTTCGGGCGCCCTCTGCTGCCTATTGTGACGCGGGCCACCAAGTTACCCAGGCGGTGGAGGTCGGGGCGGAGCTCTGGAGCCATGACTGAGCCGCAGGAGCAGCTGCTGCAGCTGCAGAAGGACAACCGAGATGGCCGCCTGCGGAAGCAGGAGCTAGAAGAGCTGGTGCGTGGGCTGGAAGCCGAGAGCGAGAGCCTCACCGGGCGCCTGGAGGAGCTGCGGGAGCGCGAGCGCAGGTGCGAGGGCACCGAGGCCCCGGCAGGCTTGTTGGCAGTCTCGCTCCAGGCAGTGGGACCCTAGTCTGGAACTCTCAGGCTGGTGGCGGCTCCTTCCCAAAATATCTTGCTCCCTGGTTTTATCCCAGACCAATTCTCCGCCCCCTCTCCCCCTCCCCCGTGTAGCCTGCAGCGGAGACGAAGTCAAGCATCACGAGCCATTCGAGGCGAGGCATGTGAGGCGGCACGGGAGCGTGCGGAGCGGGCTCGTGGGCTGCTGGAGGCGGCGGAGCAGCACCGGCAGGACCTGGTGCGGGCAAGAGCAAGAGGCGGCTCCCGGGGTGGCTAGGCTGGAGGAGGGGCCTAGACAGCCTGGACCCTGTTCGCAGGAGCAACACAATCGGAAGCTGCAGGAACAGTGGGAGGAACTGTCCAGTCAGGTACGTGCAGTGTCTCAGATCATGCCCTAGTCCCCAAGATCCTTGAGCCAGGCACTCACGAGTTCGGTCCCCAGCTTTTCTACTATGGAGGGGAGCAGCTAAGTCAACAGCGAGCGGAGCAGCAACTAGGGAACCAGCTTGTGGCGCTGCAGGTACTTGGGCGGGGCTGTGGGCGGAGTATGGCTGTGGGCAGGGTTATGTGCATTTGTGGGCAGAGTATCAGCCTTCAAGGCCGGGGACCGAGCCTCGAGGCCCAGTGGTGTGCGAGGACTTCAGGTTCTTGACATCACTTGAATCCTCCCGAAGAAACATCTGGAGCTGGCGGAGGCCAAATTCAGCATGCAGGCAGAGGACCTGCGGCAGGTGCGAATGGCGCTGGACTCTGGGGGGGGGGGGGAAGGCGTGTGGGGAGGGCCTGTCATTGCGATGCTCATACCAAGCCCCTGGCTTCTAGGGTGCGCAGCGGACAGAAGAGGCCTGGGCCAGCTTCCAGGAGCAGAGTGGAGTCCTGCAGGTGTGACCCCTCGTTTCTGACAGCGGTTCTCTTTCGAATGCCCTGCGGCCTCGACTCTTTCTTCCTTACTCTCTGACTCGCGATGTAGCGCATCCTCTGCCCTGAATCCCTATTGCCATCCTTCAGGAGCTGCAGGGGAAAGTGATGGAGGCAGCAGCTGCGCTGGAGGCTACGCGCGGTGGCTCGGAACCGTAAGAATTGGGACTTGGAGGGCGTCGGAAGGTGCTAGGCCCAGCCTGGTGGCTCATCTCCGCGCCTGTCCTGCAGGTGGAACTCAGAGCCTCGTCCGGTGCAGGACTGCGCGGGCTCACTCATGGAGGAGGTGGCCAGGGCTGACTGCGTGAGCGTGGGCTGGGAAGCGCGGGCTGAAGCTGGTACCTGCCCACTAGATTTGGCTAGAGCCTAGCGGCTGCCCAGGCAAAAAACTGGATACAGCCCTTTCTCTGCAGGAAAAGCGACTGTTCGGTGGTACAGGCGCGGGAAGCCTCAGGTGAGTGGCTAGTGGGGGTTGGGCGGTCCGGGTTCCGGGTCCCAGAGCCACCACCCACCTGTCCGTTGGTGGTTCTGCAGGCTGTGGGCGCTGAGCGCACTGCAGACGTTGCTGCTGCTCCCGCTGGGTTTCCTGGTGCTGCCGCTGATTTACGTGGTGCTGGCGAAGCCTGACGCCGTTGGCCCGGGGCTCCAGAGTCTCGGCTCTGACGCGGTCTTCCGCCGGCTGCGCTACACGCTGTCGCCTTTACTTGAGCTGCGTGCGCGCGGATTGCTGCCTGCCTAGAGTGCATCATGTCGGCTTTGGCCGCTTGTACCTCTGTCTCCTTTGTGTTTTCTGGGTGCCTGCTTATATGAAAAGGGTGGGGGTGAAGTTCGTCTGTTCCGATATCACCTGAGTGCAGGGGTGCCTGTCTGTGGCGGGGCTGCTTGTGTCCAGGCCGCAGCCTGACCCCTCTAGGGGGCTCTTCTGAACCTGAGCTTTGGGTAGGATGGGTGTGGGTGCTGGCCTGTCGGGTCCCCTCCGTAGTGGGTGGATTATTTTCCCTGGATGCGGATGCACAGTTACTCCAGATCTACTTCAACGTTGGGGTTCCCTCTTGGGCAGGTTCGAGTTCGCCATACCTCCCTCACAGCATCTGAACACACCGGGTAGTGTATGCTTGCCACCGTGGGCTTTGTGGGGAACATGCAGTAGATAAGGATTGCCCTGCTGAGTGGAAATTAATCTGGGTTGAATTTCCAATAAACTCTAGACTACTTGTTTATTTATAGGTGTGTGGGGTTTCATCCCAGCTTTGAACTCACTATACAGCTGAGTGACCTTGACCTACCTCCCTGCTCCTGAGTGGATTATAGGCATGAGCCACCAGGGATGGTTTATTCTGTTCTGGGGATTGAACTCAGCTCAGCACTTGTGAATGCTAAGCTATAACCACAGCATTTAAACAATTACAGCTTTTTCTGTTAAGTTCATTGGAGACTCCCTTAACGGCCTAACAGAGTGGTCTGTAAAGTACCTTGGAATGGTCTGTTTAACTTGGAGAAAGCACCTGATGTGGTTTAGGTTCTGTAGCGTGCAGCGACCTATCAGTTGTATGCACTGGTGTCTCTCACTGCCTTGCAAACATAAGGTCCTGTGTCTGACCCTAAGAACCTATGTAAAAAGGCTGGATGTGGTGGTAATGTCAGTGACCCCTTGTTGGAGAGGTAGAGACAAGTGTGAATTAGTGAGCTCCAGCTAATGGGAACTGTCTCAGGAAACTGGGTGGTCAATTTCCAATATTCACACACAGTGTTTGACAACATCCCGGAATTCCTGCTCAGGGATTCTTACTGCCCTCTTGTTCCCTAACTGAGCACCAGGTATAGTCATTGTCTTACTTAGGGTTTCATTGCTGTGAAGAGACGCCATGACCATGACGATGCTTATAAAGGAAAACATTTAATTGGCACTGGCTTACAGTTTCAGAGGTTTAGCCCATTATCATCATGGTGGGAGGCATGGCAGTGTCCAGACAGACATGGTGCTGGAGAAGGAGCTGAGAGTCCTACATCTTGATTCACAGGCAGCAGAAGGAGACTGTGTGCCATAGTGTTCAGGTTGAGCATTTGAGACCTCAGAGCCCACCCCTAGAGTGACACACTTGTGACAAGGCCACACCTACTCCCACAGGCTACACCTTCTAATAGAGCCACTCCCTATGGCCAAGCATTCAAACAAATGTGTCTATGGGTGCCAGACCACCAAAGTTATAGTGCACAAACTACATGCAGACACTCATATAATCTTACAAAAAGCCAAAGCCAGCTGGTCAGTAGTGGCTCGAACCTTTAATCCCAGCACTCATCAGGCAGAGGCAGGCAGATTTCTGTGAATTTGAGGCCAGCCTGGTCTACAGAGTGAGTTCCAGGACAGCCAGGGCTACACAGAGAAACCTTGTCTAGAAAAAGCAAAAAGCAAACAAAACTAGACAGAGTGGTGCCAGGGTCCTTGGGGTGACTGCTCTAGCCTTTCACCTCACCCCCACCCTGCTGCCAGTCCCATCTGACTGATATTTGGGGGGCTTTGGGGGATGGGCCTTGTGCACAGCAGGCAAGTGCCTTAACCACTGAACTGCAGGCTCTGCTCCAATTTAAAACCTTACTTTCTGAGACCACACTGGCTCGCACCTGTTTGGTACCTGACACAGAAACAGCCACATCTGTTTAGGGCCTTCATGGAGGAAAGCCTTTCCGCTGCAGAGGACTCCTGTCTGGAAGAGGCATTAATCCAAAGAGTCATAGGCTGGGGCTATAGCTAGGGGATGTGGGGGCCTGCCCAGCATGTATAGGCCCTGGGTCTGATCCTCAGTACCAGAACCAAGACTACTCAAGCTAGGTGTGCCTCGGAAGGATCAGGAGGTCAAAGAGCACCTTTAACTACAGGCACATGTTTGGTTACATAACAAAACAAAAGCAGCACATTTTGGGATTTTTATTTTTTTCATGTTTATACAAGAAAATACTTCATGTACCAATGTAGTATGACGGGTGAACAAACGGAATGTGTCCAGTGTGAAAGAGACTCACACGTGTGCATCAACGGTCCATGTGCCCGTTGCCCCCACAGCCAGGCCTACGGTGGCAGGACGAGTTGCTCTGTGACACTCAAGGCTTCAGGTGCTAGGCTAGGCTTCTCAGTAGGGGATATCATTCTGGTAGTACTGGATCATGTCGTAGGTCCGGCTCCTGCAAGGTCAAGCGAGGAAAGTGAAGACCTCGCTGGAGCCCTCCCCAGCTGTGTGGGGAGCAGGGACAGGGCCTCAGGGACAGGGAGGGACTTGCCTGTTGCTGAGGAAACAGTTCTGGATGACCTTCATGATAAAATTCGCAGCCTCCCGCTCTGTCATGTTCGGGCTGAACCTGTGTCTAGGCAGAGATGGAAGGAGGCATTTGTGGGAATCTGCCCCCCCCCCCATCCCCCAGGGACATTATGCTGTGGTCTAGTATGCTCCCTGATCCTCGCCAGCAATTACTAGGCCACATGGGGAGTGCATGATCATGTGGCTATTCTATAAACCCCCTGTCTGCTCTGGGGATCCAAGGATACATACATTTCTAGATAGAGCCCCAGCAGATGGTACCTACTTCAAAAGTTTGATTGTCTGGCCACGAAAACAGGGCAGGCCTGTGTCCAACATGAGTGTAACCAGGGAGACGACTGCATCCATATAGGGGCTGTGGAGACAGAGGGTGGGGGACAAACAGTGTGAGGTACCCTGCTCACAGAACCTGTGGTCCAGCTGCCACTTCTCCATACAATCTGCTAGCAGGACCACATATAGCACTATATGGCTGAGTGATCTCCCCACTATGCCAGGCTTCCAGCAGGGGTTTCAAAGATGCTCTGTTTGGTGTTAGCTACAATAGCATTTGGGATGTGCCAAAGTGGTTGATGCCAGTCTCCTACGTAGCCTTGGTGGTGCTGGGGCTATGGTGAAACGCTAGCCAGGAAGTCCAGAGGAAGAGAAGGGTGTTGGGGCATGACAGCGTCAGCTGTGGGGGACTAGGAGTGTGCCTGGAGGTTCAGAGTGTGAAGTTGATCACACAGGTGAGATGTGTGACCAGAGTGCAAGGCTCACTTAAAAAAAAAAAAAAAAAAAAGGATTTATCTTGTCTTTGGTTGTGAGCCTAGCTTTTAATGGCTAAGCTATCTTTATAGCCTGGTCTACATAGTGGTTTCAGGACAGCCAGAGCTATATAGTGAGACCATGTCTTGAAACAAAAACTATCTTTATGCGTGTGCCTACACATGTGCAGGTGGCTCAAGTGGAGCTCACAGAGCTGGAGTTCCAGGTGTGTTGGCCACATGATCTGAGTGCTGAACTCCTTTTCAGTGCCACTAAGCCTGGCTCCCTCCAGGGCATGAGTACTCTCTCCCACCTTGATATCCCTTCCACATTGCCCATGGGCTCACCGCACAGCCAGATAACCTCGGACACACATCTCCATGAACCACTTGAAGGGTGTGGCTTCCATTTTGCCCCCCATAATCATCACCATCTCGTCTGTCAGCTTGATGTCTGGTTCCCAGCCAAGGTTGCCACCCGGTGAGCTTTCAAACATGAAGCCAAAGTCTGCAAAATCCCAAAAAGCTTCCTGAACTGGGGCAGGGTTAGGTCAGGGTGGCTTATTTCTGGTGGAGAAGGACTCAGCCGCACATAGGCAGGGAAAAAGCAGGGGAGTGTCAAGTTAGAGCAGAGCTCTCACTTCTACCAAGAGCATGGGCTGCCATTCTAGTTCCCAGCTCCCCAGGTCTGGCCAGCCACGTCTACAGTAGTGTAACATCGAGGCCTTGGGTAGGCTGCTCTCTGCCACGGGCAAGGGGAGGGGACACTGGCACAGCCTGCTGACCGATGTGGATGATGTGCCCCTTCTTGTCCAGCATGATGTTGCCATTGTGCCTGTCCTTGATCTGCAGCAGGAACAGCAGGAGGCTATAGGCGGCCATGCTTCTGATAAAGTTGTAGCGTGCCTGTGTGGAGAGGTCCGTGGTCTCACCCTGGCTCTGTGGCCCACATTAGAGGCAGAGCTAGGTCAGTGAGTGCAGCTGTGTGGAATGTGGAGACAGCAGCAATTTCTGTGCCCTGGGGTTCTAGGCTTCTGTCTTTCACTGAGAGAAAGCTATGGGTGATGAACTTAGCTCCTAGTAGAGGAAGACAGAAGGTAGATAATGGGTAGTTACCTGCTGGAAGGCCAAGGTAGACTCATCCCCATACTGGCGTGTAAAGTAGTCATACATGCCAAAGTCAGTCTGGCGGCCCAGCTGGTCCCGGGAGGTACAGTCTGGGATGCACTCAATCACTCCGCACTAGGGAAGGACGGGGAAGGGACAGTTAGGTGGAGCAATGAAGTGATGGTTTCTTTGCCCATCATGTTCCAGGAACTCACCCCAGGGGCAGTAGCCACTACCCGATAAGGAAAAACGAAGAGGTCCAGGCCAACCAGCTGGAAGATGTTCTTGAAGAGGTCGATGATCTGCAGGGCTAACATGTCCTGGAATGCAGAAGGCACAGGATGCAGTCAGTGTCTCCCCTCAGCTGCTGGACTACTCAGAAGCTAGTGGCCCTGGGGGCTCACACAGGTTGCCCGCAAGGGAAGGGGGCAGACTGTGGCTAAATAAGTGTCTAGGGGTCTGGCCTCACTGCCTAGCCAGGCTGGGCTGTCATGGGGTTGCCAGAGATGATGTCCTTCAACAATGGTGAAAGGTGGGGCTGGAAGGAGGGAGAGGCTTCTGTGTCTCCTCTAAAGTCGCCACAGCACTTGAATCAAATAAAGGATCATGTTTCATAACATAAGGGTCTCTTCTTTGGGATCACTAGGGGTGGTGCCTTGCCCTGCCAGTATAAGTAAGGGCAGCTCTGTCACCTGTCGGCAGTCATCCCCCACTTTGAAGATGGCTGCTTGCCAGCAGATCTTCTTGCCATCAGCCTCTTGGCTGAAGCATTCATCCTCTGCGTCTGAGCGGCACTGCAGACCTGTAGGCAGGGCAGAGGTGCCATCTGTGAGCCTGACTGCTGTGAGGTGGGTTCCAGCCCTAGAAAGACCTGGCATCTTAAGAGTGAGTTCTGCGAAGCACTAAGAGGTCACGTGGAATCACTGGGCTACAAGTTTCCCTAGGAACATAGAATAGACAGGCTTATAAGGAACTGAAGAAAGCCCTAGGGTTCAAGCACAGGACAAAGGGCCAGAACATAGCCAGGCTACTTAAGATACCTTTCTGCATTGGCCTGTGTCCCACAGAGCTCACACCCCAAACCACAAATGTGATCTTATTTGGGATTAGGATATTTGAAGATGCAATCATTTTTTAAAGTCATACTAAGCTAGGTGGTGCTGGCATACACTTTAAATCCCACCATTTAGGAGGCAGAGGCAGGTGAATCTCTGAGTTCAAGGCCAGCCTGGTGTGTGTATAAAGCAAGTTCCAGTACAGTCATCACTATACAGAGAAACCCTGCCTCCAAAAAACCAAAACCAAACCAAACCAAAAAACAACCAAACCATACAAGATGATAACTGTCCAAAAAGTGTTCTTTGAAAAGAATTTGTAGGCCAGAGAGACAAGTAGAGAGGGAGTGGTGCTGCACAGCATCCCCTACAACCACAGGGGTGGAAAGTCTTAGAGAGAGCACCCAGCCCAGAACTTGACACTCTGCCTGGCCAGAGCCTGATGCTCCCTTGCAGGAGCACGGCCACCTCCATACTGATGCTGGCCTCCAGATCTGTGGGGCCGCATATTCCATGGGTCACCCAGATTGCTCTCTTCTGTAAGAGCCTAAAGCAACTCGTGTGCCCACGGAGGCTCAGGACTGGGACTCGAGACGGGGTTCTGGGGCTCCTGTGACTTGGGTGACAGATCCTAGGGTAAGCAAGTGTTATTGCAGAGCACTCTGCCATTGTCAGAGGAAGGGTGAGCCTGCAGGCAGATGACTGCAGACATCTTGTCTAGGAAGTTCAAAACGCCTGCATGGCTGAGGAGAGACACCCATACTGCCTCAAGCTCCTTACTGACCTTCTTTTTCAAGTTCACTCACTCCGCATCTCTTCACCTTAAACTTGGCCAGATACGGCGCTTTTGCGGCACTGAGAAAAAGAACACAGCACATGAGACAGCCAGTAGAGACTTCCGAGTGAGGCAGCAAAGTGCAAGCAGGCACTCACCTCTGCATTGGTGTCCCTGACTTGTAGTCAATGTCTAGCACGATTGCTTCAGGGTTGCTGGGCAGGTAGCAGCCTGGGAGGCACAGGAGGGTACAGGTGCATATAACCCCCGGGGAGACACACCCGGTCCCCAACATAGGCTTCACACACACAGCAGCCGTATCGGGGGCCCTGCCTTGCAGGGAGTGCTTGCCCTCGCTTGCAGCAGCCTGCTTTTTCAATGATCACTGTGAGTCTGTCCTTCCTCCCTCCAGATAGCCAGCAAAGGGACCCCACATCCCAGGACACGCTTCTCCAGAGTGCTCTGGACCTTAGCTTCATGATCAGCCTGCTCTGCCCTGGGTCAGCATCAGGTTAGTGCCTCTCTGTGGAGACCCCCACCCTTGCTGCACTGGCCTAGCATATTATCAACACTCTTCCATCTTCTGTTTTGTGCATCCAGGTACTCCTGTTTCTAGTAAATAACAACAACAGTAAGCAAACAACAGGAAGTTCATTCATCCCGTGGTGTTGTATGCTGAAGGGCCTAAGTGTGCAATGTAGCTGGCTGGCCTCATCCCACGTAGGACAGTAGCTCCCTTTGCCTCACTAGCCTACGGATGCCAGCTTACCAGGCTGCACCTTCACTTCAGACAGAGCTGACAGACAAGCCTTCTTCCTTTCATCGCCTTTAGGGTAGGGCCTGAGGAATAAGACAGAACGTGGTGACTGGACCTCAACTCTCAGATCTGGAGGCCTGATTTAAGTGAGTTTACAGTGAGTTTGAGGCCAGTTTGGGTTACATCAATCATCTAAATAAACAAAAGATTCTGCTCTGTCTCCTGCAGAAACTGGTTTCCAGTTTTTGCTCAGGACATTGTCCTCTTCACTGATAACCCAACCACACCTGGCTCTACCAGGCTTAAGTTGTCAGGAAACCATTCATAGCAACGTTTGCCCTGCATTCCTCAAAGAAGCCAGATGGCCTAGAAGGTGGTAGGGGCTGAAGTTGATCTGTTTGTTGACACCCCTCTCCTTACATTTTATAGTATGTGTGCTGCTGTCGAGGTTTGGAGAGAACGGGTGACTGGGGGCCCAACACAGTTCTAGACTGAAATGCTGTTTGTATGACCCTCACTAGTAAGCCCCGGACATGTAGGCTAGCTAAAGGTAAGGCTGAGGGTGACTGGAACTTTCAGGTTATTGTATCATGATGCCCTGGCAATGTACCTATCTGCTATGACTTGAATTGGGAATTTTCCCCAAAGGCCAGTATGTTTAGGATAGGTCCTCATCTTTAACTCTCCAGTGAAGTTGGGCATAGTATGTAAGCCTTTAGTCCTGCACCCAGAAGGCAGAGGCAGGCAGATCTCTGTGAGGCCAGCCTGGTTTACATGGCAAGTTCCAGGACTATCAGAACTATTTAGAGAAATACTGTTTCAACCCCTCCTCCATAAAAAAAAGTTCTCCAATGAGGAGTTTTAGGTCACTGGAACTATTGCCTTGCAGGGGGTTATGGGACACCATTCTCTTTCTCTGCTATAGTCTATGCCAAGCACACCGTAAGATATACATATTGTCCCATGCCACCCTGATCCCTGTGTGCTTTGTTTTTTGAGACATAGTCTATGTTGCCCTGACTGTATGGAGATCACCATGTAGGCCAGGCGGCTCTGCGCTCCATTTGCCTCTGCCTCCCAAGTGCTGGGATTAAAGGTGTGCATATGCCAGTGTGCCCAGTTACATTGTTCCTCTTATGGTGATTATCTCAGGTATGACATACTTCCTAACCTTTTTGTGTCTGTGGTCACAGCCCCTGCAACACGGTAAGGGCTCACAATGAATGCGGCAGGAGCAGCCTGCACACACACTGAGGGAAGAAGCTGTGCCCAGTGCTCTTCTCCCTGAGTTTCCTTGGGCAAGTAGCAAATGTCAGTGATGCTCTGCCTTGTCCCAGGCAAATGGGCAGTGCTCCTGAAAGCCACATGGGTGGAGAGCCCAGGCTCCTATCACCAGTGACTAGCTGGAATGAAAACAAGACATCTCAGAAGACAGTCTTTCAAGAGTAGCCACTTACTTGATGATGGCTGACACGTTTGTGATCTTGTTAAAGAAATCAAATTCCCGTTGATAGAAATCTTTGGCTGGGCCTGATAGAGACCCTGTGATCTCTTCTACTAACTGCTCCAGGAGGTCACCGATGTCAGCTGAGGAGACAAAGATGAGTTTATGTTATGGTTGAAACAGAGACCCTTAAAGATTTTTTTAGGCCAGGCAGTGGTGGTGCACGCCTTTAATCCCAGCACTCAGGAGGCAGAGGCAGGTGGATTTCTGAGTTTGAGGTCAGCCTGGTCTACAGAGTGAGTTCTAGGACAGCCAGGGCTACACAGAGAAACCCTGTCTCGAAAAACCAAAAAAAAAGTTTGTTAGACAGCCATGATGCAGGATGTCCCAGCAGCCTGCCCACACGTGGAAAAGACTCTGTAGACCTGATATAGACCTGATTGAGGCAGTAACATACCATCATTTCCCCCTTTGCTGTAGACACTGGCTGTGCTGTTAGATAAAACTGCTAGCCCCTGAATCTAAGCTCAAGGCAGGGGCTGTGTGCACCAGTCACCTGACAGAATCCTAGGTGACACAACACCAATGGTTGGTTTTGAGATAGGGTTGACCCAGGTTAGCCTTGAACTTGTGACCCCTGTTCCTCCACTTCTCAAGTGCTATGTTTATAGATGTGTGCCATCACTCCCAGGTTAGTTATGCTGATGCTGGGGGTTTAACTCTGGGCATTATGCAACTGGGCAAACATTCCATCAACTAGGACTTGTTTCTGCTCTGTTTTGTTTCCAGACAGGGTCTAGCTACAATTATAATGCTCATGCTGGCCTGTGAGTGATAATCCTCCTGCCCTATCGTCCGGGTGCTGGGATTACAAGCACAGCATCTGATTCCAGATACTGGTTTTATTATACTCTACATTGAGACTATGCCTTTTCAGCATTGTTCTGTGTGAGCAAGCAGAATGTATATGCAGGGCCACTGCCATACTTGAAGATCCCACTGTTCTGAGAAGCAACTGACTGTCTGAGACTTTCCTTTGTATTGTGGGGGGTGTGTGTGCATGGTAGGCCAGAGGTCAGCCTTAGCCTTGTTCTTTGGGTACTGTTCTTGTTTTCTGAGAGTCTCTCACTGGCTTGTGGTTTGATGAATCTAGGTTGGTGGACTAGCCAGCCCTGAGGATCTGTGTACCTCAGCATTCTCAGCTCAGGGAATACAAGTCTCTGTGCCTGCCGCTCCTTGTTTGCTTTCCTGTGGGGTGCACAGGAGCATGGCACTTGTGAAGTCAGGCCAGTCTGTAGGAGCTGCTTTTCTCCTTCCACCCTGTGGGAACCTGGGAATCAAATTTAGGTCAGGTTTACTGGCTTCTCCAGTGAGTTATCTTGACAGGCAGAATATCTATCTATCTATCTATCTATCTATCTATCTATCTATCTATCTATCTATCTATCTATCTATCTATCTATCTATCTGTGTGTGTATGTATGTATGTGTGTATGCATGTGTGTGTATGTATGTATGTGTGTAGGTTTGTATGCATGTATGTATGTGTGTGTATGTATGTATGTGTGTATGTATGTATGTGTATGAATGCATGTGTGTGTATGTGTGTGTATGTATATGTATGAATGTGCATGTATGTGTGTGTGCATGAATGTGTGTATGTGTGTGTGCATGAATGTGTGTATGTGTGTGTATGTATGTATGTATGTATGTGTATGTATGTGTGTATGTGTGTGTATGAATATGTATGTGTGTGTGTGTGTATATATGTGTGTGTATGTTATGTATGTGTGTATGTATGAATGTGTATATGTATGTGTATGTATGTATGTACGTATGTGTGTGTACACGTATGTGTGTGTATGTGTGTGTATGTATGTGTGTATATATATATATATATGTGCGTGCCTGTGTGAGGCAGGGTCTCCTTCTCCCAGGTTGAAACTGAGGGTGTTCGTGATCTTCCTGCTTCTGTCTCCTAACTGAGAGCGCTGGGATTACACGTGTGTGCCACCATGTCTGGCTTCATGACTTTTTATATCACTTTTCTTTTTTTTTTTTTAAACACTTTTTTTTTTTGATTTATTTATTTATTTATTACATGTAAGTACACTGTAGCTGTCTTCAGACACTCCAGAAGAGGGAGTCAGATCTCATTACAGATGGTTGTGAGCCACCATGTGGTTGCTGGGATTTGAACTTCGGACCTTCGGGAAGAGCAGTCGGGTGCTCTTACCCACTGAGCCATCTCACCAGCCCCTATATCACTTTTCAAATTTACTTTTTTCTTTCCTTTTCTTTTAGGGAAAAAACAAACAACCCCAGCTCTGAGTAGCCTCCAGCATGCTATACAGCCTCAGTCAGCCTCAGAACTTCTGCTCTTCCATTCCCAATGCTGCATCACACCTGGCTTCTTGAAAACAGGGGTCTCAGGTCCCACACTGATCTTGAAGCTCTGATCCTTTAGTCTCTACTTCTTTTTCTTCTTCTTCTTCTTTTTTTTTTTTTTTTTTTGGTTTTTCGAGACAGGGTTTCTCTGTGTAGCCCTGGTTGTCCTGGAACTCACTCTGTAGACCAGGCTGGCCTCGAACTCAGAAATCCGCCTGCCTCTGCCTCCCAAGTGCTGGGATTAAAGGCATGCGCCACCACCGCCCGGCTAGTCTCTACTTCTTAAGTGCCAGGGCTACAGATGTACACCACCACATCTGTTTTAGGTGGTGTGCATGTTAGGCAAGCATCTTACCAACTGAGATATAGCCCCAGCTACACAAGCCCCCTTTTAAAAGATTGGGCTCTATGTGGTCGAGGCTGGCATGAACTGATCTTCCTGCTTCCACCTTCCAAACCCTGGCTTTGTTGTTGTTGCTGTTGTTGTTAGTCTGAGACAGGGACTTCCTATATAGTCCTAGCTGGCCTGGAACTCACTGGGATCAGTCTGCCTCTGACTTCTGAATGTTGGAATTAATGGCATATACCACTATACCCAGCTAGCTAGCTAGCTAGTTAGATGTCTGCTTTCCTTCTTTACTTCCTTTTCTTTTCTTGAGACAGGGTCTTGAAGGCTGTCATTGTAGTGCAAACCTTTGATCTCAGCACTTGGCAGAGGCAGAGGCAGAGAGGCAGAGAGGCAGAGAGGCAGAGAGGCAGGTGCAGAGAGGCAGAGGCAGGCGCAGAGAGGCAGAGACAGAGAGTCAGAGAGGCAGAGGCAGAGAGGCAGAGGCAAAGAGGCAGAGGTAGAGGCAGAGAGGCAGAGGCAGAGAGGCAGAGAGGCAGAGGCAGAGAGGCAGAGGCAGAGGCAGGCAGAGGGGCAGAGAGGCAGAGGCAGAGGAATCACTGTAAGTTCAAGGCTAGCTTGGTCTATAGAGTGAGTTCCAGGACAGCCAAGGCTACATATACTAAGAAACTCTGTCTCAAAACCAACCAACAAACCTAAGACCAGAGAGAGAGAGGGGTTGGGGGGATGCAGGCAGGCAGAGTGGAAAAGAGGATTTGCTTTTCTAACTTTTGATGATCACAATGCAGTTGATAGAAGTACATAAGTGTACTATACTATTAATGGCCACAGTTGTGCAGTGGCAAAGGAAAGGCCCCTTTTAAACAAGAGATGCAACCTGCTGGACCACAGAGGAGCTGTTGAGTAGATCAGGCCATGTGCCATGGAGTGAACTGTGGTTGTGGTGGAAACTTTGGTGGAAGAGGAAGCAGTGGTGGTGTCCTGGTTATATTAGCAGAGGAGGCTATGGTGGTAGTGACCAGAATACAGAAACCAAATGTTACATGAGGAGGTTATGATGTTTAATCAATAAAGGATGTGTTCCACTCAGGCTGCCTCAGGTGTACATCCTGCGGAGGTTACAGAGACGAGCCATTCCCGTGACTCAGCTCACTGTCTTCAGGCCCCTCTGGAGTTCAGAGACCTTGGATTCTGTGGACCTGGAGTTGCAGGACATTAGGTGGAGGTATCTGTGGTGGTGATAGTAACTATAATGATTTTGGTGATTACAGTGGACCACAGCAACAAAATTATGTTCCCATGAAAGGGGTAGTTCTGGCTGGTGATGGTCAGGTGGTACTTATGAATCTGGTGGTATAAGTGGTGGATATGGAAGGTTTTAGTTTGGTTTGGTTGGTTGAGACCAGGTCTCAATGTGTAGCTTTAGCTGGACTGAATTTGCTTTTTAGATGAGGCTGGCCTCAAACTCACTAAGATTCACCTGCCCCTGCCTCCCATGTGCCACCATGCTCGGCTCTTTAATTTACTTTTTATTAGTTATTTGTGTGTGTGTGTACATACACACACAATGGCACACATGTTAAGGCCAGAGGACAACTTGCAGGAGTCTGTTTTCTCCTTCCACCGTGTGTGTTCCAGGTTGGGGTAGCACAGACCACAGAGGCCTCTGGGAAAGCAGAAGCCCTGTGTGGCCTCTAAGGGTGATGGTGATGGGGAGAGGCCTGACAGGCCAAAATACTCACGGTCTTTCTGGTGCCCTTCTTCATCAAGGTAGATGTTAGTTTTCATGTTCCAAATAAACTGGTGTGCCAGAAGCTGGGATTTGGCTGCAGCCCAGAGAATGTACTCACGCACATAGCCCATCTGTAGGAGGTCAAGGCCACAGTCAATCTTCACTCCTGGAAGAAACTCTTCCTAACCTAGTGTAAGAAGCAACTCCCACTGCCTGACTGTATGGTTCCCACTATGTGGATGTACCCTATAGAGTCAGTGCTCAGTCTAGCCAGTAGCCAGGGGCTGGGTACCATGGGTCTACACTATAGGCGTGGGCTTCCTGTGTTAGTTCCCTTGGTATTTAAGAACCATGGCTCTCAATTTCTACTGCTGTCAAATACAAGACGCAAGTAGGCTAGGTGCCCAAAACTCACTTATAAGGCTGTACAAGGTACCATCCAGAGGGACAGGGTCCAGAAAGTTCTACAGAGTTGGATGTAGCTCACACACTGATAGTTGCCATCTTAAAGACATCTATCCATCTCATTTGTCTCCTGCCATTATCTGGTAGCTCCAGTTTTTTCTCTCTCGTTCTCTCTCTCTCTGTTATGTGCATGGCTGTGTGAGGATGTGAAAGGTTGACACTGGTGTCTCCCCCAGTCACTCTCCACCTTAGTGTTTAAGATATGGTCTGTCAGGTTGGTGAGATGGCTCAGCGGTTAAAAGCGCCGACTGCTCTTCCTGAGTTCAAATCCCAGCAACCACATGGTGGCTCACAACCATCCGTAACAAAAATCTGATGCCCTCTTCTGGAGTGTCTGAAGACAGACAGTGTACACACATATAATAAATAAATAAATAAATAAATAAATAAATAAATAAATAAATCGATCTTTAAAAAAAAAGTGGGGGGAGGGTATGGGGGACTTTTGGGATAGCATTGGAAATGTAAATGAAGAAAATACCTATTAAAAAAAAAAAAGAAAAAAAGATATGGTCTCTCACCAAACCTGGAGCTTGCTGATTTGGTTAAACTGGCTGGCTGGATAGCCTCAAGGCACAAGGTACACAATGTGGACAGCTCTTGGAGTGAGAGGGTGTGGTGGGTACATTACCTTACTTTTGGCTCCCCAGATCTAGGTTTACAGGTGATCTACGAGGATGCCAAGGACTGACTTCAGGTCCTTACACACACATGTTCCTTACACACACAAGGCTGCTATTTTACTAAGCCACTTCACATTCCCAGTAACTCCTAGTTTTAATGGCCATGTCTTAGGTTTGGTGAGATGGCTCACCAGATAAGAACATGTACATTCTGGGAGAAGACTGGAGTTCAGTTCCTAGCACCACAGCAGAATGCTCAGAACTCCAGGGCCACAGAATCCAAGGTCTCTGAACTCCAGAGGGGCCTGAAGACAGTGAGCTGAGACACAGGAGCAGCTCGTCTCTGTAACCTCAGCAGGATGTACACCTGAGGCAGTCTGAGTGGAACACATTCTTTATCAGCTTACCTAAACCTCATGAGAACAGCCAGTCTGAGGGAGGTCATGTCATTTGTTGATACCTGACCCAACAAAGGGGATTCTAGAAGAACAAGCTGCCCACCTGAAGGAAACAGCTAGAAAATGTACCAGAGCCCACCCACTCTGCAGATCTGGGCCTCAGGATGGGGCAGGGAGAACAAAGGGCTCAGTTCTGGCTGGACAGTCCTGTTCCTGAGGGAATGCAGAGCTGGTCTGAGGTAGAATTTAGGGTCCATAGCAATGTGTACAGCTCTTGGAGGACACTTACCTTGTCATATCTGAGGGCCTGCACAATCTGGGGGATGTAGAACAGAATGGCATCCTGTCGAGGAGGAAAGACTGATTTCAGAGGTTACAACACTTAAAACAGCCATGAACCCTGGACCTGCCCACTGGACGCTGCCCCCTGCTGGAGAACTGGGGAAGTGCAGAGGCTAACAAAGTATCTAAGGCTTGAAACACACAGTGAAATCAAAAATGCAGAAGAGTGCAGCTTACCCCAGGTAAAGGGGCTGAAAGTTACTACAAACTTGCTGGTGCTGAAACTGTAGCAATCAGGGATCTAGAACATTCTACAGAAACTCCCTGCTACAGACTTTCCACCATGGCTACTACATAAAATCTTCAGGATCCCTGAAAGTTTGTTGTTGGAGTAAGAGGCATGGGCACACTGCTTACCTCTCAGAGCAGGGGCTAAACTCAAACTGTTTTTAAAACCAAAAGATCCAATTAAAGTTAAAAAAAAACCCAAAACAAACAAACAAACACATACAACTAGAAAACATATGAATTACAACTAAATTCATCACCTCCCTAGTGTTGGTACTAAAAGTGTGTGCCACCATAGCCCAAATTCATCCCCTTCCACTACTGAAGTCAAGAATAAAGGCATACTCTAGATGGACCTATATAGTTGGATGCATGCCTGTTGAGCTGACTTTTTTTTTAATAGATTTATTTATTTATTTATTTATTTATTTATTTATTTATTTATTGTATGTGAGTACCCTATTGCTGTCTTCAGACACACCAGAAGAGGACATCAGATCAGATCTCACTACAGGTGTTTGTGAGCCACCATGTGGTTGCTGGGAATTGAACTCAGGACCTCTGGAAGAGCAGTCAGTGCTCCTGAGTTCTCACTCCAGCCCTGGGCTGCCCACTTAATCTATCCACTTAACCACACTGGGATAGCTATACCCTAGGCTAGCTCACAGGGCTTTAGACTCACCGGAGGGAAGGATCGCAGGACTTTTACCCCATACTGTGCAGTGAGAGGGTGTGGTGGGTACATGCTGGAGAAGTAGGAGAGGCCTGTAGGTGGGTCCGTGGGTGCCCAGCATAAAACATGGCTGAGCTCTGGAGCATCAGCATCGATGGTGTGCCAGGTGACAAGGAACTGGGGAGAAAGTTGGGAGATAGGGTTGCAGGAGTCCTTTCAGTTATGGCCTGCTCCAGAATGGCCGCAGCAAAGGGTCATAGGGTGGGCATGCTCTGCATGCCTTTAATTACAGCACACAGTGGGCACAGTCAGGCAGATCTCTGTGAACCTGAGTCTACAAGGTGAACTCTAGGCCAAGAAAATAAAATAAAATGTGATAATAAAAGCCATTTATGATAAAAATGGAAAGTGCTTCTGACATGTTACACAAAGTAGCATAATTGCAATAAATTCAAGTAGAGGGGCTAGGAGTGAAGCTCAGGAGGTAGTGTGTTCCAGGCTAGTAGCACTGATCCCCAGTACTGCATAAAACCAGTTGTGGTTGTATACATATTACCACATGGCAGATGGAGAATGGAGAATCAGAAATTCAAGGACATCTTTAGCAAATCTGAATTTGAGGTTAGCCTGAGATATATGAAACCCCATCTATAAACACAGTTAAAGCAGACTAAATATTTCCTATCATAAACATAATAATTACTACATACTAGAAATAGAAAATGCAGGGAGTTAAAAAAAATCCTACCACTGAGATTACCCAGTCTTTCTAATGTGATAGATAAAATAATTTTGTTTTAGAGACGGGGTCTTACTCTGTAGTCCTAGCTGTCCTTGAACTCAAGAGGTCTTTGTGCCTCTGCCTCATGACTGCTGAGATTAAAGGCATGCACCACTGTGCCCTGTTCTCTTTACTGAGACAAGGTCTCACTAGGCTGTCCAGACTGGTCCAAACTTCACTTTGTAACTTCGACAGGCCTTTAACTTGTGATCCTCCTGTATCAGTCTCCTAATGGCTGCGATTGTAGACCTATACTGGTGACTAGGCTCAGCAATGACGGTTAATACCAACTTAATTGAGAAATGTATAGATTAATAAAGCACACCTTTGAGTACATCCATGGGGCCCAAAGAGGACTGGGTCCTGAGGCTCTGGCCTGATGGACGGGTTAACCTTTTGAGGAGCCATAATATGGTGGTACTATTTTAAGCTGGTGCAAAGTATCTGGGGCCTTGGTGGAGGAAGTGGGTCACTACAGGTATGTATTTGGAGGCTATACTTTGTCTGGATGCCCCCTCTTGCTCGTCTGTTCATCTGGCAGGATGTGAACAGGTTCTTCCTGCACATGGTCCTGTGGCCATGATGTTCTGCTCAGCCATATGAGGCTGAGCCCTCTGAAATGGAGTCAAATAAAGCTTTCCTCTCCCAAGTTGTTTGTGTCAGATATGTGGTCATAGTCATAAGAAGGAGCCAGGCCTCTCTAGAAAACATTCTAGATCTAGTTTGAACTTGAGCTGGTGTATGTGGGCTGTGCTACCTTGATGGCTTCAGGGACATCACTAACAGCTCCAGGATCCAAGCGAACGAGACGGGTCACTTCATTTCCAATGGCTTCTGTATTCTTGAACCTACAGTGCACAGAGGGTTTGTGTTGGGTAGCCATACGAGCAGGTACGTTCCTTCACTGCCACAGATGAGCCAGAGGGAAAGACTCAGGGGGAGGATTTAGATTAACACTATAGACAGACATCTAGATGTAGGCAAGTAATACATTACAACATCTGAAAAGTTATTACAACATTTACAAGGAGATAGGAGAACGCCACAATTGGAAGCCACTCTGAGGGACATAGAAGCCTCATCTCAAGATGGTTTAGTGAACAAATGTCCTTGCTGCCAACCTTCACCTTCCCCAACCCCCCCCCCCCCCCATCCACACTTCTTCAAAGCAAAAAAAAAAAAAAAACCAAACCAACAAATAAAAGGAAAGGGTAAACCATTCTTCAAAAACCACCACAGCTCTTTCCCCTGGTCCTCTGTAGCAGCCTATCTCTGGTTCAACGTCTTACTTTAGTCTAAATCCACAAGGCTCCTTACTTAGTGGTGAGGGGGCAGATGTAAGCCTGCATGTGTTACTGACCCAGGCTAATGCAAGGAAAGTCTCCATAAACATTTGGCTTTGAAAGGACTTAAAAGAACCAGTGTGCTGTTCTGGGCCTGAAGACCAGGTAGAAACAATAGGAAAATGGTAAACCTTGGCTTGCAGAGATAGAGGCAGACATGGGGTATCTATCTCTGGAGGTAGGGAAGAAGGCTAAGGGCCATGTGGGATTATGTCATGGGGGCCTCTGCAACCCATCTCACCTACTGTCAGGCTAAAGGTTTATTTCTGTCTGAGAGAATCCCCTTATAGCTTGTCACCAGCTTTGTTTTCAGAGGAATGAAAAGATGCCTTCCTTTTGGCTTGCTGCTGAAGAAGAACACATCAGTATTTCTTCCAGAGTGTTCTGTTCTTTGCCCTGGAAAGCTATTTTTTCCAGTATACTTTGGTTGGCTGAAGTATATATGTATGTATGTATGCATGTATGTAACCACTTTGGTACACTAGGCAGCTAGCCACAGCCACAGCCACAGCAAGAGTGTCTGCTCTTCGGTTGAGCTGAAAGATGGCATTATTCAAATATAGCCAAAAACTCACCCAAATTGTCACTGTGGACTACCTCCCAGGAAGGAAATCTTTACAAAATACACTGTGACTCTGCCATTTTTAAAAAAAAAAAATAGTTGCAGGGATTGAATGAGCTCTACCATAGAGCCACATCCCTGTCATCCATGGTGGGTCTGATCCCTTCCTGGGCTCTGGATGTTGTGGCATCTAGGCAGGAGCTGACAAGAGCATAATGGTCACTGTGTAGCCTCTGCACAGACTATATGAGTATGCTGAGTGTCCTCCACAGAAGTCATGTGATATTTCATGGCTCTCGTGACATAGCCGGCAGGTTCCTGCCCTGGACTTGTGGTGAAGCTCTCCCGACCTCTCCCGACCTCCCGAGAGGCCTACCTGGCTGGCAGCTGCACAGCGAGGTATGGAGAGATGCTCCAGGCAAGGTTCACGTTGTCCTTCCACTGCTTCTCACTCAAGCTGATGTACTTGGACCTCCAGTTGGCAACGCTGTTCTCTCCTGCCTGGTCCAGCTCTAGCTCTGGGGCTGACAGTGGGTTGTACCAAGTGATGAGGCGTTCGATCTCAGTGGCCTGGAAGAGCAGTCACAATATCCACTATACTCTCTGCAGGGGTCATGTGCTGCACCCTCCCCTCCCCATCCCCGGGTGTTCTGCTGTCACATGGCGGGAGTGGTGTGGCACAGGTCTTACCAATAGTGACAGCAGCAGTGTCCTGCGTTTCATGTAGTACTTGTGCAGCTGGGAGCCCCGGTTGGTTTTCTTAGACATACCTAGGAAGCAGAGATGAAACATGGTCATTGTCCTTTGAGGCCACTTCTCTGCTCTGTCTTTTCTTTTGGTGGTGTGTTGGCAACTGAAACAAAAATCTTGGTCATGTATTCTACTATTCTCAGACTCTGCTGTTTTAGAATCTAGAAGACACTGACATTTAATGCTCTGTTCTGCTATCTGAGTGAGTGTCCATCACTCCACCGGGAAGGGAACTTAATATTGGCTTAGAGATGCAGGAGCCACCCCATACCCTGACCAACCTGACTTTTTGGAGATGGTTGACATGCCACTGGAGAGGGGGTAAGTGTTGATCCAGCCCTGGGTAGCCTGTTGTCGAGAGCCCACAGTTATATCCAAGTTGCTTCGGGTGTCCTGATTATCTGTGGGCAAACACATTGAAGACTCTGGGATGAGATGGCTCAAGACATGGCATCACAAGGAAGAGAGCTTGGCAAGTCTTGCTTTGTAAGCACAGGTACCTAAGGTTGACTTCCCTACAACCTACATTAAATAATTTGGGTGTGGTGGTGCACCCTTGTACTCCTGATGCTGGAGAGATGGAGACAGAGGTGGCTCATTGGTCAGCCAACCCAGCCTACTTGGCAAGTTCCAGGCCAGTGAAGGACCTTGTCCAGAAAAAAGAAGTCATCATAGAGCAGGGCGCACGCCTTTAATCCCAGCACTCGGGAGGCAGAGGCAGGGAGATCTTTGGGTTCAAGGTCAGCCTTGTCAGTCTACAGAGTGCATTCTAAGACAGCCTGAGCTACACTGGGAAATCCTATGTTTGAAAACAACAACAAGAACAACAACAACAAAAAGACATCATAAAGAAACATAGGATCTCAGCCATGAGAAGGCGATTGGTTCAGACTGGGTCTTTCTTTGCACAGCACTGGTGTGGATGGATAGCTCTGTGGATAAGCCCTTTCAGACTGACTTTTCCAAACACTCATGAATTCTTTTATTCTAACCATTCTATGTGGAAAATTTCCTAAAATTTGCCATAGCCCTAGATCTTTAAAATAGAATAAAACAAATACTATCAGTTTCAAAAAAAGTGTTATGTGTATGAATATTTTGCAGGCATGTATGTACAGGTGTTTATGGAGGACAGAAAACAGTGTTGTATCCCTGTTACAGATGGCGGTGAGCTGGAAACTGAGCTCAGGACCCTGGAAGAGCAGTGCTCTCAGTCACTGAGCCGTCTCTCCAGCCCATCACAGGCTTTTTTGTTTTGTTTTTGATAAATAATGTCAGTTGCTTGTCCACTGGCACTGTACTGTCTGATAAGGCAGGAATCTGAGCACCTAGGGGACAAACTACACAATTTGTTGGCTCTAGTCTATATGGAACAAGAAAGCAAGCTAGTGTTTAATGCTTTAACACTTCTTTCCTTTTCTTGGGAGAGACTGTTGCTGCAGGCCTGCCTAGAAGAACCCATTCCTCACCTCTCTGTGTGGCTTGTCACCAGCTTTGTGTTTAGAGGAATGAGAAGATGATTTCTTTTTGGTTTGCTGCTGCAAACATGTTAGTATTTCTTCCAGAGTGTTCTGTTCTTTGCCCTGGAAAGCACTTTGTTCCAGTACACTTTAGCTGGCTAGCTGAATGTATGTGTTGTATGTATGTTTGCATGAATGTGTGTGTTATGTGTATGAATATATACCAAGATACAGTGCAAGCATGCATACACACAGGTACATATATACAGTTTCCTTTTAGACTCAGCTCAGAAGTCACTGTCCCCAGAAAACTGTCTTCAATGCCCAGTCTACTCTGGTTGGGCCAAGGGCCTGTCCTTGAATCTCCTTTATTGAAGTTATCTTCATTTGATTCCACCTATCAGATGACAATGGAATATGCTAAATTCATCTGGGTATATTGGCCTACTCAGTGGGCACCTGGTAAGTGAGCTGGTCCAGGAAGAACTTATAAGAGTGTCCTGTACTTGCTGTATGCATCCAGTGTAGGTTGGAGGAAAACTAACAGGCAAGCAAGTACTGAGTTTTCAACAATACAAGGCATGGCCAAGATCAGGGCTCACTTGGGCCTTAACTGCTTTCTTGTCTGGCTTTTCTAAACCACCCTCCCGCTTCTCTGTCCTGGTTTCACTCCACATCCAGCAGCTGCTGTGCTGCTCAGGGCAATGCTTACCTGGGGGAACGAGCTGGCTGGCAGTCAGGTACTTCTTATCTGAGAACATGGCAGTCCAAAACTTAATCATTATGCTTATATCTTCACGAAGCCTCTTTTCTCCTTGAGTAGGAAACTTTGGTGGACAACTTCAAATAATCACAAGAGGGAAAGAGCTGAGTGTCTGGAGTCAGAGACTAGAAACTATTCACAAAGCAATGAGAGCTGATATAAAAATTCACTTTTTTTTTTTTTTGAGGTTAGCCCAAAGCTCACCAACAGCAAGGCTGATGTCCCATGGGAAGTGAGGCTATCCTAGTAGCTCAGGCCTGTCTATCACATCACTATCCTATGCTCTCTGCTTAGCTTTATCTACATAGCTCAGACTGCCTGTAACTCCATGTATATTCCTATATACTGCAGGGTGGCCTTGATCAAGACACTCTTGCCACACAGCCTCTAGATGGATCAGACTGTAGGCATGCCACCATAGATGGCTGACATTTATAGCTTCTGGTGAGTTAGTATGCTGTGACAGACAATAACTTAGCTGTTTACATACAACCATACACCTTACATTTGCAAAGACTCATGCAGCTGATATTTGCAGGTTTTTTTTTTTAAATAGAAATCATTTATATGAACAGGAAAAATAAAAGGTATATAATTTATCTCTCTATCTTTTCTCAAGATAGGGTTTCTCTGCCCTGGCTGTCTTGGAACTTGCCCTGTAGACCTCCAGCTCAAAGATCTGCCTCTGCCTCTACCTCCTGGGATGAAAGGCATACATCACCATGCTGGGAATATATTTTTTTAATTTGTTGGGAATATTTTTAAAAATATATATTTTTTCAAGACAGGGTTTCTCTGTGTAGCCCTGGCTGTCCTGGAACTCACTCTGTAGACCAGGCTGGCCTTCAACTCAGAGGTCTGTCTGCCTCTGCTTCCCCAGTGTTGGGATTAAAGCCTCACATACAGCTGGGACTGAGGGTATATGCCACTGTGCCTGTCTGCTCTTAATTTAGACAAATAAAAAGACCAGAACCTCCAGTTAGAGGCTGTTCTGTCACCTGAAATGGGTGCTGGGAACTGAACTCAGGACCTCTGGAAGAGCAGCAGGTGCTCTTAACTGCTGAGCCATCTCTGCAGGCTTGCTCCCTGTCCTTCTCTCTTACTTTCAACCCTTGTTTGACACGGATTAGTTATGGCTGCTGAGAGAAGCAGGGGTAAAGGGTTATTGCACCAACATGGGCAATGAATTAGTTACAGAGCCACTAAAGAAAATATCTGTGTCTTCCAGGAACTATTAACTACCCAAAGAGCCTCAGAATCAGGGGTTGTGAGCCCCTCATCTCTTAAATTAACTCAAGGAACAATCTGCACATATTCCATTTGGCTCCTGGCTCTGAGTACATTCCTGAGGATATTACAGTGTAGTCATACAAGGACTACTGAATGAGGTTGGTGAGCAAGAACCAGGTAAACTATGTCCTTATTATGTAAGTAACTTGGTGATATAAGCTGGGTTGCAGCTGTTTCTGGGCATGTGCCCAATACAGCTGGAGGTAGTACCTGAAATAGTCAAAGGCTGTTGAGTATATCTTCTCTCGAAGCACGTTTCGAATGGTTGCATTTGGAACCACATCAGCATGCAGGAGGGACAGCCCCAAGGTCAGCAGTCTGAGAGAGATTACAAGGTTGGAGCCCTGGGCAAAGGCTGAGCCTTCAGGGGTATATATGTTCTCCTAAGCAAACCCCAGAATCCCTGAATATAAACCCTATAAACATTACCAGCATATCACCATTCAGCTGTTCTCTCCCCACCGTCTCTCCTCTCTCAGACAAAGTCTCATGTATTCCAAGCTGGCCTTCAGTTCTCTTTTGGAGTGTTGGGGTAATCCTGAATTTCTGATCCCCTTGCCTATGTCTTTTAGGTGTCAAGATTATAGTGTGTTTAAATAAAAAAAAAATCTATGCATGGGTAAAGGTGTTGTACAAGAAAGCTCTAAAGTTAAAATTTAGGTAACTAAAATACAAGTTTTCCCTGTTCTAAGATGGAGCTAGCTCATTAGCTCAGCTCTTCCATGGACGTGCAGATGGTCACGTGTTGGGCAAACCCACTCTGCATTCGTGCTTGGGGATGTGGTTTGTAGAGTGCTTGCCTAGCATGCCTGATGCCCCGAGTTCCATCCCTACCTCTGCAAAAAAATGGGTATGAAAAAACATTTTTAAACAAAATAAAGCAAACCATGCTTCATTCTTGTTGAGAGGAAATCAAATGAACTCTATGATGTTCTGACTGGGCCAAGACTCCTAGGCTCACAAACAGTCTGCAGTTCTGTCCCCATGGGACACTGCTATGATTTTAATCCTAAGGGGTGGTGGAGAGGGTTATGTGTACGGTTTCTGCTAAACAAAGCCCCGAGCAGGGTACGAGACATAAGTAGGAAGGTACTGTTCTGCTCCTGCCTACACTGCTGGGGTAAGACAGTGATGGAGGTCAGGAACCAAGTTGGTGGGTAAGACACAGTGCTCTGCACAGGGAAAAGCTAGGCTATCCCACACAATCGAGTGGCAATGGGGTTTTTCTCAAGGGCCAGATCCCAGCTACAGCCTGACAGTGACATGGACCCTGTGGAACAAGCATGTCTACACGTAGCAAACAGGGTGACCCAGATCCAGGGGCAAGTAGCTCTAGAGGCTCAAGTACAGGTGCAGGGTCATTGTAGACAGTCAGGCTAGGCCTAAGGCATGGTGCAAGATGAATAGAATATAGCACAGCCACTTTACAGAGGCTGTCTATACCAGCAGAAGTATAGATGCTAGCTTCTATGCTACTGAGTCCTAGGCGATGGCCTGTGGTGGGGAGTAGATCACAAGGGAGCTTAGATATGAGGAAAAAAAGAGGTCTGATCCACCATTGCAAGGGAACAGAGACAGCAGAGAAAGGAGGAGGGCAAACTGATGTTTCTGAGTGCATCTGGGATTAGCCAGCTAAGCCTGAGTGAGGGCTGAGCCTTTGTGGTAGTGCAGGCAGAGGCATTTCTGTGATGGCTACATGCTACTGAAAAGCAGCAACAGGAATCATTTTCTATAACTTGTTCCCACTGCCTTTAGAAAAGTATCAGTCAGTGACAGACTAGGTACTAACAAGAGGACTGGCCCCTCTCTGTAGGTGGTTGGAGAAGTGTAGTTCTAATGGGCTATGAGGCCATGGTCTGGAGTTCAGGGGAGAGAAAGACAATACCTGGTAGAAGCAAGAGCTTCTACCATGCATTGGTGCTGGTCAGCCAGCCCCTCACAGACAACAGCAGAGGCCATGTTCTAGCAAGCAGGACTGTACTAGGGGACAGGGGTTGGGGAGCCTCTTAGCCAGCCAGCGGATCATGGTCTCATGCCCTCTACAAGTCTTCTTGATCGTCCCAGGGCACTGCCATAGGATTTACTCTACACTGCAGAGCAGCATCGCAGGACATACCCACCCACCCCTACCATGATCTACACACTACACATGTGCCCTACATGCCAGTAACAGCACACTCAGGTGCCCCAGAGAAATAGGGTCCTCACTTGAAACGTGGTCCAATGGCTGCCACATGCCTGTTCATGCTCCCCCTGGCTCCACCAATATTGAGGGACATGGAGCGCTGCAGCAGGCTTGAGAAGATCTCCACCTGGTCAGAGCTACAGTACTTGGCAATCTCAAACCGCTGGACCAGGAACTGTGGAAAGTAAACAAGCTGTGTAAGTTGTCACCCATTCTCTCAGGTCAGGGCCCCTAGACCAGCTGGTGCGCTGGGCTGACCCAAGTGTCCCCAAGGCTGTCCCTACAAAGCTCAGCAGAGCTTGAGGGTAGGCACATACATCGATCCAGATGTAGTGAGGTGTCACTTCGGGGGGACAAGGTCTTGGCTGACTTGCTTCTGATGCTGCCAGGGGGTCTGCTTCCTTTGTTTCCACAGAAAAGAGGCCGAACTTCTGCTCTACTGTCATGTGCCAGGCTCCTGCCATCTCCCGCATAAACTGCAAATTGGAAAGAAAGGTCAGTGCCTCCAGAGAGTAGAGGGTGGGTGGCTGCTTTGTTTTTGAATTCCTGAATAAAGCTCAACATGTAACTTATGCCTGTGACCCCAGTATTCAGCAGGCTGAGGCAGGAGGACGGGAATGAGTTCAAGTTCAGCAGGGGCTACATACAGAATGAGATGCTTTCTTAAAACAAACACAAAGTAAAACTGTACTGGATGAAAATAGAAGGCAAGCAAAGTAAGGAGCAGCGGCCCGGAACCCACGTCTCAGGGGAGCTACTCAAGTCTTTGTATGCTTCCTCCAGCTCCCCACCCCCAACTGACTGTCAACACAACTCATGGGCCCAGCAGGGCAGGGAACAAGGTGCAGCACATCTTGGTTAGCATGTCCCTAATGCAGTGCAAGCCTTCCACAGGCTCTATCCTGGTGAAGCTTGGAAAGAATTCTGAAAACTTCCTGTGTTAAGAGCAGCAAGTACCACATGCAGGATTTCCAAGCCACAAAGGTAGGTCTTCATTAGCTTATCAGATTTGAGAGTAGCCCAGGAAGTTCAAGGGAGGGCAGGCTGTAAGTGTCAAGATCAGAGTCATTCCCTTGACCTAGTCATACTGATCCAGGGCCCTTTCTGCTTTGAGCTTGGAGGGTTGCCCAGATAAAGCACAGTAGTGTGTTCTGGAAGAAGTAGGGGCTAAACAGAGGAATGGTTACTATTTTACCCTACAGAAGCACCAGCGATGCATGGGTTATGCAGGCTTTGGTTCCCTTTCTAGCACCATTACCTACCCTCTTGCAAGACTTGGCTCAAGATGCTGGGGATCATGAGCACTAAAGAGCAAGATGGGAGTCAACTAGGCAAGGCTCAGGAGAAGCCCAGGCAGGCTTTATAAAATGACACCTCTCTTCTGCTATTCCTCGTGATTCCTGAAGGCACAGATGCCATTGGGAGGCCATGAGGGTGAAGACAAAGGCCTTTCATGCTAAGGTAGCATCGTTATAGGTGGGAAATGAAGAATATCAAGGAGCTATATACCCTGCTGTGGCTTCTTTCGGAGTCTGGCTTCTGCCTACTGTTAGATGTATTTTTTATGGTAGAAGTTGGGGTACCAAATTGGTTGGAAGTATAGGAAACCCCAGAACTGATGGGATAAAGTAACCAAGCAAAGGCTACGCTCCCACTCATTTGTGTAAGATCCACTTCTATGATAGGGTCTCCCAGACTCTGGGAACAAACAAATGTGGATGGTCCAAGATATAAGCAACAGGCAGCATACTAAATCTGAGAAAGCAGCAGTATGGTGCAAAGAGGGAAGGTGTTTTAGATAGGGTGGCCAGAGAATGCTGGTGGGATGGAAGAGAACATTGGACACAAGTCCTAGAGATGGTCAGCAGTGACATTCATCTAAGTAAAGGAAATGGGATGCAGCTAGGCAGAAACAGCCTGGGAGAGCAGGAGCAACAGGATCTAGTAGAGCTACAGCAGGGCAAATGAGAAGACAGAAGAGACAGAGGTAGGTGCAGGTGAGCTTCAGGGCCAGAACAAGTCAGTCAGTCTAAGTGAGGTGGGAAGAGCAGCAAGAGGCCTGGGAATCAGAGAGATTCAATCCAGTATAGTTTTTACTGCATGCTCCTATTGCATGTATACAGGACAGTATGGAAGCAGGGAATGACATATTCCTGTAAGTTTTGGGCATTTGAATACTTTGTCCCAGGTTAGTGGCTGTCTGAGAAGGAGTAGGAGGCATGTAACTAGGGCAGGAGAGTTTTGAGGCTCGTATTTGAACAGGTCTCCAGTTGGTAGCATTGTTTAGGGATGTTATAAAACCATCATGGGTGTTGAGAGTGTACAGCCTTGCTCCATTCTAGTGTTCTCAGCTACCCACTCTGGCACCTGCTGCCATGCCTCTGCCCTCTGGAATCATCAGCTAAAATAAAGACTTATTGCACAAGTCTAACCATGGTGTTTTATCATAACAGGAGAAAGTAACTGACTCAGTGGGGCTGCCCTAAGGTCAGGGGAAAGACAAAGGAGGCTAGGGCCACAAATGTAGCTGGAATGCTGGGATGTGACCAAATTTTGGGTCTATTTAAAGGTAAAAAGATAAAGCTAACAGGGCATGTTCTGGGCCATTTGTAGGAAGTGTAAGATGTCAATAGCAGCCTGGTCTACACAGAGATAAGACAGGTACAGCATTGTCAATAATGTGGTGTCCAAAACAGGGGGCAACTGGATCTCTACAGCCTAGGCTTTTCTGTGGTGCTGGGAACTGAACCCAGGACCTCATATGCTAACAGGTGTTTCTTCCACTGAGCTATATACTTAGAGTGGATTTTTTTTAAACCAAACAAAAAAAATGTATTTTATGTGTATGAGTGCTTTGCCTATAAGTGTGTATGGGTACCATATGCATGTTAGTACTGTGAACTAAACCCAGATAAGAACAGCAAATACTCTTAGCTGCTAAACCATCTCTCCATTCTTTCCACCTTTTTGAGATAGTCTTAGTAAATTGTTCAGGTGGGATTGAATTTTTGATCTTCTTGATTTAACTTTTTGAAAAGCTAGCTTGATCATAAAGTTAGGCCACTGAGTTTGACCCTACCAGCTGGGATGCTCACTAGCTAAGCACATGGTGCTTGGTGGCAGGAGATGGCAGTGCCAGGAATGGAGGTGCTAGCAATTCTGTAGGTGATGCTGTCCTGGCAGGCAAAAGGAATGTTAGGGCACACCTGCTGAGAGGTGCTGACTGAGCCTACCCTACCTGCTTTTTTTTTAGGACAAGGATTTACTGTGCAACTCTGGCTGGCCTGGAACTTGTTCTGTAGTCCAGGCTGGCCTTGAACTCACAGTCGCCTTTCAAGTGCTGGGATAAGAGTATGTACCACTATGCTCAGCCATGAAGCTTCCCTGGGAAGGAGAGTCCATAAGAGAACAGTTACATTCCTACCATAGGTACTTTTAGGACCCACAGCCTGGGGCAGCTCCACCGTCCTTGCCGCTAAGCCTCCTTAGTGCTTCAAACCACCTACCCTGAAGATAGACTATAAGTTCAGATATTCAAGGGTACCGGGAATCCAAGATGCAACATGAGGGTTGACAACAGTAGTCATGACCTGTGAAGTTGAATCAGTTCTAATTCTCTGTGGTTAGGCTCTGTGTGAGGGCTGTGGCTCTACAGGGCAAGCTTGACACAGCAGGGAAGAGACCTTACCTCAAAACCAAGTAGGCACATTACAAATAATACATGGGGGTGGGGCTGGAGATATGTTCACAGGTTTGTATCAATGGTTACTATTTGAGGGGTCCTGGGTTCTGTTCCACACACCCATATGTTAGCTCCCAGCCATCTCTAACTTCAATTCCTGGGGATTTGATGCTCTCTTCTGACCTCTTTACATACAAGACATACATGAAGTACACAGACATATGTGCAGACAAAATAACTATATACATTAAATAAACAAACAAAAATAAATGTATAAAAATACTGCATAAAAATTTCCTTTAGGGGGCTGGTGAGATGGCTCAGTGGGTTAGAGCACCTGACTGCTCTTCTGAAGGTCCGGAGTTCAAATCCCAGCAACCACATGGTGGCTCACAACCATCCGTAATGAGATCTGACTCCCTCTTCTGGAGTGTCTGAAGACAGCTACGGTGTACTTACATATAATAAATAAATAAATAAATCTTTAAAAAAATTCCTTTAGACTATGGTATATAAGATGTACATGATACATATATGAATATGTGTCTTACATATGAGATTCGTTTCCCATAAAATGTATTTCATTCTCTACATGCAAGTATCCCATAATCTGAAGAAAACAATCCAAAATCTGAATTAGCTTCTGTGCTAATCATGTCAGATAAGAGGTACTCAACAAGAATAATCTTGCCTGGAGGCTCCATGAAAAATAACTCTAGAAACACAGACCTAGGGCAAAATGGCTGATTCCATAATTAGCAAGTCTAGAAAGCAATTACTCCCAGTCAGCTCTGACATCAGCAGGTGTAGAACAGACAGCCCTCCAGCCTCACAAGACACTGCTCTCCATTCCGAGCCTCCCATATATAGTCTGTACCAGCCACTCCGACATCATCATCCTTTTTGCCACATACAGTGTTCTTTCTGGAGACCAGAGTTTAGGCGAGTGACAGTGTCCAGGGTCACAGTACTCACTGGTAGCACAGCCAAGGCAGCTTCTCTCCCACATGCAATCCCACCCACACACAGAGCTAAGCTAGGTCAATGTCCTACCGGCACTTCCACTCCATTCTTGCCAGCCAGCAGCCACTCCCAGCAGGCTAGTGCAGTCTCCATGCCATGCTCATTGAACATTCGGAGGGGACCCCAACACAGATGATGAAGGAGCTGTGGATCACAATCTGGAACCAAACACAAATTAGTCAAGGGCTCCTGACTCTGGCTGGGCCTGAACATGGGTTCTCTAGGCTGTGATGAAAGCCAGTCCTATCTAGGGCCAATAATGCCTTTTCATCAGAGATTTCTACTAGCAGACCGCCTGTTCCTTCTTTGACAGAATTCCAGGTTATCAAGGATTTCTAAGCAAATATTCACTTAGAAATGAACCCAGAATTCCATGGGCCTTGTGCCTGTTACCTTTGCTGCTAATGAGCATTGCCGTCAATTTGAACATGGCTTGTGTATAGTGCTGAGGATGACTGTGGTCCAAAGCTGTGATCAGATCTTGGACCATCATTTTGTTCAGGTCAGACATCTGGCCTGTGGCACCTGAGAACCGAATCATTCCATGTACCTGTGAAGAAGTACGCTTATTAGCAGCTGTGCACTGAGTCCGGCCTCCGAGTGAGACCCTGGCTACCAGCTCACTCAGCTCACAATAGGACTGGCTAGACTAGAGCTCATCTCAGTGGTGCCGTCATTGAGCACAGTTCCAGGAAATATATGGTGGCATTTTCACCAACAATGATTCTTGAGGATGGAGACATAGTCTCATCAGTGTACACAGTGTTAAGCTAGGGCAAGGTTTATGAATATAAGCTAGATAAATAAACTTCCTTCACAGTCAAGTAATGACTCAAACAACAAAACTGCTTCACTATCTTTTCATATATAATTTTTTTTTTTTTGCAAAAAGCGTTACTTTCTTATTCATATACTAAGGTATCCATGAGATATGACTCTTTCCAAAAACTAAACCCAGGGCTTAAGGCAGACTTTCTCCTTCCACAGCATCATTCAAAATGACATAGAATAAGCTCTCTCTCCAGTTCTCAGCATGAGGTTAGCCTATGCTGAGTACAAGACTCACAGAAAAGCAGCCACTGGACTGAGCAAGAAGCACAGTTCAGGGGGAGGCGAGCCTACCCTCAGAAGACTACTCTGATAAATTTCATGAGATTTCAGTCTCCACCTTCAGTGTCAACTAGATTTGAATTTGTGGAAGAGAAAACTGAAATCTGACAGGTGAGTGATTTGGTTGGCCTGGAATAAACTCTGAGTGAAAACCCTGTGTGGAGCCAGCAGACATGGTTCCTGAACCTCCTTCTGACAAGTTGTTTAGCCTCAGGAGCTGGGTTTCTTTACCTGTAAGTGTCCAGGAGAATGCGTGACACTCCACATGCTTGCTACTACATAACAAATTGCCCTGGCATGCCTGAGTGTGCCCAATGATATCACTTTCTTGCAGAGGTGCTAAGTAGCTGCCATAAATGCCCTGGAATGTGATACTGAGCACTAGCACCCAGGCTCCTCGAGGCAACTGAAGTGAGTAAATTCCACATCGCCCAGATCCCTCTTTCGCATTCTACTATGAAAGAGCTAAATAGCACGAAGTCAAGATGCTCAGAACAGTGCTGCATAAGAGCAAGAGAAGTACCTCGCCGGCATAGCGGTTGCGCAAATTCAAGGATGCCATGAAGTTGGAGTAGTCTTTCTTCACACAGGCCGGACGCTCAGTTAGCTGAGTTGCCTATAGACAGGTGCAGAGAGCTGTTTTAGAATCTGAAACATATTTTTCTTATGTCAAACCAAAGCTCTGGTAAGACATCAAGCTCTGATACAGACCATTCAACCTTCAGTGCGCCGAGCTAACACGATCACTAGACATCGGCATGCCTCATGGAAAAGTTTTATTTTTTTTCCCCGAGACAGAGTTTCTCTGTGTAGCCCTGGCTGTCCTGGAACTTGTTCTGTAGACCAGGCTGGCCTCAAACTCAGAGATCTGCCTGCCTCTGCCTTCCAAGTGATGGGATTAAAGGTGTGTGCACCTCACATAAATAACTCTGGTCTCCACATTTGTGTATGAGAGATATCTCTTTTAAGAATGTGGAGTTGGGGACTATAGAACAGAGGCACCTTAGCCATGATCTCAAGCACAACCAACAAACAGAACAAAAAGCATCCTTTCCTATTTACCAAGAATCTAGTCAGCTGGATGTAGTGGCCCACACCTTTAATCCTAGCACTTGGGATTGAGACACAGATGGATCTCTGAGTTTGAGGCCAGCCTGACAAGCCAGGGCTTCATAATGGGATATTCTAAAACAAACAAAAAGCCAAAACCAAAAACTAAAACTAAAACAAACAGCAACAACAACCCAAGTGTCTTCTCCTTACTTATAATCTATAACTTTCTAGGACAAAGATGAAAATCCTTCCAGCAAAACAGGCCCTTGCAAGCTAGCTGGCTAGTACCTAAAAAGAGCACTTGGCTTTAAGCTCTGCTCATATGGTCTCCAAGTGGTGGAGAGCTCAAGGCTGGGGATCCGATCCTGAAACAGGACACTAAGGTAGAGAAAAGCTTGGAAACAAGAGAAGGGAAACAAAGAAGCCCCAAACGCTGAGATCTGTTTGAAGCATTTGAAGATTACAGAACAGTGTGCTAACAGTCTGAGGCCCTTCTCCCTTCCCAGCCATGAACCTGCAGTTTCCTGCAGTGGTCTCAGCAGAGAGTAGCAGATGCAGCAGCTTCCATTTCATGTTATCATATGGTAAGAGGAAGCTCAAGGTGTCTCTGCAGCTGTCTCCCTCTGCTCCCTTATCCAGTGAGAGGGAAGGGCCAGAGTCTCAGCAATCCTCGGGGATGCAAGTGCTGATGCCTGGTGCAAGCTGTACCTACACGTGGACATGCCTTCCTTTCTTCCCAGAGCCTCTCTTAAGCCATGTACCTAAACACATCATTAATAACTAAGGGCCACATAGAGACACTCTTTCAAACCAAACCAAACCAAACCAACTTTGATACAATTTCTAAATCTGCTTCAATTCTGTTAATCCAGAAATCCCTTTCAGCAGCAAAGCTACAAATCCTGGCTAGGCCTGAGCTGAGGACTCTAAAATTCTAGGGGACTTGTTCAGCCTGAGGAAGGTGACTGTAGAGCTGTGTCTCTGTCCTCTAAGTGCTGACAATGTACTGTGTACTGTTAAGAGTAAAGGCGGCCGGGCGTGGTGGCACACGCCTTTGATTCCAGCACTTGGGAGGCAGAGGCAGGCAGATTTTTGAGTTCGAGGCCAGCCTGGTCTACAAAGTGAGTTCCAGGACAGGGGTACAAAGAGAAACCCTGTCTCGAAAAACCAAGCCCCCCCCCCCCCCACAAAAAAAAAAAAAAAAAAAAAAAAAGAGTAGAAAGGCCAGTGACAGCTAGATGTGCGTGGTCCAACTGGCCACATCTGCCAAGCCCAATGCCTTCAAGCAAGTTTACTAACACCAAGGTACAAGCTCCCCGGTGACAGAGCCACAGACCTTCCCTGGGGATAGCTCAGGCCCTTCACCAAGAGCTCTTTTCTTGGCTTGGTGATGAAGACCTTCTTCCCTTCCTTGTAGTGCCTTACCTCTGCCCCCACACAGCACATTCTATAGCCCACCTATAGTCCACCCAGAGGGCAGAGCACAACACACATCTGGCAGTATTCTGGGTTCATATTGAGTGTGTGTATGTGTGTGTGTGTGGGGGAGCATGTAGAGTGAAACAGCCTATGCTGCAAGGCCAGCCTATGCAGCTAATGAGGCCAGCACTTTATTAGCAGGTGCGACGGTCTGTCCCATCCTGACTTAAATTCCAGCCTAATTTAACTGTGAAACTACTGCTTTTGAATCTAAATTAATCTTAAACAAAACAGGCCGGGAGTGGTGGCGCACGCCTTTAATCCCAGCACTTGGGAGGCAGAGGCAGGCGGATTTCTGAGTTCAAGGCCAGCCTGGTCTACAGAGTGAGTTCCAGGACAGCCAGGACTACAGAGAAATCCTGTCTCGAAAAACCAAAAAAAAAACAAACAAACAAACAAAAAAACCCAAAACCCAAAACAAAACAGATTAAGTTAGGGAGGGGCATGTGTGTATTTGAGCACCTGCAGGAAATAGAATCATGAAGTCCAGTGGGTATTCCAGACCAGCAGTTCTTAACCTGTAGGTTGTGACCCCTTTGGAAGCCCCATATCAGATATCCTGCATATCAGATATTTACATTACAACCCTAACAATAGCAAAGTTACAGTTATGAAGCAGCAACAAAATAACTTTATGGCTGGGAGTCACCAAAACATTATAACTGCATTAAGGGGCCCCAGCATTAGGAAGGTTGATTCCAGACAAATTTGACTATGATATAATGCTGTGTATGTCTGAGAAACCAGTTTCTTTCCTCTCTATAGATACTAGAAAGTCATATTTCATCAATGTATCAAATTTTACCTTCAAAAATCTACATATTTCAAAACTTAATCTCAACAGAGAAATGCCTGTTTGTATGGGCACTTCTTCTGGACCCTCATCAATCCCCATCTGTCAACAGATAGCCTATATACCTCACAAATGTGTGGGATATGGGAGCTGAGGGGCCATTCATGAAAATCTACATATGGACTGAGTCCTTCACCCTATCACAGATAAGGGGCTCACTGTTCCATAGGATATTTACACATACCCCAAGAGTTGTGTTCTGCTTGTTGTAGCCGGCAAAATGAAGGATGCTCTCAGTGGCCATGGCCAATCCTGTGTGCTGAGACAGTCCTGACACCCAGTTCTGATGCTTGTTCAGATATTCCTGAAATCAAAGAAAGCAAGCTACTTCATTGACATAAAGGAAAACGCTAGAAGCATAAAGCAGCAGATCAGATACCAGGCTTCAGTGCAGGATCTCCTCTGACTTGCCAACTGTGGGACCATCAAGGAGAAGACCTTTTCATTTATAAATGAGGAGGAGGAGCCCTGATCTCTGAGTGGCTGTTGGCATGATCTATCTATACGAGGACCATTCGTGACTGCAAATATGCAATCTGGCAAGTGTTCTCTCTGCCAAATGCTGGAAAACAAGCTGTATCGCTTCAGGCCGGCTGTGAACATGTAGATTTCTGTTTTGCTAGGGCAGCACTTTGCTACTGAGGGACCTGTGAAATAGACACTGGGAACCAGAGCAAGTATCTGAGCACGTCTGTTGGCTAGCAGGAGGGCACCAGTGATGCAGGATACTTGATCACACTGTGAATCCCAAGATTGTGTTATTAACTTAAAAAAGCCTGCTTCTTGTTGTGGTGTGGCTCAGCCCTTAGCACACACCTCTGGCTGGAATACAGACATGCCCTTAGTATACACCTTTAATCCCAAATCATGAAAGTAAAACTAGCTTTTAGAAGGAAGCATCTGTGTTTGAAAGTGATGTCTAACTGAGTGGCAGACAAAGTAATGAATCAGAGAAAGATTTGACAGAATAGGCCTGGAAAGATGGCTCAGTGGTTAAGAGCACTGTCTGCTCTTCCAGAGGTCCTGAGTTCTATTCCCAGCAACCACATGGTGTCTCAAAACCATCTGTAATGGGGATCTGATGCCCTCTTCTGGTGTGTCTGAAGATAGCTACAGTGTACTCACATACATGAAATAAATAAATAAATCTTAAAAAAAAAAAGTATTCGACAGAATAAGATATTCCCAACTCTCACGAAAAGAGAGAAAAGAAAGAGATGCAATTTAAGAGAGAAGTGCGAGAGAGCAGGGGAGAAGGGGGAGAGGGGGAGGGGAGGGTGAGAGACAGAGAGACAGAGAGACAGAGAGTGAGTTGGTTTTATGAGGACAGTTATAGAGAGACAACAAGCTAGACACAGGTAAAGATAGAAGGAGCTAGAGAATGAGAAGGAGCCAGACTAGAACATATTGCCAGAGTTAGTATGAGGCCAAGCAGAGCAATTCAGGAGAAACTGAGAGATGCCAGATTGAATCAGTCAGCTTGGAGAGGAGTTTGAGGCAGAACAACTAAGTTGAAACCGCCAACTAGAGATCAGAAAGAACTAGAAAGGGCTGTGCTTATTCAGGAGGAAGTCTCAGAGGCTGAAACATTGTAGGCCTAGGTTAGCAGACAGAGGCAATAAGCATCAGAGACATAAATCAGGCACATAAAAGTTATTTTTACACACCAGAGCAGAACAAGAGGAAAAAGAATGTTTTTACTCTTAGAATGACATATTCTTATCACCACAGGAGCAGTACAAGAGAAAGCACACAAACACACATAATATTGCCAATTGTTTTAGGAATTTCTATAGCTGGGGAAATCCATCTATGATCAGACTCTACAGTGATAAAGACTGAGTAATGGTTAACTTTAAAAACCAAATCAGACTTGCTACTAAGACTGGACCACTGTGGTGGCACCAGGAGGAGAGGGACTGGAGGTGGCTGAGGCTCAGGAGCATGGGCAGGCAGTGAAGCTGGTCGGTGAGAGCTGCATGAAGCCAGGGGCTCAGAGGGATGACTGCTGGGCAAGCAGAGAAACCAGGGTGTGCTGTGCTTGGTAGAAACATTATGACCCTTTCAAGCCTCCTGATATTCCCTTTTCTTTTCTTTCCTTTTCTTTTCTTTTTTCTTCTCAAGACAGGGTTTCTCTGTGTAACCCTGGATTGGAACTAGCTCTGTAGACCAGGCTGGCCTTGAACTCACAGAGATCCACCTGCCTCTGCCTCCTGAGTTCTGGATCAAAGGCATGCACCACCATTCAGTTTCTATTTTCTTTTTAAGGTTGTTTGTCTAAAAAAATTGCTGGAGTAGATGACCTCTATCTACTGATTCCTTTTTGTTTCCTGAAACCTTTAGGCACGAAAGGATTCCTGTTTTCATTAGTATCTATGGCTCCTTTCCTCTACATGACATTAAACCCGATATTTCTTAAATATTAATGATTTGGCAAAAAAAAATTCTGAAGACTTCCAGTGGATAAATATTAAAACTACACAGTGTCAAAGTGTGGCCTTTATAATCAGGTGTGGCTTTGTCCTCCTCTGTGTATGAATCTGGGTCCAGGTGATCCCTCTTTCAGCATTCCTCAATCCTTGCTGATCAACCCCTTTGCAGAGGGAAATCCTAGGCACAAGCCAGGGATTCTTGCTCAGGGCATTTCAAACTGACTCTCAGCCTCTCAGAGCCAGCTGCTTTAGCCTTTAAACCCAGCACCCAGGAGGCAGAGGCAGGTGTATCTCTATGACTTCAAGACCAATCTGGTGGTCTACATGGTGAGTTCCAGGATAACTGGGGTATATAGAGAAACCCTGAAATACAAAAACAAAAATAAATGAACAAAGCTAGCTTGCCCTTAAATGTTCTCCTGAGGTCCCACAGGCTTCACTCAGCAGCTCTGCTCCCTGTTACATCAGGTTCTTTCTCAGGTACCTTTTTTTTTTTTTTTTTTTTTTTAAATCTGATTCCTTTTAAGACAACTTTTCCCTTCTATATTCTGTGACATGTTTGTTCTCTTTGCAAGCCAGAACTTTAGTCTGAAGAAATGCAGATGTATGTATGTATGTATGTATGTATGTATGTATGTATGTATGTATGCAGCCTAGACAGAGCTTCACTGAGACTCAGTCTTTGATGGTCTGCCCACTGGCCTTCACCAGGGCCCTGCACTAAGGTGCACATAATGCACCAAGCCTGGGTGGCCTGTACCACTGTCCCTGTCCCCATATTGTCCCAACTCACCTTGCAAGCAGCCACAGTCCTCCCACGGCCTTAACACCTTATAGTGGTCAGAGCCAGGCCCACGAACCTGACAAGCACACTCACCCCAAAAGGTATGTCCAACAGATAACTTGTGAAGTTATATTTTGACTACTTTTTGATGTTTGCAGAAAGTACCTGTAGGTGGGACTTAGTGACCGTGGGTGCCCACTTCATGGCTTCCTGTAGGATCATTCCACAGCGCGCAGCAAAGTCTTTCACGATGCTCTGGAAGTTAGACAACCTGAAATCAGCCTATCTAGGTTGTAGTGACTGTTAGAGGCTAAACTGTCTTCTTCAAAGTCTTATGTTGAAGCCCCGATCCTCAGAAACTCAGAATGAGACTGTACTTGGATAGGGCTTCGAAAGAGGTGATTAAAGGCCACTGAGGGAAAACTGAGCCTAATACAGCTGGTATACTTATGCAAGTTAGCAATGTGGAAACATCAGGGAAGACCACATGAGAACACAGAGAAGGATTCTGCTTTCAAAGGAGAGATCTCAGAAGACTCCCCTGCTAACACTTGGTTCTCGGACATTTTATGCCCATCATTGTGAGGAAACTTCTTTCCTTAAGCCCCCTAGCCTAAGGTAATGGATATGGAAACTTTATCAGTGACTATGTACTAACACCAAAACTCCAGGGCACAGGGATTCTGAGTACACTAAGGTCTGTGATTCTTGCAGAAGGCTGTGTGGTAGATCTAACAACATAAACAGTCCATCTTAAGACTACTGTGCAACATGTCCTGAGTCAGTCAATAAATGAAAAGGCATGTTCTAGGGCTAGAGATATGCCTCAGTAGTTAAAGAACACTGTCTTCCAAAGGTCCTGAGTTCAATTCCCAGCAACCACATGGTGGCTCACAACCATCCGTAATGGAATCTGATGCCCTCTTCTGGTGTGTCTGAAGACAGCAACAGGACAGTGTACTCACATACATAAAGTAAAATAAAATAAATAAATAAATCTAAAAGAGAAGAAAAGAAAGAGAAAGAAAAGGCATGTTCTAGATGGGAAAAAAGTCCGCACAGGTGCCACATCATTATGTCCAGGTGGAGAGGCCTAGGTTAAGGCAGGGCCCTGCCCAGGCTGGAAGAATGCTGGGCCAGTTCAGTACTCTGTAGCAGGGGCTCCTTCTCAGACTCAGTCGGGAGAGGAGCTATCAAGACATCTTCCTTATCTGGGGCTACGTTACCGTTTTCAAAGGGTATGGCAAAACCAGAGTCCGTCATTCTATTCTACAGTGAACAAGTTGGCATGATTCTTTTAGGACTGAACTCTAAAATTCATGCTTGCTCAATGCATGCCGATAGCTGACTCATAGCTAGAAATGCCTTTGGCAGCTAAAGCAGTCATGCTGCAGAGTCAGGGATACTGAGTTCCGGGAAGCCACAGGCCTGGAACACAGACAGGATCAGGAATTCAGGAGCTCCCCCTGAAGTGGGCACGGCCAAGAACCTGGGGACTCAGGGACCTAAGGTATGTTTGAACACCTGTCTTGACAGCCCCAGGGAAGACCTCATTCTAGGGGACCAGGTGGGACTTACCTCCCGGGCTTCGTATGTGTCAGGAACCGTGATCCGATAGGGGGCATCAGGAATGTCATAGTAAGGTTGGTCCTTGTGAATATCCTAGAAACAACAGACCCCTTAGCCCTCAAGGCTGCTTCTGCCAAGCATGTGACATAGTCAACAGTGTCACATGCCCCTCATGAACTCCCAAACTTGCTACAGCCTAGCGAGAGGCATCAGGGAACAATTCAGGTACCCACTCCATTTACCACCTGTACATAAGTGAGGCTCAGGGGTATTATTGGAGTCAGCACAACACATAGTGGGAGGCTCATGTGTTAGGTACACCTACACACTGGAACACTCACAGCACTTAGTGATAGTGACAGGGTCTGCAGGATGTCCAACATGGTCTTCAGCACAGTCCCGCTCCAGAGCAAGTGTGGAAACCTACAGCAAGAAGGGTTCTCAGGGCTGAGGAGATGAACTCTCCAGGAACCTACACTGTTCACCTCTAGGGCTTCCCCTGCACAGGCAGGAGCCCATTGAGACACAGCACTTATCCACCTCGCTCTCCACAGTGAGGTGTATGGAGCCTGGTCAGAAATGTTCCCATGTCCTGCCCATCCTACCTCTGAGGGCAAATACAGGCCACAGCCCTCCTTTCCAAAGCAGTCCTAGTGTTTTATGGTGGCTCCCCAGTATTACTCACATTAGGACACCAAAGAAAACAGAATACTGAAGTAAAGCAGTGGAGTGAAGTAACAGGTCATGGGCTGACAGCCCACGGGCTGGAAGGACACTGCCTTGTGCAGCAATCATCTTATACGTAGCCTGGCTTGGATGTACACCTTACATGCATGGCTTGGTCCTTGTGGATATCCTGGCTGGCTCCTGACCTATCCTCAGATTCTGCAGCTGCCTCAGGAAGCTGAAGGCAGGCTGTGTGCTAATTTGGCCTTTATACTTCAGAGGCTACCCAGCTTACCTTCTGAAGGTGTTATGTCTAAGCCTACTTTGTCTCTTAGCACAATCAGTGGGAAAATACAAGGGTAAGCTTTTATTCTGAGAAACTCAAAGGATCCTTATTCTCCGGGGGGACTTCTAGCTAAATCCTGGGTTAGGAGATAGTGAGCTTATTTTAGTTAATACCAATGGCTGAGAATGAGTATGTTTCTAGGGTAAAATATAGGCTTTAACGAACTCATTGACATTCTTCAGGGAGCTGTATCACCCCTGAATATTTGTTCTGACTTTGTTATATTCTGGGCTGTTGTTGTAATGGTGGTTTTTCCGTGTTCCAAGCTATCAACATTTATATACATATAAAGCATTAGAGAGAAATCAAACTTACTTATCCACCAGACCAGATAGGTATTTGTCAGCTACTCTCCTTATCCTCTTATGAATGTGGTTGAAGTTCACCAGCAGAAACTGTGCATGCCGCTCCAGCTCCTCTTCATTCTCCTTGGTCTTAGCCTAGAGCAAGAAGACAGGTACCATAGGGCTCTCCTGTGTGTCTCCAGCAGGCACCCGCTGGCACTCAGGCAGGCTTACTTTTTCTGCCATCATGTTCAGGAAAGCATCAAACACTTTGTCAGCAACAGCAATGACACACTGCATCATCCCTGCAATGAGAGGGCGTTCCAAGGATTAGGACAGTCAAAGTTACCAACAATCTCAGACTCAGAGAGGGCAGTTCCAGGGATCAGGCACAGTCACAAAAGTTACCAACAATCTCAAATGCACAGAGCTGCAGAGTAGTACATCTGCCATAACCAGTCTGCAGTTGTCAGAAGTAGGAAACCTGATGCCACACTATCACCCGATTCTCCCACTCATGTCCCCTTTCTGTTCCTGGAGCGAATCCTGGACACCGCACAGAATTTCCTCATATCTCTTTGTCTCTTATAACTGTGTTGATCCCTCATAAACTTGATACTTGTTGGACCTCATAAACTTGACACTTTAAGGAAACAGTTAATTGATAGAAGGGTTTTCAATTTAGCTATCTGAGACCTGTTCATTAGTGTAGGATTCAGGGGACTTGGAAGGCTGGAAGTGATACGATTCATTCATTCTCATTCTCATTCATTTTCTCTCTCTCTCTCTCTCTCTCTCTCTTTCTCTCTCTCTCTCTCTCTCTGTTTCTTTCTCTCCCCTCTCACCTGAGACTTCTGGGTGCTGAAGTGAGAGGTGTGTGCTAGCATACCTGTTTCTCTTGTCTCATTGTATCTGGGGGCTATGGCATCTACCATAAGTTATTTTGAAAAAATAATTATGTGTGTATGTCTCTGTGTGTTTATATGCAGGTGTATGTACTAGCGCTCATAAAGGCCAGAAGGGGCATTGGACTTCTTGGAGCTAGCTGTGTTACAGGAATTTGCCTGATATGGGTGCTGTGACTCAATATCAGCAGTTCTCTTAATTGCTGAGCCATCTCTCTAGTCCCCAAATTGAAAGTCATTTAAGGGTTCACATGACGTTCAAAACCTTTCCGATATCAGAGCCTGTCCTGGCAAAAGCCGACCTGTAATATCAGTACTTGGGTGGTAAAGGCCGGACCACAAGTTCAAGTCTAATCTGAGCTGTATGACCCTGTTTAAAGGAAAAAAACCAAAACCCAAAAAAAAAAAAAAAAAAAAAAAAACCCAGCCAGAGTCATGGTGCATGCTTTTAATTCCAGCACTCGGAAGGCAGAGGCAGGGCAATCTCTGAGATTGAGGCCAGTCTAATCTACAGAGCGAGTTCCAGGAGATCCAGAACTACACAGAGAAACCCTGTCTTTTTATTATTAGATATTTTTTAGATTTATTTATTTATTTTATGTATGTGAGTACACTGTAGCTGTGGTTGTGAGCCTTCATGTGGTTGTTAGGAATTGAATTTTAGGACCTCCACTTGCTCCGGTCAACCCCACTCACTCTGGTCAGCCCCATTTGCTCAGTCCCTGCTTGCTCTGGCCCAAAGATTTATTTATAGTTATAAATAAGTACACTGTAGCTGTCTTCAGATGTGCCAGAAGAGGGAATCAGATCTCATTTTGGGTAGTTGTGAGCAACCATGTGGTTGCTGGGATTTTGAACTCAGGACCTTTGGAAGAGCAGTCAGTGCTCTTACCCACTGAGCCATTTCGCCAGCCCCCGATATTTTCTTTATTTACATTTCAAATGTTATCCCCTTTCCTAGTTTCCTCTCCAAACCCCCCCCCCCCAAATCCCATTCCCTCTCCTCCTGCTCACCAACCCACCCGCTCCCTATTCCTGGCCCTGGCAGTCCCCTATACTGGGGCATAGAACCTTCACAGGACCTAGGGCCTCTCCTTCCATTGATGACCAACTAGGCCATCCTCTGCTACATATGCAGCTAGAGCCATGAGTCCCACCATGTGTTTTCTTTGGTTGGTGGTTTAGTCCCAGGGAGCTCTGGAGATACTGGTTGGTTCATATTGTTATTCTTCCTATGGGGCTACAAATCCCTTCAGCTCCTTGGGTACTTTCTCTGGCTCCTTCATTGAGGACCCTGCACTCAGTCCAATGGATGGCTGTGAGCATCCACTTCTGTATTTGTCAGGCATGAGAAACCCTGTCTTGAAAAACCAAAGGGGGAAGGGGGCTGGAGAGATGGTTCAGTGGTTAAGAGCACTGTCTGCTCTTCCAGAGGTCCCAAGTTCAATTCCCAGCAACCACATGGTGGCTCACAACCATCTGTAATGGGATCCGATGTTCTCTTCTAGTGTGTCTGAAGACAGCTATAGAGTGTACTCACATATATACCATAAATAAATCTAAGAAAGAAAGAAAGAAAGAAAGAAAGAAAGAAAGAAAGAAAGAAAGAAAGGAAGGAAGAAAGGAAGGAAGGAAAAGAAAGAGAGAAAGAAAGAGAGAGAGAAAAGAAAGACCAAAGGGGGGAAAAAAGGAAAAGAAAACCTAAACTAAGTAAGTGTATACAATGCAATATATACATGCATACAGTCATACAACACACACAAAGTAAAAATAAATGGAAAATCATATGAGCTATTTACATTGTACTGAGTAATCTAAGTAATACAAAATGACTTAACAACATACCTGTAGATGTGTGTAGCTTCTATGCAAACTCTATGTCATTTTATAAAAGGGACAACTTGAAATGAAGTCTCCCTATTTTTGTTCTACGTTTTATACTAAACTTTACTCTTTTTAGAACATTATTATGATTCATACCATTTATAATGTCAACTCATTTCAATTAAGCAAAGTTACAAAAAAACACTATTTACATTCAACAAGCAACAGGGAGATGCTTCAGATCCATGAGTGACCATCTAAGGAGCCTTGGTTCTTTTAGCAGGAGAGACCAGTGTCTGGATACTGGCCTGCTGCTTGTACACAGAAAGCGAACTGTTTTGGGTCTTTTCAGAGTGACAAATCAGAAGAATGTGTTTTTAAAATTAAATTAAATTTCTTTTTGTGGTTCTGGGAATTGCATCTAGGTCCCATACATGCCCTCTATCATTGAGTTACATCCCCATAACCTCCCTTTGTGTATGAGTTCTGTATGTTTGTCTGTATACCTGTGTGGGATGCACATGGAGACACCAGAGAAGGACACTGGGTATTTTTCCTGGCACTATTTATCTAAGTTTTCAGAAGGTTCTCTCGCTAAGCCGAAGCTTGCCACTTTGTTAGGATGTTGCCGTTTGGTTAGGATGTTTGGGTTAGGACGTTGCCGTTTTTGTTAGGACAGCTGGCCAGGGAAAGCTTGGATCCAGCTGGCACACAGCCATTTTCAGCTTTTACAAGAGTGCTGGGAATTTGGATCTTGCTGGATCTTCACAGCAAACACCCTTACCTACTGAGAAATCTTTCCAGCCCTCTTTCTGCTTTTTTGAATCTCTAAGTTAACCAGGTTTGCCCTGAATTTGCAATTATCCTGCTTCAGCCTCCCAAGGAGCCTGGATACCTACCCAGCCATTTGACATCGTCTCGAGTATCCTGCTCTGTCCTTGAACACCGTATGTAGCTGAGGTGACCCTGAACTTCTGATCTTCCTGCCTCCACAACCAAGTGCTTGGGTAACAGCGAATACTAGTACACCAGGAACTGAACACAGGGCCTTAGGCCCACAGGGAAGCTCCCTACCCACTCAACTATAACCCAGGCTACCCTGGATTATTAAAAATTAAAATTAAAAAAAAGGAGCAATGGTAGCACATGTCTTTAATCCCAGTACTTGGGAGGCAGAGGCAGGTGGATTTCTGAGTTCAAGGCTAGCCTGGTCTCCAGAGTGAGTTCCAGGACAGCCAGGGCTACACAGAGAAACCCTGTCTCAAAAAACAAAAGAAAACAAAACAACAACAAAACAAAGGTCTTTAGAGGGCTGGAGCGATGGCTCAGTGATTAATAGCACTTAACAGCACTGCCTGCTCTTCTAGAGGACCTAGGTTCCACTCCCAACACCCATATGGCAGCTAACAACTGTCTGTAACTTCAGTTCCAGGGAGCCAACATCCTCACACAGACATACATGCAGGCAAAATAGGTTATAAAATAAAAATAAATCATTTTTAAAAGGAAAAAAGTATTTTATATTTATTATTTATTCCTTGTGCACATGTGCACTTATATTTCACAGTGCAGGTGGATTTTAAGTGTCAGAAGACAATTTTTTTTGGGGGGGTGGTTTTCGAGACAGGGTTTCTCTGGAAACCCTTTGTAGACCAGGCTGGCCTCAAACTCAGAAATCCGCCTGCCTCTGCCTCCCAAGTGCTGGGATTAAAGGCGTGCACCATCATGCCCGGCAAGTGTCAGAAGACAATTTATAGAGTCAGTTCTCTCCTTCCACCACAAAGGACCCAGGGATTAAACTTAGGCTGTCAGGCACAAGTACCTTTATCTGCTGAGCCATCTTGATGGAACTACCTTGCCTTAAGGTTATATATTTTATGAAGATACTTTCAATGGAGTATGTAACATCATAAAACTATTTTCTCTATGTGAACAGAAAATAGGAAATATTCTTTTCTTTTTCCTACTCAAGCTCAATTTATCATGAAAGTACTGTAATAATGAGCTTACCAGATTTGTCTTTTTGAATAGCTTTATCCTCAAAGTAGCAGAACATTACCTGGAAGCGATCTGGATCTGTAGAACGCAGTACCCTAACAAAGAGAGCAGCATTGAACACATTTTACAAACATGTAACTCTCCCCTTCCCATCAGAGACCTGCCACTGTTCTGAACTGGTTTGACTTACAGGATACCATCTCTGCTGTTTATAGGCGCACACACTCATTTGGAGTTTCTACAGGCTGATGTATTACCATTTAGTAATACAGTTCTATCTCCTTCAACCCACAGAGAGGTTAAATGAACCAAGGCTTTTTCTTTTTTCTTTTTTTGGTTTTCTGAGACAGCTTTTCTCTATGTAACCCTGGAACTCACTGTGTAGACCAGGATGGCCTAGAACTCACGGAGATCCACTTGCCTCTGCCTCCTGAGTTCTGGGAAGTTCTGGGATTAAAGTCATATGCTACCATGCCCACACTGAGACCTGCATTCGGGATTTCTTTGCCTTTGGCATATTCTGGGCCATTCTTGGGGTTTTGATTGCATGTGTATATGTCTGTATGCTGTGTGAGTGGGTGCCTGCCGAGGCCAGAGTTAGAGGGGACTGTAAACTGCCTTATGCGGGTGCTGGAAATCATGGCAAGTCCTCAGAATCACTGTGCCATCTGTCCAGCTCCTTCATTTTTGTGAGTCATGGTCTCATGTAGCTCAGGCTGGTCTCAAACTTATACCAATCCTTCTGTCTTGGCTTCTCCAGTTCTAGTATTTTTCTTTTTACCTTTATGATAATAAATACCTATCTGGGCCAGCCAGATGACTCAGAGGGTAAAGGTACCTGCCTGACAACCTGAGTTTGGTGACTAGGACCCAACGGTAGAAGGAGGGGACTGATCTTGCAAATGACCTCAGAACCCCTGCTCCATGCCTGGCATTCATGTGCTACAGTCATATACATGTATAAAATAAAAAGAATATAAGAAGACAAAAGACAAAACACCTATAATCTTTAGGGAAAGGGAAGAAAAGGAAATAAACTCATGTGCTTGAACCATAGCTATACTGAAGAGTCGTTCAGGTTCTAGGAGCTGCAGTTAAAAAAGCAGGGCTTAATATGGATTAATCGGCCCACACAAAAGCCTTTCAGGAGGTAGCTGAGTTTCTGTAAAGCAAAGCCAGGGTCCTAAAGTAAACGGATCTGTGCAGGCTCGGATACTTTTAACTTCTCACACCATGATTTCAAAATTTTCCTAAGGGCTGGAGAGATGGCTTAGTGGTTAAGAGCACTGACTGCTCTTCTAAAAGTCCTGAGTTCAAATCCCAGCAAACACATGGTGGCTCACAACCATCTGTAATGAGATCTGATGCCCTCTGCTGGAGTGTCTGAAGACAGCTACAGTGTATTTATGTATAATAAATAAATCTTTAAAAAAATATTTTTTTCTTAATAACCAGGAACTGGGAATTGAAGTCTCATCCTTGAATCTGAGCTCAGGGGTTGTTCCATGCTGGCATAGGGATCTTGGGGGATCTGCAGGGAGCCCATTGCTATATAACCCACAAAACCACACTTGAGGGGTGAAAGGCAGCTCTTCTAGTTAGGCACACCACACTAACCACGGTCATCATGCTTTGTTTTCCATTTAGCTTCCTTCTTTTCTTTTTTTTAAATGCAGTGGGATGGAGCAGTCTGCATGTGAGACAAGCACTCTCCTGCTGGGCTACACCCTTAGCTCTCTGGCTGCTTTTTCTTTGAGGGAAAAAAAATAGGAAGGAGCTACATCAACATACTTTAGGAGATGGCAATGAGATGATCATTCTCTTTACTTTAGCCATCCTATTTTATTTTTAATTTGTCTGTGTGTATGTTCGTGTGTGTGTGTGTGTGTGTGTGTGTGTGTGTGACACATCTCACACACACACACACACACACACGGGTACGTAGTTCTGGCTGTCCACCTGCCTCTGTCTACCAACTGCTGGGATTAAAGGACTCCTCCCCCTTCCCCTGCCACCAACAGTTGTTTGCTTTCTAAATGCTTGTAGGTCTTGGGAGGAGTTGAAAAAGTCCCACATCTATCAAGACACAAAAGTTAAAAATTCGCTTCAATGTGTGTGGAGGTGAAGGCTCATGTACCTCATGTACTCCAGCCGATACACAGACAAGAGATAGGTAGACATGGCAAAGTCCAGCTTGTTGATGAGGGCAGACACCTCAGGAGGAGGATCTAGCAAGTTGATGATGGTACTTCGGAGCTCACTCAGTTCAGCCTGGAGGGAAAGAAATACTCAGAGGTTCATGATGGTGCCTTCCCAGAAGCAAGGAAGCCTAATAGTTAGCAACATATAAGGCCATGAAAAGGATTTGTTCTAATTTTTTTCTGGACAGATTAACAAGAGTGAGAAGAGAACCCGTACAGGGGTGACCGTATCGTTTTTCATAGCTGAATTGTACTGGAGGACTGATCGCAGAGGCTCTTTGCTGGGAAAGGTAAGCAGAGGTGACTTGGTAGCTATTTCACAGACTCCCTCATACCACTCTTCCGGCCAGAGTCCTGTAAGAGAGAGGGGTGAAAGATAAGGGCTGAGTATACAGATCAGTAGGCCACCTGACCAAATGAGTAAGGACATTTTCCCAGCACAGGGTAGATGGGATGAGAGAGAGGAGAGAGGATGAATATATGAGAACATAGAGTACCTAGTTCAAGAAGTCTTACATATTGACTGGCAATTTCTAGAGTCCTGGGTCTCCTAAGACAAGTGTCCCCTATAATGAGACTCAGAAACAAATCTGCTGTCTAATTTTTGTATAAGATGTAGCATCCCTATTGGGAATGCAATATTTATAAGTTCCTATAGCTACATTTGGGCTCAGAACAAATGTACCCAGACTCTGGCGTTGTTGAGTCTGACCTTAGCTGTTTCTTGTACACTCAGCATTTCTCGGGGAGACACCACTCCTTACCTGAGCCTTCCACAGCGAATCCCATTAGCACAGAGTAGAGCCAGAAATCTCGGAAAAGCTTCTGTAGCCTAGGTTTAGCTTCTTTGATGGGTGGCAATCGTCGGGTGAGCTGATGTGGGAAGGGAGAAAGGTTATTTGCTAGTAACACTCCATTATACTAAGTGTAAAATCAAGCACACATTCTCCAAGAGCCCCATCCCAGACCTGGCCAGTCAGAATGGGTGCAAATAGGCACAGGGAGCATTGGCTGGCACTTCTCCATCATTCTGCCCACCACCAGCCTCATTCTCTTACTGGCTATATACAGAATGAGTAATGTGGACCAGGCACCATGGTTGGACTTCACTCAAAGGGCCTTCTGTCTAACTGGGAGGAAAACACTTACAATGGGGGCAGGGTCCTGGAAATGCTGTTTTGCGTCTCCATGAAGCCTAGCCAGGCAGAGGACAGAGGACAGCACTAGTTGCTATAAGAAACCTCAAGTCACAAGGCTGGGACTCGGAGGGCCTTCAGAGACAGTACCATAGAGCAGCTGGCCTCAAACTCACAGAGTTTGACTGTGTCTGCTTCCTGAGTGCTGGGATTAAAGGTGTGTACCACCACCACCTGGCAGACTGAGCAATATTATGAACAGAGTGAAGAAGCACCTTTCAAATCTTTTTCAGTACATGACTTTTTAAAACGGTAATTTTGGGCAGAATCTCAACGTGTAGCAAACTAGTTTGAGTGCAGGAATGCGAAGTCAAAATCCCTAAATCCTTGCTTGAGAGAACAGTCTGCCTGCTGAAAAGCACACCATTGCATGGCAGTTACATAAATGGTTATACTTGTACAAACCACTCCACTGAGCACATTGGTCTTCATAGTAGCTCCCACAGGTGCTGGTCTGGAGCTAAGTGGCCCAAGACAGAAGCTCTGGCCTCTCCTTTAGAGCTGCCAGGGTACTGAGAGGGTTGGCTTAGGATGGACTTCGGATGTTCTTTTTTTTTTTCAAGACAGGGTTTCTCTGTATAGCCCTGGCTGTCCTGGAACTCACTTTGTAGACCAGGCTGGGCTCGAACTCAGAAATCCGCCTGTCTCTGCCTCTCAAGTACTGAGTAGATGGAGGAATCACAGGGCAGAAAGCTCAGTGTTCCATAGGACACTAGCCACCAAGGACAAATGACAAAATGCTTGCAGTTTGGAGAGTGGCCAAGGATGACAAGCTTGAGTAGCTGTGTGACTGAGGATGGTGATAGGTGAACCTAAGATGAGGTTCTAAGAGGCAGGTGGAGGCCCAAATAGGGTTCCAGATAGGAGACATCAAGGTGAATGTTGCTAAGACGGTCTGGTGGTAGGTAAATCTCTCTCTGTGAGTTCAAGGCCAGCCTGGTCTATACAGTGAATTCTGAACCAGCCAGGACATAGTGAGACCTTGTCTCCAAACAAACAAACAAACAAACAAACAAAACAAATCTTCAAGTGGCAGAGAACCCCAACACTGTTTTGACAGGTGAGAGATAGTTACTAAACTTTCTGTGGTTTGGGATCCTTCTCTTCACCCTGGGACCTCCTTGGCTTCCTCCTAAGGACTGGGGTGGAGAGTAAGTCATAGGCTACGCCTATTCTCTTATTCCTCCTGTCCATCAGTTATTACTGCAGCTAAAACTACTCTAGTGCCTAGAAAGGGTAAATGGGGGTGGCTTCAGGAAAGGAAGAAGCAAGCAGTTCTCTGATACATTCTAAGACAAGGCAGCTGTGGCAGCTTAGTGCACGGTAACAGTCTCATGGGATGGAAGGAGCTGGACATCCTAGAGAAGGGCCCCTAAGGACAGGCAAGAGCTACTTATGGACAGCAGGACAACAGTCCTGCTTATGCTTAAAAAGAAATCAGAGTGGGCTGGTGAGATGGCTCAGCTGGTAAGAACACTGACTGCTCTTCTCCAGCACCATATGGCAGCTAGCATTTATTAACTCTAGTTTTGGGGGGAATCTGATGTCCTCTTCTGGCCTCCATGAGCATTGCATGCATATGGAGTACACACACACACACACACACACACACACACACACACACACACGAGTCTCACTAAGTAGAACAGGCGGCCTTGAGAACTGTGGGCATTGCCTCTGGAGTGCTGGGATTATTAAGCACTACATCTGGCTCTAAAGGCCATTTTTGAAGAATACAGAGAAATCTGACTGATCAGATGTTTGCTGTATAGACTGTGGTCTCCCAGGGCTCGAGCACAGATGCCACAATAGGAAATGCAAGTCCAGTGCACAGGGTTGGTTAATGCCATGTCTTGTCATCTAGGCATATATATTTAAACAGACACAGGAAAACAGTAACTTCTGTGTTAAGTGATTTGCAATGAATAGTTCTTAATTCAACTCTGTAAGTACTCTGTAACCTCAAAGTAAGCTGTGATACATACATTGATACAGCAACAACAACCCCAATAAGAGCAGAGTAGAGCATGTGAACCTTCATGTGGTTGTTGGGAATTGAATTTAAGCCCTCTGCTCGCGCTGGTCTGCCCAAAGATTTATTATTATATACATAAGTACACTGTAGCTGTCTTCAGACAAGCCAGAAGAGGGCGTCAGAACCAGAGTTTATCTGAGACGCCATTCTGTTTATGCTGGGCTTTAGAACATACATAACCCACCTTTATGTGGTAAACAGATTTAAATGTCAAGGTGCAAGAAGTGTTGAAATCTAAGTTTTGGTTTTTAATGTTTTTTTCCCCTTTCTTTTCAATAATCAGTTACAGGGCCAGAAACTAGAGCTGTAGGCAATACCTCTGATTTCTGGTTTAAATGAATAAGGCTGGAACTGTAGCTCAGCTGGGCTGGTACTTCTGTATCACCTGTGAGGCCCTGGGATTAGGGGTCAATCCCTAATACTGTACTGGGAGTAGTGTCCCATGCCTGTAACCCTAGAGTTTAGTGGAAGCAGAAGGATCTTGGCTACATTGTGTCACATGAGATCGTGTGTGTGTGTGTCTGTGTGTGTGTGTGTGTGTGTGTGTGTGTCTGTGTGTGTGTGTGTGTGTGAGAGAGAGAGAGAGAGAGAGGGAGAGAGAGAGGGAGAGAGAGAGAGAGAGAGAAAGAGAGAGAGCGAGCGAGCCAGTCAGGATTCTTGCCAAGCATGTACAAAACAAAGAGAAAAACAATAACAAAAATATTGAAAACAAAACAAAAACAAAAATAAGCCACGTGATGGAATAGGGGATTTCGGGGGGAGGGGTGGGTAGCAGGGGAACCAGGAAAGGGGATAACATTTGAAATGTAAATAAAGAAAATATCCAATAAAAAATATCCAATATAAAACAAAAACAAACAAAAAAATTTCAATTCAACCCAATTCTAGCCAAGAAGTCAGTTACATACTTTTGAGTGGGACGGGTGTCCTTTTCTGTGCCTCCCTACCCTCGGTGATGGCAGTGTTTGGTGAGGTGGAGTGGTCTTGCTGGAGGAGTGATGATACTGGAGGCAGGCTTTGAGAGTTTAAAAAACTGCCATTTTGAGTTTGGTCTGTTTTCTGTTTGTAGTTCAAGATGTGAATTCTCAACAACTCCAGCCACAGCTGTTGCTTCCTGCCATGAGTAGATCTTATCCCTACTGTACTGTAAATTCAGATAAATTCCTCTTTCTATTGTTTTGGCCATGATGTTTATCACAGCAATAGAAAGAAGCACAAAATGGAGCTGTGCCTCCTGCCTCCTCCCTGGTTTTCTCTGTGAACGTGTACACACAGGTTCAGTAACTGAGAATGGGTAACATTTCTGGGCATTTACTGTGTGTTGGTCACTATTCTGAGTTCAGTTTTACAGCTCCCTTACATAACAAGCATATTTTAAAAATTATTTTTTAAATTCTATTTTTAAAATTATGTGCATGTGTGAGCATTTCTGCATTTGAGTGCAGGTGCTCTTGAAGGCCAGAGGTAGCAGAGCCCCTCAAGTTGGAATTTCAAGCAGTCATGAGTCACTTGATATGGTACTGGGAATTGAGCCTGAGTACTCTGCCAGAGCAGTAGTTTGAGTCATCTGTGGTGTCTGAATAAGAGGCTCATATGTGTGAAAACTTGGTCCCTAGCTGTGGAACTGTTTGTCAAGGACTAGGAGGTGTGTATTTTGGGTGGTGTTTGACATTTCAAAAGACTTGGCCCACTCCCAGTGTGCCCTTGCCTCCTGCTTGTAGTTCATGTGAACTCTTGAAGTTCCTGTGGTCATGCCTTCACTCTACCATCACAGACTCTAACCCTCTGCAAACTTAAGTCCTATTAACCCTTTCTCCTGTAACATACCACAGCAAAAGTACCTAACATACCACATCCAGCATTTTTTCTTTACAGGAGAGAATGCTAACTATAGTTTCAGTCAAGGTGCTCAATATGGTTTCCTAAGACAGAAAAGTGACATCCAAGTGACACCCACATACTGCTCTGCAAGGAAGATGCACCAAAGAGAAACAGCATTTAAGTACCAAGGGCTCAGAGCCTGCTAGGGCTGAAGCTGCAAAGCAGTCCCTAATAGACTGGAGAGTCTCTCTGAGCAACTCGATGCTGCTCCTGGTAGAGATGTATGTGGAGTTAACACACACACACACACACACACACACACACACACACACACACACACACACACACATTCTCTCCCTCCCTCTCTCTCACTTATACACACATACATGCACACACACTCTCTCATACAAACACACACACACTCTCTCACACACACATTCTCTTTCAGACACACACACGCACAAAGACACATATATACACTCTCACACAGATACAACTTAGTACAATATAATCCAAAGATATATTAATTTGGTAACTATATGCTGAGGAATGACAGTAAAAACAACATTTTAAAAGTTTTTGAGGGCAAGACATAGTGGTACATGCCTTCAATTTCAACACTCAGGAGGCAGAGACAGGCAGATCTCTTGTGAGTTCAAAGCCAGTCTGGTCTACATAGTGACAGCCAGGGCTACACTGAGAAACCCGTCTTGAAAACAAACAAACAAACAAACAACTCCAAAGGTCTACACCAATTTATGCATTTCCTAAGTCACCAACCTTAACTTTCCCCTTCCCCTTTCAGTGAGGAAAAAGCTTCCCGTGAACTTAAGGTAACTCCATCTATTGTGTAGCAGCCTTCACACAGACGGAGACCCAGCAGGGGAAGACATGGCTCCCAGGACACTGAACAGTGCCTCAGGTATGCATAACTTCAGCGAGATGTGCTGAACAAGATGGTGCAGACGTGCTGACACAGATAGGAACACTCAACAGCCACACAGCAGCCACACAGAACTGTAGTTTGGAAGTAGCTTGTCCCTAAGTGATCAAAGTGAGCTGAAAGGGTTCTGCTGACAAAGCTACTTGAGTGGTGTTTGAGTTAGGACATATTTGCTTTGGAAAACACACAACAGCCCAGCACCAAAGTTCACATTGAAACCTGCTGCTGACCTTCTCTGGTCTCATCTCTGCCACACCACTGCTCAGAGGTACAGAGGTAAGTTTGGTTTCTAACATTTTTTGCCAATTATAAATTTTTATTTTTAATGCTTAGAGCTAAACAATTGGTTCCTTTATTGAGAAAAGAATATGTTATTTTTAAAATTTAGTTTAATATTCTTTAAAATTTAGTTTAATGTTTAGTTTAATATTAATATTGGTACAACTGACAAAAATGGAATTTGAATTTTAAGAGACAAGATTATTATACCTTTGATACTTTATACTGGAAACTGGGCATGGCAGCACAAGATTGAAATTCCAGCACTTGTAGCCCCTGGGTATCTATCACCCTAGGGCACAAAATCAATTTCTTTTCAAATTAGATAATTGTCTAGTGATTAAGAATGAGAATATTCTTGTTCTAGAGGAAGTTTCCACCTAAGCATTACTATTAAAGGTTAGAGGAATGTAAGAGATCTAACCTCAAAATGCCCAGAAAACGTGTACATATGTTGATACATATACATGTACCCCCCCATGTGCACCACATCACATCATACACACACACCACACATACACACGCACATACACCATACCACACGACACACACACCAACACACCCCACACATATACCACACCATACCACACCACACCACACACATATCATACCACACCACATACCATACCACACACACACACCACACCACACCACACACATACACACACCACACACACACATACCACACCGTGACACACACACACCACATCACACCACACACGCACACAACAGTAAAGGGAACACAGTGGCTGCTCTGCTACTCTATTCTTTCAATTCTTCTGTAAGTTTGAAGTTATTTTAACATAAAAAGGTTTCCCTTCTTGCTTGTTCTGTTTGGATCTGGAGAGATCACAGTAGGAAATGGTGTTCTTTATGACACATATACAAAAAGGCCAACTCCAATCCATGCAACTCTCAAGAATACACTATATGATGTTCCCATGAAAACAAAATTTTGATGAATATCTTAAAATTATAGCACTTTAATTCAAAGACAGCAATTTGAACGCATACACAACTTACAGGTATTTTTAAATGCCTTAATTTTTTTTTAATGAAACTGATGAGCAATATAGAAAGATTTATCTGTCAGATCGTTAATTTTCAATGCATAAAATAACTACATTTTTTCCTTTCTCTAAGAAGAGAATAATGAAAATTATGGCTTATGGCTTTTGGACATACCTTCAGGAACAGGGTATATGATGCTTACCCTTCAGAACCAACCCAACCCAACCCAACCTAACCAAACCAGAATGTGTTCTGAGTTCCAGGATAAGATGAAGAACATCTTTTCTATTTGGGCTCAGACTAGTCTCCTTGAACCTACATTAATTCAAGTTGGCTTTTCTTTTGTTCTTTAACATTATTGTAACTACTGTTTTAGCCAAGGAAATTTTTAACTGTAATCATAAAAAGGCTTCCATTAAGTTTTTTTATTTGTGCATATGCACTTGTCTGTTCAAGTATGCACCACATTGTGCAGACTGCCAGAAGGGTACAAAACTCCTTGCAGCTGGAGTTACAGATGGCTGAGCCACCCACCTGGAGGGCTGGGACCTGAACTCTCGTACTAACTGCTGAGCCCCCTCTCTAGCCCACTTAATTTCAATGATACCCATGCCTGATTTTATCTTGAAACTAGTTCTATTTACATTAGATACTGTTTCCAGTAATTGTTCCACATGTGTAGATTATGTAGCCATGAGTCTCAGCAAAGTGCTGAGATGGATCGGGCTTATTCACAGTCAGAAAGCATGTGGCTCTTTTTCCAAAATAAGCACTTCAGAAGCCCCCAGCCAGCTGTAGATGTACCTCAGCTGGGAGAGCATACTCCTAGCACTGACAGCCCTGACTCATTGCAGCACTGTACAGTATAGGTATGGTGATATCGGTCTACAAATAAGGAGGTATAATCAAAAGGTCAGAAACGTAAGGTCAGCCTTGGTACACAAGATTTTCAGCTAGCCTGAGATGCACAGTGTCTTTTTAAAAAGTCCCTAAGTTATGATTAAAACAATCCTGTGGCCAGGAGGTGGTGGTACACACCTTTAATCCCAGCACTTGGGAGGTAGAGGAAGGCGGATTTCTGAGTTCAAGGCCAACCTGGTCTACAGAGTGAGTTCCAGGACAGCCAGGGCTACACAGAGAAACCCTGTCTCGAAAAACCAAAAACCAAAAACCAAAAACAAAAAAACAAAAAAAACAAAAAAAAATCAAAACAAGGGCGGGTGAGATGGCTCAGTGGGTAAGAGCACTGACTGCTCTTCCGAAGGTCCCAAGTTCAAATCCCAGCAACCACCTGTAATGAGATCTGATGCCCTCTTCTGGTGCATCTGAAGACATCTACTGTGTATAATAATAAATAAATCTTTGGGCCTGAGCGAGCAGGGTTGACCAGAGTTAGCAGAGGTCGTAAAAATTCAATTCCCAACAACCACATGGAGGCTCACAACCATCTGTACAGCTATGGTATACTCACATACATTAAATTAAAAAAAATTTTTTTAATCTTTAAAAAAAAACAAAACAAACAAAAAATAAACAAACAAAAAACAAAGCTGGGAATGCTAATTTTAACCACATTATAGGGACAGTCCCTAAGGACAAAGGCTGGTAAAGCTGTTCCCCAAGTGTGAGCAGTTTTGAGTGTCCTGGCATTCTAAGGCAAGCAACATGAGACTAGAGATCTGGGGACTTAACCAACCTACTACTCATCATCATCTACCATCCCTCAATCCCTACATTTTAGTGCTATGGATTGAACCCTGATCCCATGCAAGCTGGGTGAGTGTAGTTAATATTTATCTATATTCCTGGATCAAACCACTGCCATCTCTTAGTAGTGGTAAAGGAAGGCCACATCTTATGATAGGTTAAAATGGCAGTAAATTTTCAAATAGAGCATCTGCAAAGCTAGTCCCTAACTGTTTATAGGCCTAACACGTCCGAATACTTTATCAGGAGCCAGCAACCCTTACTGAATATAGATAGACTGGCAACAGATATTCTAAATCAAGAAATGGTCACAGGCACAAAATAGACTTCTTTTTTTTTTTCTCTAGAAGATATACCTAGCTGCTGAGACAGGGAAGCAACAAGAGAGGTCATCTACCTCTTTAGAAATTGAGAGACTGGAAGAGCAAATCAAAGCCACTGGGCAGAAATCTGGATTTAATAAGCTATCAAGGTCTCCTCAGAAACAAGGCAAGGGATAAGCAGATAAAGACAAGAACAGGGTCTACACAAAATACCTTGCTTGTCTACAGACCTCTACAAAGGTTAAGCCTCTGACATCACTCTCCTGCAGACCCTGTTTGCACAGTGAGATTGAAAGCAGGAAGTAGAAAAGATTTTCTTTCTCCTGACAGCAAAGTTCTCTCTACAGTCCCTAATAGCTCCTGGGACTGCAGGAGAGACACAGGACCCCAGCCATACTCCTTTCTCAGTGAGTCCTAAGGAAGTCTTATCAAGTTCCAAATCTTAAACAAATTAATCCAAATGACTGCAGAGAGTACAGCAGTCTTTACAATATGTTTCTAGAAGGCTGGCTCATGTTCGTTCATAACACCTCCTTCCACAGGTGAGCAGGAGTTTGGTAAGGCTTGGTCCATCTACTGGACACTCCTCCTGCCTCACTCTAGGCATTCACTCTAGCCCAGCTCTTAGAAAACCTCTGTAACTCTCTGGACACCTCTCCCTTTCCCTGCCCCCAAATCATGGCAGCACTGTTTAGAAAGCTCTTGATCCTGGAAAGTTCTCCCTGCTTGTCCCATGATTCTGTGTCCTTCAGCAGGCAAACCTCAGTGCCAGAGACAGGTGATGATGTTGGTGAATGAATGAATGAAAAAGAGGCTCTAGGAATCGCCCAGGCCCCTCTTTTACATCAGTAACGGAGGCAGTGTCAGATCAGTGAACTGGCTCACCAGGTGCAAACCTGAGTTTCATCTCCACAACTCATATAAAGGTGGAATAAGCAACTTCACCCAACCAGCTGACTGTGGCATGCATGTTTACATGTGTGTGCACAAACTACACACACACACACACACACACACACACACACACACACACACACACACAGAGACACGTAAATAAATAATAAAAAAAATTGCGCTGCTGAGATGGCTCAGCAGGTACAGGTGCCTGGGACTCACATGGTAGGAGAGTGAGTTCTACCAGTTGTCCTATGACTTCCACACACACAGCATGGTAAACCTGTCCACCTCCATAAATAAATAAATACAAAAAATCTAAAACATTTTTTAAAGAATAAATTTTCATCTAGGGCAGTGGTTCTCAACCTGTGGGTCACCCAGATAACCTGAATATCAGATATTTACAATTTATAACAGCAAATTTATAGTTATAAGGTAGCAACAAAATATATATATGGGGTGGTTTGGAATTGTGTCCCCCTCTCACCCAGGGTTTCTTTGTGTAGCCCTGGCTGCCCTGGAACTCGCTTTGTAGGCTAGGCTGGCCTCGAATTCACAGAGATCCACCTGCCTCTGCTTCCCGAATGCTGGGATTAAAGGAGCACAACCCCTGCCTGGCTGCAATGAACTAATCTTATGGTTGGGGTCACCACAGCATGAAGAACTATATTAAGGGGTTGCAGCATTAGGAAGGTGGAGAACCACTGCTCCAGGGGCTCATAGATTCCAGGAGATGTATGAAACTTACAAAACACTATTTATTTATTTTTTATCAGATAGCTGGTGTGAGCATTGGTGCTGTGAAGGCTTCTTGCTGTGTTAAGAGAATCTGCTGTCTGCACATTCCAGTGGGGGTGGTGTCAGCCAGGCTCCCTGCCATTCCTTGTTGTCTGTTTTTCACAGCAGCTTTAGCTCTGCAGAAATGAAACATCCACTCTGCACTCTTCTTTCTCTCATCACATTTATGTGTATTGGGAGCAAAGGCCTTGCTGAGCAGCTAACTAATGAAAACCTGACCACGTCCTTCCTGCCTGCTAACTTCCACAAAGAAAACACAGTCACCAATGACTGGATCCCAGAGGGGGAAGAGGATGAGGACTACCTGGACCTGGAGAAGCTGCTTGGTGAAGATGACGACTACATTTATATCATCGATGCCGTTTCCCCGACAGACTCAGAATCAAGTGCTGGCAACATCCTGCAGCTTTTCCAAGGCAAGAGCCGGATCCAGCGTCTTAATATCCTCAATGCAAAGTTTGCCTTCAACCTTTACCGAGTCCTGAAGGACCAGGCTACCACATCTGATAACCTCTTCATAGCACCTGTTGGCATTTCTACTGCCATGGGGATGATCTCCTTAGGTCTGAGGGGAGAGACCCATGAAGAAGTACACTCAGTTCTACACTTCAGAGACTTTGTCAATGCTAGCAGCAAGTACGAGGTTACCACCATTCACAATCTCTTTCGAAAGCTGACCCATCGTCTATTCAGGAGGAATTTTGGGTACACACTTCGGTCAGTTAATGGCCTTTATATTCAGAAGCAGTTTCCCATACGGGAGGACTTCAAAGCTGCTATGAGAGAGTTTTACTTTGCTGAGGCCCAGGAGGCTAACTTCCCAGATCCTGCCTTCATATCAAAGGCAAACAACCACATTCTGAAACTCACCAAGGGCCTTATAAAAGAAGCTCTGGAGAATATAGATCCTGCTACTCAGATGCTGATTCTGAACTGCATCTACTTCAAAGGTAAGAAGCAGCTTTATGATTCTCAAAGGAAACTCACAGGACAGAAAGACAATGCTTAGAACTGTATTGAGGTGGTAATTTATGAAGGAAAATAAGACACTAGGTTAATTCAGGGACAGGGAAAAACACGATGAGCTGATAGCTACTAAGCCCTATTATTATTTTACACTCACTCGATTTCTATCTGGTGGGCATCATGTATTAGAGCTATCGGAATCCGTGTTTTACAGATGAATTCACAAAAGCATAGAGGTAACACGCCCCAAGGGTACAGACTGTCCAGGCTGCTCTCAGTAAGCTATCCCTAGTGATTTACTAATGACAAGAGATAATACAAGCTCCCCTTTTAGACTTGGCTAGTGTGGGTTAGGGTTTCTTCATTTCCCTACCCAGTTATTGGTGAGTAAGAATATGGGTCAAAAGCTAAAGAAATAGGTCTGAAACTGTTCAGGGACAGTAAGTGTTAGAAATACAACTTCTTCCTAGGGTGTGCGCGCGCGTGTGTGTGCGTGCGTGTGTGTGTATGTGTGCGTGTGTGTAGCCTTGTTTAGCCTAAAGCCTGCTATGTAGACCAGGCTGGCCTGCTCAGAGGAAAGGCATGAGCCACCACAGCCAGCTTTCTCAGGGTGCTTTCACATTCATGGGTAGGTAGGAAATATACCATTAATTCTGTTTCTTTTATTACTATCTTTTCCATTGAGGCAGTCAGTTCTCTCTTTCTATAATGTGGGTCTCCGTGATGGAACCCAAGCTGGCAGAAATGGCAGCAGGCATCTTTACCTGCTAAGTCACCTCTCTGTTCCTAAATAATTACTTCTTCATTAACTCTTACAGGCCAGGCATGAGAGCACTTTAAAAGAAATAAAAAAAAAGATTTATTTATTTACTTTATATATGTGAGTACACTGTAGCTGTACAGATGGTTCTGAGCCTTCATGTGGTTGTTGGGGATTGAATTTTTAGGGTCTCTGCTTGCTCTGGTCAACCCCCACTCACTCAGTCCCTGCTTGCTCCAGCCCAAAGATTTATTTATTATTATATATAAATACACTGTAGCTGACTTCAGACACACCAGAAGAGGGTGTCAGATCTCATTACAGGTGGTTGTGAGTCACCATGTGGTTGCTGGGATTTGAACTCAGGACCTTTGGAAGAGCAGTCAGTGTTCTTTAGCTGCTGAATCATCTCTCCAGCCCTTACAGAAATTATTATCTCCCACCCAATATATATGGGTACGTGCATGTGTATCCCTATCTATCCACTGAGACCCAATTCAAAACTTATTTTTTTCTTTTTAAATATTTATTTCATGTATGTGAGTACACTGTCACTGTCTTCAGACACACGAGAGGAAAGCATTGGATCCCATTACAGATGGCTATGAGCCACCATGTGGTTGCTGGGAATTGAACTCAGGACCTTTGGAGAAGCAGCAAATGCTCTTAACCACTGAGCCATCTCTCCAACTCTCAAACTTATTTTAAAAAAAGGTCTTGCTATGTAGCCCAGGCTGACCCACAACTCAAGATGCTCTTGATACACTGAGGTATAAGAGTACCTTTCCTTACTTTGTTAGATAACTCACTTGACTCAGTGTTGGGAATCAGAAGGGTGCATCTTTTTGTTCGTTTGTTTGTTTGTTTGTTTGTGACAAGGTCTGACTATGTAGCCCTGGCTGTCCTAGAACTCACTCTGTAGACCAGGCTGGCCTCAAACTCTCAGAGATCTGCTTGCCTCTGCCCCCAGAGTGCTGGGATTAAAGGTGTGCACCACCAAACCTAGCTGAGAAGGGTGCATTTTAAAAGTTAGAAGATTCTGTAAGTACAGTTTTGGTTTCTAATTCCCAAATCTCTGTTCCTAATTTAACTCTGTGTTATAATTTCTTTGTTAGAGCAGCTTCATATCGCTGCTGGAAGAGCAATGATTTCCAATGGTTCTGAGGTACACATCTGCTGGCACCTGCGACTATTGCAACTTGAGTTGGCATATAGCTGGGAGGGCCTAGGAATGCTGTTAAAGTCCCTAAAAGCACAGATAGTCCTCATACTATAGCAATGAGCAGGCCAGAGCTGTCTGGTGTCTGACTTCCTCCAAAGATCTCCATTTTTTCCATCTCAGCTGCTCTACATATCAGACAAAACTTTGAACAAGTTAACTTTAACTTCCCACCCTGTGTCTCTGCCACCTATGGATAAAAATTAAAATTATCTATTTTATATAGTTTCTAGGAGCTGAAAAATGAGATGATACAAGAAAGGTGCCTGACACATGGCCTGTTGGTTACCAACTTTATTAATGATGAGTATCTTAGAGCTAAGATTTATTCCTAAATGATATCTCTATACCCAGCCAACATGGAAGATCCTGAGGATACTACTATGTCAGATATGTGTCCTGCCAAATGCTAGAGAATCACAGTGTGAGGGCCTAAAGGGCTACTCGCTTTACAAATAATTAGACAGGGACAAATGATAGTGTCAGAATCTAATCCATAAGACCTTGTAGTCTTTTAAATTTCTCGTTAAGATTTTGGGGTTGGTCCTAGAGAGCCCTCAGTGGCAAATGTTCGAGAGCTAAGACTATATTCTAAAAGGACATTCTTCCACCTGTCTGCTCCTTCTGACTTTACAGGAACTTGGGTGAATAAATTCCCAGTAGAAATGACGCACAACCACAACTTCCGGCTGAATGAGAGAGAAGTAGTCAAAGTCTCCATGATGCAAACTAAAGGGAATTTCCTTGCGGCAAATGACCAGGAGCTAGACTGTGACATTCTCCAGCTGGAGTACGTAGGGGGCATCAGCATGCTTATTGTAGTTCCACGGAAGCTATCGGGAATGAAGACTCTTGAAGCACAGCTTACACCCCAGGTGGTGGAGAGATGGCAAAAAAGCATGACAAACAGGTACTTCAGGTCATCTGTTCCTTTGCTTTCTAAGGGCTGGGGTATCTAGGAGTTCTAAAGCCATGACCAATCTCTGCCTTTCTTTTCCTTTCCTCCTTTCTTCTCCCTCCCCTCTCATCTCTCCTCTCCTCTCCCTTCTCCACCCTTCCTTTCCTTTCCTTTGAGTCAGGATCTCACTCTGTAGCCCAGATGGCCTCAAACCTGCCATGATCCTCCTCCCTCATCAGCCTTCCAAGGGCCAGGATAACATGTGTGGGCCACCCTACCAATTTTTTGTTTGCTCATTTTTTAAAAAGGGGGAAGTAAGCAAAAAAACAAACAAACAAACAAAAAAAGAAATGCAGCATAAGCTATGCCTGTTTATTTCAGCCTAAATTTCTTGTTCAATGAGTGCACTGATGAGAAAGACATCTCCACAGAGCTGTTTCAGGAGGTAGGGTCAGGTAGCTTTGGGTCATCTTAGGAATAGCCTCAGTCTGCTATACTATACTTTGTGGCTCTGAGCCCCAGTTCAGTCAGCTCCAGGGTGAGGTCAATCACATTGCCTATCAGGACCCAGGGTGAGAAATAAAGAGAGCAGGTGTGTTGACTGCCTCCACTGTCGGGCCCTTACTCTCAGTGCCTGGAATCTAAGAGGCGTCCAGAAAAGATTAGTTGTCTCCTTCCCTGCCTAGAAATCCCAACAAGACTTGTCACTCATGATTTCCCTTGATTATTATTTATTACTTAGTGTTGAAACTGTTGATACTAAATATCTGCCGAAGTTATTATTGGACCACTACAGAAAGAATAGAGAAAAGGGATATACTTCTGTTTTACTAGATACTTACTGGTTAGACTCAAAATGAGAAGTGAAATCTATTGACAAGAAATAAAAAAAAAAGTACAACAAAACTGAACATACTGCTGGGTACAGCAGCACACACCTGTGACCCCAGCACTGGAGAAGCTGGGGTGGGAGGTCATGAGGGCAGGGTCAACCTAGGAAGAGTAAGACCCTGTTTCACAAAAACAAAACACAGGCCAACGAGATGGCTCAGCAGGTAAAGGTGCTTACTGCCAAGCTGACTGCCTGAGTTCAATCCCCAAGACCCACAGGCTGGAAGGAAAGAACAGACACCTGAAAGCTATCCTCTATGCACACACCATATACCTTGGGCAATATACATGCATAAAATATGTCAATAAATGAATAAGTATAATAAAAATTAAGACAAAATAAACCCCCTAACATATAAAACCTTAAAAGCAGACTCTTGGAGGAAGGTGAATTTCTCTACATATTATGCTATTCCACCCTGTAGATTCCTGTCTCAAACATCCCCCTGGACTGTCCGTCTCCTCGCTTGCCTGCTCTGTTTATTTCTCACCCTGAATCCTGATAGGTAATATGATTGACCTCACCCTGGGGTTGACTGAACTGGGGCTCAGAGCCACAAACTAGTATAGCAGACTGAGGCTATTCCTAAGATGACCCAAGGCTTCCTGTCACTCCCTACCTTCTGAACTCATAAACTGCTCTTATCTTCTCACCAGTGACATCCTCTCTGGAGTCAGTAAGGCCACGCCAACTCTGACTTCTATTCCTAGTCCAGCATATTCTTTCCATTTCCCTCACCCTCTTCATCTCTGTGGACTCCCAGCAATAGGAGCCTGACCTGCTTCTAGGCAGGTCCATAGTTTACCCTTTCTGGTTGGTTCTGCTAACATCTTTCCTCTTTCTCTCCCTTGGCCCCTTCTTTTCCTCCAGTCAGATCTAAGACCGTCATGCTCCTTACATATGAAATTGCCTAACATTTACATACGCCCATGCATAGTTTCCTCAAAGACTGTAAATCATCTCTGCCTCGCTTTTTTTTTTTTTTTAAATATGGAACACTTCACCAATTTGTGTGTCATCCGTGCACAGGGGCCATGCTAATCTTCTCTGTATCGTTCCAATTTTAGTTTATGTGCTCCCAAAGTGAGCACTGCCTCACTTCTTATAATAATACTATAGGAACCCCTGACCAACAGTTGTTCCATTTCCTGTTTCCAGAGTGAGGAGAGTGAGAACTCCGCACATGCTCAGTCAGATGCTGAGAACCATGGCTGATGAAACTCACTGATCTAAGGGCTAACTGTAACTGGACTCACAGTGGGTGTTTTCTTTACAAAACCCTCAATGGACAGTACCAGTATATAAGTCTTAAACACAAAAAATGCATGTCAATTTTATAGTAAATGCAAAGTTAGTAGGAAAACTGTAATTATTTTGTCATTTGTATCCATAAAATTGGCTCCCTTCTTCTCCAACTAGAACTCGAGAGGTACTTCTGCCAAAGTTTAAGCTTGAGAAGAATTACAACCTGGTGGAGGTCCTTAAGTCCATGGGAATCACAAAGCTCTTCAACAAGAATGGCAATATGTCAGGCATCTCAGACCAGAGGATCGCCATTGACCTGGTATGGCTCTCTCTCCTGTGCTAGCCCCCACACTTTGCCTTGCACTGGTGCTATCTCTTTCCCCAACCTGCTGGGCCTATGATCCAGACTTTAAGGATACAGGGGGCTGGGTGGCTATTTTGGCTCCCATGGCCTCTCAGACTATGGCCATGGCCAAAAGTTAATGTAGCTGTAATGTGCAAAGGTAAGAATGTGTATGTAACACACTCTAAGCTGAGATCAGTTACAGGTCGTTTTGACTAGGCATGATTAGTCTCTGGAGCTGTTCTCTGATAATGAGTCTTCAGCAGATACTCAATCTCACCCCACCCCCACCTCTCGTGACAACCTATACAACCTGACCCTTTTCCTTTCTAATTTTAAACAGTTCAAGCACCAAAGTACCATCACAGTGAATGAAGAGGGTACCCAAGCTGCAGCTGTAACTACAGTGGGGTTCATGCCGCTGTCTACCCAAGTCCGATTCACTGTCGACCGTCCCTTCCTGTTCCTAGTGTATGAGCACCGAACCAGCTGTCTGCTCTTCATGGGAAAAGTGACCAACCCTGCCAAGTCTTAATGGCAGTGGTCTGGGCACCTGATGTAGTTTGGGGACACTCTGTATTCCTGTTTTCATTCTAACAAAGAGGACAGAGCTATTTTGCTATGATAATCTCTGTGGTTTATGATAATAATCTGAACAGCAAACAGTGCCATTAAGTGCACAGATGTTAATGCAACTAATGGTTGTGCCAGCTATTCCCTAGAGGTCCTAGACACACAGACTGCCTTAGCCCCCACACCTCTGTCCCTAGGAGAATGAATGGGCAGAGTGGAGCTGACACTCTCTCCTCAGGCAGCCTCCTCAGCCTTTATTCGTCAACGGCCTCTGCTCAGCCAGGCCCTTCCAGACAAAAGGCACTGAGGAACTTGCACCCCTTCCAGGGAGGGTGTCCAAGTAGCACCGTTCCTGCCCAGTGGGAAAGCAATCCCAACATGTCTGAGATGTTCGGACTTTTAAATTCATGTAAATATCTCCTCTTCTGCTGTGTGTACATAGGACTACATAGTCTATCCTAGAGATAAATAAACAACCATATTTACCATGTATCTGTTATAATTCTCTCTTATTTATTTTTTATAGATACATATTTTTATTATTTTTAACTTATGTGTGTGTATAGGTGCTTCTATAGGCCAAGAGTGTCAGATCCCCTTGGAGCTGAATTACAGGCCATTGCAAGCTGCCTGATGGGGCGCTGGGAATTGAACTCAGATCCCCTGGAAGAGCTCTTAACCCCTGAGCCATATCTCCAGCCCCACCCCACTTTTAAAGAAAGGGTTTCACTATGTAGCCTTGGAACTTGCTAGGTAAATCAAGCTGGCCTTGAACCTACCAAGCTAGGTAGACTGGCTGGCCCTCATACTTGAGGGTCTCGTAGGGAGTCTTAGTTACAGAGGACTCTGATCACATGAAGCAATACTAGCAATGGGAACAGCTGAAAGGAGTGCGCTACTTGCCAGTGCGATGCAGATATAGACAGCACTGTATGTGTGCTGCCACTGGTTTTGGAAGTCCACACTATCGTCACCTCCTCTTGACAGCTGAGAAAGCAATGGCAACTTACAGAAAGTCAGTAATCGGGCAAGACCTGGATCCAATGGCAGGCAGTCCTGCTCCAGGGTCTGTGCTCTTGGCTGACTTTGCTTACACCAGCACTCTGCTAGGAAAAGACAGTACAGGACCAAGGCAGGACTTCCCTGTTACATCTTTCCAGCTTCCTGGTGAAGCCTGATATTGATGACGACCTATCACCTTTTTCCCCATTTTTTTTCCTCCCTTCAAATTGTTTTAACAGTGTTCTTTTCTGGTGTTTGCTCTATATATTTTATCGTGTTGGTCATTTCTCTTGTTTCTTACATTCCTAAATGTAGTTATCTCAAAATTGTGCCCTAAAAAGTTGTATGGGCATGTGTTATATCCCTGTGATCTCAGTTATTCAGGACGTTGAGGTTAGGAGGACTAGTTGAGCCTGGACTATATGGTGAAATCATTCCAGATAGTCAGCCCTTTGCTGTGTGTCCCTTCTTCTACTCTGTACCTCAGCTGCAGCTAGCCTAGGCTGCAGCCAGATCAGGTTCTCTAGGCTCCTGCACAGGACAGGACTCTCTGGTCCCCATGCTTTCTACTTACTCACATCTACTTGGCATACCTGCGATGCCCATTAAAGACATTCTCCTACCATTTCTCAAAGCAGTAGAGGATTAGTTCACAGTACAGGCTCTGAGCTGAGCTGCCCAGGCTCAAGCCGCATGCCTTGTAGCCATGACATGTTGAGTAGGTTCTGTATCTTGCTGTCCTCAATTGTATGATGGAGATAAAGCAACAGCAGTCTTACAGAGCTGCTGTGATAACTTAATACCTGGAAAAGCTCTAGATCAGGGGCTCAGTTCAGTAAGAGATAGGCATTTATTTTAATCTAAGAAATATCTTACTGTGTTCCTAATTTAGAGGTCCTGGATAGTTTTTCATGGAACACATTGTGAACACAGATGTATTTCTATGGAAAAGAAGTTTAAAGCTTACTGAAATGTCTATGACCTAGAAAAGGTTATAACCTGTCTAAGGCCACAAACCCACCAGGGACAGAGATAAACCTGTGCTGAGTGGGACATAAGAATACTTCTGGGAAGTGGCCCATGTTAATAAGCTGCTATGGATGAGCCGAACAACTGAGTGGACGAGGTCTAAGCGTCAGACACCTTTAATATGCTTAGGCTATCTGGCAACAAAAGCAAGGAAGAAATAAGCTACAAAGTTAGAAGATAAGGATGAGCCGCCTGAGCAGGAAGCAGTCTCACAGAGCACAGGCTCCAGCTTCACAACAGCTCATTCAGCTTCCGGTTACTGAGACGCATTAAGAGCAAGAGCCAAGCTTCCTGCCCCCATCTACCCGCCCCTCTGAATCATTAAAAGTCCAACACAGAGGATATCTTTGTCTTTGAAAAATGAAGCAAAACAAACAACAATAAAAAGTACAAAATTCTAAATATTAAAAACAAACCAAAACAACCCCCCCCCCCCCACACCTTTGGAAATCAGTTTTTCTCCCAAGGTACAAGAGGTCACTAAAAAGCAAATGCAGAGGCCCATGGTCCTTCGGCTCTCTGTTGAGCAACTAGGTCAAATATTTGTTTCCTCCCCTGTAATATAATCATTAACTTTTGTTAAAAAATACAATAATCCTGGGAATCCCCCACCCACCCCTGAGTGTGCAGAACTGTTCCTTTGCCATTAAGTGTGTGCCTGGCTTCCTGGCTATGTGTGTCCCTCTTCTCCCAGTACTACACTTAAATCTACATTAAAACCTTTTTCTTAACTCCAACTAATAATAATAATAATATTCACTCTATTCATACAAAGAACAAAGGTTTCGATTTTGGGGAGTGTTTGTTCTGAGATGTCATTCATCATAGTACTGCCTATAGTGACCCTGTACATGGACAAATAGCTACAAGTTCACCCTTGGCCTTTAGAACCCTAAAGCCTGAGTGCTCCCAAGCAACTTCACTATCACTGCCAGTCTCATAGAACAAAACATCTCTGGCATATTTCTTGAATGAACTTATACACTCTAAGTGAGCACGAACAGACACACCTGAAAGTTCACAGGCAGGGAGGCCATTGAGGGGACATATGAGAACAGAGCACGACACATACATATGAAGGTGCCACCATCAAAATCATTACTTTGTTGTTGTTTTGTTTTGGTTTGGTTTGGTTTTTCGAGACAGGGTTTCTCTGTGTAGCCTTGGCTGCCCTGGAACTCACTTTGTAGACCAGGCTGGCCTCGAACTCAGAAATCCATCTGCTTCTGCCTCCCAAGTGCTGGGATTAAAGGCATGCGCCACCACACCCGGCTCCCAAAATCATTACTTTGTGTGCTAATCTAAAAAATTAATTTTATGTGAAGCCTAAACCAGTCATGTCCTGTACTAGGCAAGACTTCCAATGGAGTGATTGGGATACTAATCTAGTCACAAAACCTTCGGCCTACAATTGTCCTGCCTACATGATGAGTAGGGGTAAAGATGGAGCAGGACTTGAGGAAGTGGCCAATTAATGACCAGCCAGCTTGAGACCAAACAGGAGGGAGCCCGCCCCCTGACTATCAGTTATATTCTGCTATATTTGCTGACAGGAGCCTAGGATAACAATCATTAGAGAGGCTTCACCTAGCAACTGATAGAAACTGATGCAGAGGCCCACAGCCAAACATTAGGCTGGACTTGGGGAATCTTGTGGAAGAAGGGGAGGAAGGATTGTAGGAACCAAGAGGTCAAGGACACCACAAGAAAACCTACAGAATCAACTAACCTGGGCCCATAGGACTCACAGAGACTAAGCTGCCAGCCAGAGCATGCAGGGGACTGACTTAGGCCCTCTGTACATAGGTGACAGTTGTGTAGCTTGGTTTTCATGTGAGACTTCTAACAGCAGGGCAGGGCTGACTCTGTTGCCTGCCTTTGGGACTTTTCCCACTACTGAGCTGCCTCAACTAGCCTCAATTATTGCACCATAATATGCCACTGCTGGCTGATATCCGATGGAGGCCTTCCCTTTTCTGAAGAGAAAGGGAGGAGGAGTGGGTGGTGAGGGAGGGCCTGGGAAGGAAGGGAGGGGAAACTGTGGTCAGGATGTAAATTAATTAACTAATTAATTAATTAAAATTAATTTTATTATTTTATATTTTGAGACAGAATCTTACTCTGTAGCTCTGGATGGCCTGGAACTCTCTATGTCAATCAGATTGGCTTTGAACTCACAGAAATCTGCCTGTCTCTTCATCCTAAATACTGGGATTAAAGGTGTGTACTACCATACCTTAAAAAGTTAATTAAAAAAAAAAAAAAAAAACTGAATGGTAACCCTGTCTCGAAGGGAAAAAAAAACAAAACAAAACAGAACAAAAACAAAACAAAACAAAAAAACAACTGAATGGAGGGCCAAAGAGATAGCCTGGCAGTTAAACAGTTAAAAGAGAAAGAGACAGACAGACAGACAGACACACACACACAGAGAGAGAGAGAGACTGGAGACTGTTCTCGACTACTAACTCGGCTATACAACAAAACTAACTGAGCTGGTCAGTCAGTCTCCTAACTCCCCTCTTTCTGTCATCTCTGTCTCTCTGTCTCTCTGTCTCTCTGTCTCTCTGTCTCTCTGTCTCTGTCTCTCTCTCTCTCTCTCTCTCTCTCACACACACACACACACACACACACACACACACACACCCTCCACTTGTCTGTCTAACATTCTGTCCTTTCTGACACCCAGCCCCCCAGGCAGGTCAACTCTGCTGATAACACTATTAAGCAAGGGGTGAGCAGAGAATGGGAGGGATAGAAATATGAGAACACAGGGTCCTCAGGACTGATGCTGGGAATGACTAAGAATGGGGGGAAAGCTTCACAAAAGTTATTTTAAAAAACTAAGTGTAGTGACACACACCTTTAATCCCTGCACTCAAGAGACAGGTGAATCTCTGAGTTAGAGACCAGCCTGGTCTATATATTGAGTTAGGGAAACCAAAGCTACACAGTGAGACCTATGTCTATTATTTAAAAAATGTTTTACAGAGCAGTAGACACAGAATAAAACAGGACAGGACGAACATGGGCTCTCTAGTATAGTGTGCTGCATCAGGAAGCAGACCTTGCATCCACTGGACTCACAGCAGCCCCACTGTCTGCAGGAGAAAGCCACCAAAGGAGGCCAGGCAAAGTACCAGTCAAAGACTCTAATACTGGGGATGACAACAGAGGATGAGGGCAGGGCCAGGCCTAGGCACCATGCAAGAAGGGAACTGAAGTCTGCTGAGGAACTACTGAGGAAGGCTGGGCAAGGCATGAAGAAACAGTATCCCTATGGCTGTCTCTGAAAGTCACTGTAACTGAAACAACTATCTATACAGTCCTGGGATCCCATTCTCTTATTTATTTTTGTTGTTTGTTTGTTTGTTTGAGACAGGGTCTCACTACACAGATCTAGCTGTCCTGGAACTCACTTTGTAGACCAGGCTGGCCTCAAACTCACTGGTCAACCTGCCTCTGCCTCCTGAGTGCTGGATTAAAGGTGCGCATCATTTTGGCTGGCTGAATTACTGGGATTTTAGAAAAGCATTTTTATAAGGATTCTGTGCAAACATGAGTAGCTGAGACTTAAGTTCTCTGACAGATAAATACTCACCACAGCTATTACAGGAATGAGCACGCCCAAATTTCCTGCACTGCTGGAAGCCTAGGGGAAAAACCAAATATATCACTGGCAAAACATTTCTCTTATTAACAAATAAAAACTGCAACAGAAAAATAACGAGACTTATACCCAGGAGAATAAAGACGCTCATCTTATTTAATTTTAATAACTTGTTAAGTTTTCTAGCTGGGCCCCCAAATGCAGCTAAACTTCAACAAACACCTGTGGGAGCTGAGGAAGTCCCGAGGGCATGTGTACTGTTGACCCCGCATAGCTATGTCAAGGAAACCTCTCTCTACCTTGGTGGTTTAGCCTTAGTTTAACTTTTTTTTTTTTCTTTTTTTTTTTTGAAACAGGATCTTACTGTGTGGCCCTAGCTGGTCTAGAACTTGCTATGTAGAGCAGGCTAGCTTTGCACTCATAGAGCTAGGATTAAAGGAATGTGCCATCACATTTGGGACTCACAAGTGGTTATGAGTTAGCATCTTCTATGCTTCTACAGGCTCCCCTCACTCCAGAAGTCCCTCCTTCAGCGAATACTTGGCTGGTCAACAGTAATTACTTTACAAAGAACAGGATCCCACCTTTGTATTTAAGTGAGAAGGGAATCCTGGTAGTGTTGTTCTTGCCTCTGAATAAGCATTAAATTCCAGGAATCTTGCAATTCTATAAAAAATGTGTGGCAAGAGGAAGCAGACAGGAGTGGCCACAGGTCCCAGCAGCTCAGTTGGGTACTAGTGCCGACCTCTTGTGAGAGAGAAGGTTCTAGATACACTGACACCACTTCCTCAGGTGTTAGAACCCCCTTTTATCACCAGCACTTTACCCCCATCACCATGACTTAAGCCTCTGCTGACTGTAGGGGACAGTCTCTCCTGAGAACTGAGAAAGTCACTATCCTGGGAGGCTTGATAAACTGATCAGCAGATAACTGTTGGTAGGGTCCAGAAGAACAAGGAGGAATTATGGACAAAGTCTTAAGCAGGTTTTTTGTTTTTTCTGGTTTTTACATCAGCTACTCCTTGTTCAAGACCTTCACAGGAAGGACTCCATGGAGATGTCAACTCAGACATTCCTCTGTAAGGCATCCCTGACTAGCCTGATTTCAAAGTGCTCCTTGCTGAGCTGCCCTGTTCTATACTCCCACAATGCCTCTCATGGAGAGAGATGTTCTCTTCTTTGCTTAATCCCTCACCTGGAACAACAGCCAGGAGGGACACTTAAGCCCATGGGCCAAATCCTAACCATTAACTGTCTCTGGCACACTGGCTACACCTGCTGTTGGCTACTACAGAAGAACTGAGTTGTTGTAACAGAAACGGTCTGGAGCCTGCAAAGCCTGGTTCCTTATATTAAGTGGGCTGAGTCTGACCTGTGACATAACTGAGCACAGTGGTGGAGAGCAACTGGGAAAGGCAAGAGGGAAAATAATGTAAGCATAAAACTGGAAATGTGGGAGAGGGCTCAGTATTAATGGAGAAATGATATGGTAAGGGGTATCCCCTGTCTCTAAAACACCCCCAAATAATCAACTTGAGCATTTAAAAGGTAGCATTCTGTTTGTTCCTGTGGATCTGCCTTTGTATGACCATGTGATTTCAGATAAAAGCTGGCATCCCTTATGTCCCAATGACGGGCATCTAAGGTCCTCCTCAGCATAGGCTCAGGCCCAGGACACCTTCAACACCTGCTTCCTGATGAGCAACCCAGGGAGAGCTGTCCATGGAGAAACCTATGCCGCTGTTTTGATGTCGCCTAGGCTGATACAAGCCAGATTCAATGTTGTGAGGAAGCCATCTTCTTCCCTAACCAGCATCCTTGTGTGAAACCCCTTCCCTTTTTCTTATACCATCTGCCTGCCTCTGCCTACCAAGTGCTGGGATTAAAGGTGGAGGTTGTGAGTCAGTGTGTTAGCATATGTGAAATCTTGGTTTGAGTCTAAGAACCAAAAACAGAATACATTTAAAACTTAAATAATTTAACAAAGAAAGCACCATTTCAACCAAGGTAGTTCCTCGAAATGCATCTCCCTTCCTACCTTCAGGGCAGGCCCCTTTTCACTGGCCCTCTCACTGGCTCTTTTCCCCTCCAGCCCCAGCTGCACAAACAGTTCCAGCAGGTTCATCAACAGCTCGTCCACAAGATGCTCCTCCTGAATGTTGGCTGCAATGTTGGCCAGGGCATTGATCACTGCTAGGGAGCAGTGCCTAAAGAAAGGAAACAAAGTCACACTCACTGCCTGACCCTCAGCAATGCCGGGGGACAAGCTGTAGGGAGAAACACTGGCCTACCTCACCATGCACGAGGAACTTCCACAGACACTGACAGCGAACACATGACTATGGCCTCTTGACGAAGGACTGTCCTCTGAATGCTAAAAGCCTACTGAATATCTGAATGTGGAATTACTGTTCCAGAATGTTCTGCTTGAGCTGTTTTTCTTCCTCAAATCACATGGAACTCAAACACTATCTCACCTGGTGACCAGCTTCTCCCCAGTGCTCCCTGCAACCCTGGACTGATGTCTCTTCAAGACAAGGTTTCTCTGTGTAGTCCTGGCTGTCCTGGAATTCAGAGGTCCACCTTGCCATCACCACATTATTTTTTGTTTTTTAAAGGTAGGTTTTCACTGTGTAGTTTGGAATCTACTATGGGGCTCAGGCTGGCCTCTAACTCTCACAATTCTCTTGTCTCAACTTCCTAAGTGCTGATATCATAGTATGTATCACCTCTCCCAGCCTTGAAAAAATACTTTATTGTTTTGAGAATGTTGAGGAGGTCTGTCCATGAACACTATAGATGCATGTTTTTGTTTCAGCATTTATGACCCATCAGTGGTTAAATCTACAGATGTGGAAACTTCAGATTTAAGAGGCACCTGTGCAGCAATGCCATGAGCTCACACTGGTCAAGAAATTTCACATATATATTCCCCTACCAAAGCAGTAAGCAGGCCCATGCCTGCTTAGCTTAATGGAGACCAACTGAGTTAGGCACATTCAAGGTGGTCAGGCTGCCACAGATCCAGTGTGCCTTCCTATTCCCTCATACAACTGGAGATGTGCTCTTTGGCAGATGTGCTCTGAGGCACGGGTAGGCTCAGCATTTACAGAGGCCAGGCAGCTGCACTCCTTCCCACTGAACTAACATGTGGATGATCTTAGAGGAAACTTGTATTTAATAATCAAAGACAGAGGAGCCTGATGATCAAGAACAGCAGTACCAATAAAGGGCCATTTCTCTCCCCACTAATCTCATTTCTTCCCTTTCTCTTCTGCTGACCTAACATGTAAGATCCCTCAAACATGAAGAGACATGGCTCTTCCTCAAGGCATTCCAGGTAAAGTCAGGACGTATCTCTCAGTCTGTCAAGGACAACTGGCCAGGCTTTATATAAATATAGAATGCTCAAAGATATGTCTAGTCTCTCAGGTCCCCCAAGCATTGACTACCTTCCCCAACTCTGTCCACACCCATGCTTTTTTTTTTTTTTTTTTTTTTTTTTTTAAAGTGCTAAGAACTAAACCTAGGGCCCTGTACTTGTTACAATTGCTTTGCACTGAATCCCCAACCACCAAATAAATCCTGCTTCTGAAAATCTAACATAAGAAAAGCAGACTTACATTGTTTTTTAACAGCTATTACACTGGTTTCTCAAGGCAACACCTTGGAAACTAAAAAACTACCAAATAACCAAACTAGGGACTGGTGACAGTCTTGACACAGCTATGCAATGTGGTACCACATCGCTGTTTAAAACAACATAAAGGGACATATTTCAGGTGTAATTGGCATGTTGCTTAAGTATAAGAAACAGGTCACCTAAATGTGCATTATGGGTCTGTATGGCATGGAAGGGAGGAGAACAGAGTTTAGGTGTGAATTTTCCCATGTCGCCTTATATGTACACTGATTTATACCATATGGTGCTTCTGTAAGAAGAGAAACACAGACAAAATTCTCTCAGAGTTACATGCTGTCAAGATCTAAAGCAACGAGGCACAGAAGAATTACCTGTAGCCATGGTCTTTATAGTCTTTGGTGGCTGAATACACAACTGAACTGGCCTTTACACTGATTTGCTGGAAGAGATTCCACACTTCCTGATAAATGTATTGCTGGAAGAGAGAAAGAGATACTGTCACCAAGAGGCCACTCCTAGACAAAAAAGGGCTTTCTTGTCATCACCCAGAGAGAAAGCTCTGGAATCTGATTACCAAAGAAACTGTGAAGGGCACACATGCAGCACACACACGCAGGTGTGTGTGTTTAAGTGTTGTGGCAGAGGAAAACTTGTGGGAACTGCTTTTCTCTTTCCATCACTCAGGTTTGGGGACCCAACTCAAGTCATCAGGCTCGTCAGCAAGTCTCTTTACCTATTAAACTCTCTTTGTCAGCCATGTTTACTTTATTGATTGACTGATTTATATACAGGGTCTTGTGATGAAGCCCTGGCTGACCTAGAACTCACCATATAGAGCAGACTGGCTTTGGACTCACAGACATCCTTCTGCTTCTGGTTCTCAAGTGCTGGATTAAAGGTGTGCACATCATGCCTGGCCTCTTTATTTTATTGTTTTAAGACTTTTATTTTTTTTTTTTTGGAGACAGAGTTTCTCTGTGTAGCCCAGGCTGGCCTCAAACTCAGAGATCTGCCTGCCTCTGCCTAACAAGTGCTAGGATTAAAGGTGCGCACCATCAAGTCTGGCTTTAAGATTCTATTCTGAATTACATGGTTATGTGGGTGTCTGCATGGGAGTATGTACATGTGAGTACAGGTTCCCTCAGAAGCGAGGAAGACAGCATCAGACCTCCCAGAGCTGAAGCCATAGGAGGTCCTGCCTCACCTGATGTGGGAGCTTAGAACTGACCTTGGGCCTTACACAAGGGCAGTATGTGCTTCTAACCTCTAAGCAACATTTGCAGCTCTATGGGTTTGTGTTTTTAGATAGAGTCTTATATATAGCAAAGAATGGGTTTGAACTTCTAATCCTTTGTCCTCTACTTCTCAGATGCTGGGACTACAGGCATGTGTCACACTTTGGCTAAGGATCCATGTCTATAGCTCTAAGAAAACCCCAAATCAAAAGTAAAAGAGAAGTAGTTCTCATTTAGCCCTTATTTTATGATAGCTACACTGATAAGAAATTAGTGGGCATTTCTTCTCCTAAGACCCATAAAACCACTGATTACATTATTCTCACCATACAGGGTTGAAATCATTGTGAGAATTTAGGTCATTTTCAAGGTATGTGAATAGTGCAATTTTATACTCCTTATAATCAAAGGTTTCCAGCTCCGGCCTTACTTCGGGGCTCTTTCTTACATTTCCAGTGATCACCAGGCAGCCCAGCTGGTCGATGATGAGCACATCAAGGGGTGAGGGGGGCTGGCAAAATTTCTGCTGCAGGATCTGCAGAATTGGCTCCATGACCTTTGGAGTGTCCCTCAAAGCTACTGCAATGTGTCCCAAGGCACGGATGGTATGGTCAGGAATCAAGTGAGCATCCCTATAGGAGGGAAGAAAAGAGATGTTTAAGAAAAGCTCTGAGGGCCAAAGAGATGGCTCAGCCATTAAAGGCTAGGCTCACAACCAAAAATATAAAAAAAGCTGAGAGTCCAGAGTGATGGCACACGCCTTTAATTCCAGCACTCAGGACCAGAGGCAGGAGGCAGAGGCAGGTGGATCTGAGTTCAAGACCAGCCTGGTCTACAGAGTTTATTCCAGGACAGCTTGGGCTACTCAGAGAAACCCTGTCTCAGTATAAACAATAAGCAAAAAAAAAAAAAAAAAAAAAAAAAAAAATCAAACAAAACCAAAAAACCCAAAAAGTAAAAATAAAATAAAAGCTCTGAGGCCAGCAGTGGTGAAACAAAATGCAAAGAGTGGATCTCTCACCCTTCTTCCAGGAAGAAGCACTCCTCTGATGGAGCCACATTCGGAGACAGAGACCAAGACTATAACTCCAGCACTGTCATCCAAGACTGACCCGAAACCCTCAGCAGACCCAATGCATGGCTACACTGTGAACAGGGAAGAGGCGCGTGCGCACACACACACACACACACACACACACACACACACACACACACACACACAGTGGCAAGCAATGCACAAGAGTCTAATTCCCAAATACAGACACCTACTTGTCACTCTCCTGGGAAATGTAGAGCCGGTTGGAGAGGCTGGCCAGGAAGGCCTCCACGATCACAGGGTCCACGGTGAGGCCGGCCTTCAGGCACCTGTGCAGCAGAGAACCCACAGGACACTAAGTGTTAAGATGGTGGTACCCTTTGACTTCTGCTTGCTTTGTTCCTTGCTGAGCTCTACAACATTTTAAATAGCAGTTCTGAAGTTTTTACTCCACAAATCTGAATGAAGTCATTCCAAAGAATGAATTTGAAAATTTACAGCAGATTTGCCCACTTGATAATATTTCTTCTGGAAACAGTAACTTAAATCACTTTGCCAGTTTGGAAGGAACAGCTTCTTCCAGAATAATGTACCCTAGCTAGTTCCAATTTCACACTTCCTTTAGCAAAGGACTCCAAGGACAGGAGAGTCCCAGACAGCTGAGGGACATTATATATCAAGTCTTTCCCATTAACTCCAGGGCCTTACAAATGCAAAGCACATGCTCTGTCCTTAAGCTACACCCTACTCCCTACCAAGGAGAAAAGCTTGGACTATAGAGAGAATTGGAAAATTTAAAAGCCCCTATTTAAACACAAAATCTTTCTCAGGTATGTCTTGCATGCCACATTTATTTGGCGCTTAAGGCATGTTGAGCTATTGTCTCAATTTGCTTTTTTGAGAAGGAGAAGCCAGAATTTGATACAAATCAGAACAAGAGCATGAAGCAAGCCTCCACAGCACAGAAACTTAATCTTATTTAAAACAACAGCAAAAACCTCTAACTTACATCAAATATTATACAGAAAAAATATAATTACAAGTTACTTTGGAAGATGGGTTATGGATCAATCCTTTTTTTTTTTTTTTCTTTGAGACAGGGTTTCTCTGTGTAGCCCTGGCTGTCCTGGAACTCACTCTGTAGACCAGGCTGGCCTCGAACTCAGAAATTCACCTGCCTCTGCCTCCCAAGTGCTGGGATTATAGGCGTGTGCCACCATGACCGGCTATCCTTTTTAATATATTACTAATTTTCTTGAATAATCATTTTGATTTTTTTTTCTGGCCAAGAAAAGGAAAGATTAAAAAAAAAAACTTCTCTTTTTATAAATATACAATAAATAGAAACAAGCTTTAAATAGAGGATAAATCCACTCCTTTTATATCAAGCCTGTGCCCCCGCCCAACCCCTAGACACCCCCAGAGGCTTTTTTCAACTCAGCCAACCTGCAGATGTTGTCAATGGCGATGTCTCGGAGCTGCTCATACATGGATGGCTGGTTCTTCTTGCCCGGCAAGACATTCAGAGTTGACTCGGAATGCTCATTGGTGACACTGATTTTTATATCACTGCCAGCAACTAAAAGTAAAAGTTCAAACTTGTGTCTGACTCAGCATTCACTTTCTTTGCCTTCTCTGTGTACAACGAAGATAACAAGCTAGTCAGCTTCAGCTTGCAGAAGCAAGGACTCAAAACTGTCTGACCATATATCTTATCCACACTTTCTTTCTTTTCTTTCTCTCCTTCCTTCCTTCCTCCCTTGCCTGCTTGGAGCTTACTATGTAGGACCAGGCTTGCCTCCTTAAAGACATGCACCACCATTCCAGGCTAACTGACCATTTTAGAATCAAGAGCCCCAGACCAACAGGAAGGGTGAAGGAACAGGTTTATTTAGGGACAGTTGGGTTATAAAGTATTAACTGGTAACTCAGCAATTTCTTAATGAACCATTTTAAAACATAACAAGTCCAGGGCACATTTTTAATCCCAGGACTCAAAAGGCAGAGGCAAGTAGATCTCTGTAAATTTGAGGCCAGTCTGGTCTACATACCAAGTCCCAGGACAGCCAGAGTTATGTAGAGAGACCCTGTGTCAAACAACAACAACTACAACAATAATAACTGACAAATGTGCACATGAATGCAGCTCTGACACGCAGCAAGGCACAGCCCTTTCGTGGGAGGTACACTATGCAGTGTGCACAGAGCAGGAAAAAGTGTGTGTGGTTTTAGGTAGTGGTACATTTGACAGAAGCCTGGGAGATATGCAGTCCAACCTTAAATATCTACACTATTCATTAACTAAGTTATAATGACTGATTCAAAAAATAGTTCTCTAAGCTAGGAAATATCACAATTATAAATCAAGAGGGTTTTTGTTTTCTATGTCTGTATGTCTTTACTCTAAGGACCAGGGGAAGTCTTCTGATGGCTGAGTTTGTGTTTCCTCATCTGAAGGGGAAAGATGTCAATGTACCTATGCACAACATTAACTACATTAGTGCCTCATGCCCAGGAAGCTATTTAATCTACACTAATTACTATTAGATGAGAAGCTCTGCTGGCAGCCTGTGTCCTCTTATGTGGCAGTGCATCTGAAACTCCTAGCTCAGTCTGAGGCATGTAAGCTGCCAGTTACTTTCTCAAGAGAAAATTCTAAAACCAAACCAAACCAACAACCCAACCAACAAAACAAAACACAAAGCACAAGATTACAAGGGGCCTTCAGTGGGAGGCAGAGGAAGGCCTGAAACCTCAGGAGTGGGGGATCTGTAGATAAAGACAGAAGGAAAAGACGTAGAGGAGGAGGAGGAATGGGCGCAGACCAGTGCAGGCATAGAACTCAAACAGTTGCCAACCCTTTCTCAAGGACACAGATGCCCTGAATGCGGAAGATGAGAGCTGTTACCTGTGTGGTACTGACTGTGGTACTTATAGAGCTTCACCAGCACTGGGGATGGAATTACCAGAAAGTCTCTCAAAGATGGCGTCACTGAGTGGACCACCACTGGGAACCTTTCACACAGGCGGCCCAGACCCTGTGTGAAACACAACATCAAGTCATCATACTGTCTGGAAAGGACTGCCTACAAGGCCCTGGGATGCTTAACCCTTCTGATGTCCAAGTCTCACTAAAATGTCCCAAGTATATGGTGCTGATTCTTCACCAATCAAGGCAATACATACACACACACATATGTATGTGTGTGTATGTATATGTCTGTGTATATATTGCCACACATATACATACACACACAAAGTAGGCTGTTAAGCAATGGCATGTGTGGAGTCAATGGATCTATGACAGGGAGTGAGCCTTAGCCACACAGAACTAAGCACTATAACAAGGGCATCTTTCTGTGAGGCCCAGTGGTGTGTGTCAACAACTCACCTGCTGGCCTTGATTGGATGCAAGGCTGTCTCATATCAAGGAGGACCCCAGGTCCTCTTTAAGGCACATAGCTCTTGGATACCACTTGCCCTATATGGAGCAGCTTATGCTTAGTTCACAGTAAGCTCTACTAAGACTTTTTAAAGGAGAACTTGTCTCTTGTTTGATACTGGAGAATCAATTACAGCCTGAGAAACACTCAGGTAAAGGGCACCCTGTGATTGGGAAGTGAGTGTCTCAAGTATCATCGAGACTGACCTGTAGGCAGCAGATCAGCAAGGGCAAATGGGCAATGATGACCTTACTGGATGTCTTGGACTGCAGCTTTTCAGACAGCTTGATGCAAAGGTTTTCTGCACCTTAAGATCAGAAGCAGATACAAATGATCACCAAAGCCTAACTTTCAGAAAATATGCTTTTATTGACTAATCAAAGGATTACCACAGAAATGCCTGTTGCAGGTTTTAACAGTGACAGGCGGCACCGGAAGTTCTGAAGCAGGCACCTCTATAATGTGTTCCTACTGTATCTTCTCTGCTGCCTGGGACTCATTTTGTCTCAGTGTTCTGCTCTGCAAAAATGTTTCCCAGACTCTCTCACCCACTGGACCAGTCTCTCACCCTACAGTTATGAACTTCCACCTCTCCAGAGCAAATTCTAAAGCACCATCAAAAGATAGCAGAAAGAATGCACAGGCTCCTCGGCCTTGGGCTTTCCTTTTGGAAGGAAGGTCCACTGTCTCACATTGCAGGACAGAACAGCAAATGCCTGGGCCAAGAGTTCTAGAAGTTACTTTGGGAAAACATAGAAAGATCCTTGGGTAGGTCTAAAGGACACAGGATGCAGGGAGGTAGTTTGGGACTCACCCTGCTCATCCTTCACAGCCCACACCATGAGGTCCACACAGGCAGCGTTTGCTTGGCAGCGCAGTTTGAGTGGGCTCATCTCACTGTGGATCCTATCTGCGTCATGCAGAATCTTTTGGAGCTCCCCTTGGCTCATGTTGAACTGCTCCAACACAAAATCATGGATCTCTTTCACAAAGGAAGTGGGCAGATCTGTGGGAAAGAAAGTTTGGGATGGGGTGGGGGACAGTCACAGATGGAAATAGCTGTACAACACAGGCAGCAGGTGTCCATGGCGAAGGATGTTCCCTCTCAACAAAAACAAAGACGACCTCTGAGGCTGGCTCTGAAGCTGTGGGTCTAAGAATGCCTGGGGGGCCAAGCATGAACAGGCTATGTCATAGTTCCCCAAAAGCACACACTTCATTGGTCAGAGGAAAAGTGTTCTCCTGGTAAGTCAGACTGCGGGCTTTTGGGTTGTTATGCTTTGGTTTTGGTGGTGCTGGAGAGCAATCCAGGTGCCCACACTTGTAGCCAGTGTTCTACCACTGAGCTATACCCTAGGCCTACAGCACTGTCTTTTAAGCAGTTGAAAACTGAACTGCAAACACATGAAATCTTGGAAGGGTAGGTATCATCAAATGGGATCACTCAGTTGACAACAGGAAATGCTTAATGATATATTTGTCTAATAGTGACCAGTTATAAGACAACAGAAGAACAGTTGGCTAGTTGCAAATAGAAGCTATTTTAATGGGTCTTTGGAGTATTCAAAGATTAGAGACTTTCCAAATTTCCATCCTTAGGCTTGAACACTTTTGAGCCCCTGTGATAAGCATCATTCAGACTACTAACAACTAGCTGATGCTGAGGACTTAGGACATCAGCTGGGCCGGCTGTCGCAGAGTGACTCCTCAGTAAACCCAAACCTCTGCTGCTGAGGTCCCTAAAGACTGTTTCTCAGCGGCACTCTTACTTCTTTAGATTAGAACTAAATTAAACATAACTAAATTATGGTGTATCTATATCTTGGAATACTATGTAGTCATCAAAACATATTTAAGAGGAACATTTAATTCTACAAAGAAACAGCATGGGAAGATCATACGAGAAATTGGGAGGAAATGATAATTTTTGAGTGTACATGAAAAATTATTAAGATATATTGACTCCGAGTTAAAGCCACAAAGCAAATACCTTTTTTTTTTCCTAGAATATCTAAATTCAATTATATAAAACTACATGTACAGGACAATGATACAAGGAGTGTAGTAAAACATATTAGGAAATAAACCCAACTCTTAGCCAACATTGCCAGTATTAACATCAGGGACAGATTTAAAAAGTTTTTTCCTTATTCCTTCTAAATTCAGTCATGTGATCATGTTGCTCACATGTGGTCTTTTATTTTTTGAGACAGAGGGCTCTTGCTATGTAGCCCAGGCTGGCCTCAAACTCCTGGGCTCAACCCATCATTCCAGGGAGCTAGGTTCATAAGCCACGTCAGCCACAGCTGGCTTTCACACATGATTTGTAAATTGGTATCAACACACATCAAGTACCAGCCTGTAAGAATGGCCAGGGATCCATCCTCTGCTCACACCCATATCCACCAACCCTTACCTTTCATGTAGTACAGAGTATCTCGAAGCATCTTGAACATGGTCAGGTACAGGGGATCACTGAAGGTTGTATAGTACAGATCAGCACTGGGATTGGCCTGCAGGGGAAAGAGGCACATGGCCACAGACCGGAAACTCTTTGATCTGCCCTTGGTCCTTGGCACATAGAGGCCAAGTAGCAGCTGTATTGAATCTTTTCGATCTGAACTGAGCACCTACTTACTATGACTCATACACATACATCTTAATTACCCTCTTCATCGTCTTCAGTAAAAGGCAGAAGTATACAGGCCCGAGCACTACCCTGGTGTCTACAGTAAAAGGCAGAAGTATACAGGCCCGAGCACTACCCTGGTGTCTACAGTAAAAGGCAGAAGTATACAGGCCCGTGCACTACCCTGGTGTCTTCAGTAAAAGGCAGAAGTATACAGGCCCGAGCACTACCCTGGTGTCTTCAGTAAAAGGCAGAAGTATACAGGCCCGTGCACTACCCTGGTGTCTACAGTAAAAGGCAGAAGTATACAGGCCCGAGCACTACCCTGGTGTCTTCAGTAAAAGGCAGAAGTATACAGGCCCGTGCACTACCCTGGTGTCTACAGTAAAAGGCAGAAGTATACAGGCCCGAGCACTACCCTGGTGTCTTCAGTAAAAGGCAGAAGTATACAGGCCCGTGCACTACCCTGGTGTCTACAGTAAAAGGCAGAAGTATACAGGCCCGTGCACTACCCTGGTGTCTACAGTAAAAGGCAGAAGTATACAGGCCCGTGCACTACCCTGGTGTCTACAGGCAGGAGCTACACAGAACCATAAAAACAACAACAAAAACCCACCAACTAACTATTCACTGTCTTTGGCCTGACATGGGAAATGAAGGAAATGAAAGACAAGCATGAGCAGGCTGAAGAGATGGCTCAACGGGTAAGAGCACTGACTGTTCTTTCAAAGGTCCTAAGTTCAAACCCCAGCAACCACATGGTGGCTCACAACCACCCAAAATGAGATCCAACACCCTCTTCTGGTCTGAAGTCAGCCACAGTGTACTTATGTATAATAATAAATAAATCTTTGGGCTGGAGCAAGCAAGGACTGAGCGAGCGGAGTTGACCGGAGCGAGCAGAGGTCCTAAATTCAATTCCCAGCAACCACATGAAGGCTCACAAACATCTGTATAGCTAGTGTACTCACAGACATAAAATAAATAAATAAATCAGAGAGAGAGAGAGAGAGAGAGAGAGAGAGAGAGAGAGAGAGAAAGAGACAGACAGACAGACAGACAAATAAGCATGGAGTCACCAGACCAGAGGGAACCTACCATTACTCACAATCTATGTAGAAAGATACTACAGCCAGGGTACTCCCAGATTTAGCCTACATTTTATAATTAAAATTAATTTTGAATCATTCGTTACCAATCAATTGTAGTACTGGTAAAAGAAGAGCCCTCAAGACTAAGTTAAGATACAGTCCTCAATGTTGAGTTCTGCCCCTCCCCGCCCCCAACCCAGCATAGCTGGAGCCATTTAGTTCTGTGCCTGCCAGCTATTTCATACTGTTGCTGTAATATGCTTGCCAGTCATTGACACAGAAAAATAACTCGTCTCAGAGTACTGTCATACAGATCACATACCATGTTATGTTCTGTATGCTCTATATGAGGTTTGTTAATCTTAAGAAATTCTACAAAGCTTTGTGTAGGATAATATGAACTGTTATGTCTAAAATGGCTTGAGTCAGACCTGACCACTGGGCAACACTTCTTGAACCTGTATATGAGCTTGTTGTGTGTGTGTGTGTGTGTGTGTGTGTGTGTGTTTTACTTTATAAGCCTGCCCTAAGAACAGACTGGTACCACATTTCACTTACGGGGAGACAGGGTGCTAGGATGCCATAGTACCAATGTTCCTCTATTAGGGTAAACCCTACTGGGCTAAAGAGATGGTCTACAGTTAACATTGCTTATTGCTTTTTTACAAGGTCTGGGTTCAATTCCTAGCACCTTCATGGCAAATCACAACTGTCTGTAATTCCAGTTCCAGGGGATCCAATGCCTTCTCCTGGCTTCCATGGGCACCAGGCATGTAAATGCGATACTCGAACATACATGCAGTTAAAACATTCACACATTGAAAAAAGATAAGCCCTAAAGGCGATCTCTAGAAAGCCACAATTCTTCATTAGGACCCATATGACTTCTTACAGTTCTATGTAAACCAAATAAGTCTCTAGATCAGTGGTTCTCAATTTGTGGGTCATGACGCCTTTGAAGGTCACAAGTCAGATATCCTCCAGAGCAGATATTTACTTTACGATTCATAACAGTAGCAAAATTACAGTTATGAGGTAGCAATGAAAATAATTTATGTTTGGGGGTCACCACAACCTGAGGAACTGTTTTAAAGGGTTGCAGCATCAGGAAGGTTGAGAACCACTGTGCTAGTCGTTAGTCTGCCTGGTTTTCACGCCTCAGCTTCCTGGCCTCAGCCATGTATGACTGTATACTGATAAAAGAACTGGGGTTGGAGAGATGACTCGGTGGTTGATACTGATTGCTATTCTAGAGGACCAGGCTAAATTCCCAGAATCCACATGGCAGCTCACACTGAAGTCTGAAGATCTGTAGAAAAGCACCAGACTGTAACTTGGAATTATGGAACTGTGTCCCTCAGGACACACAGCACAAACACTAACATCAAAGTCTGCTGATGGCAAGTGCAGAGAAGAGGGACAGTTCAAAGTTACTGAAGACCATGGGGCTCGCCTTCTACTTCATGCTTAGCCTGAAGCGGGGTCCCCAGTCTGTTATGTCACAATCACAAGAGAAGGGGCATGCCTGGTTAAGTGAGGAACCTGGGACTAGAGCGAAAGTGCTCGAGCATATGCACGCGCACACACATGTGCACACACACACAGAGTCAGAGACAGATAGAGCACAATCATTCCACTCTGACTCATGTCCACTGAGACTTTGAAACTTCCCAGAACTCAGAGGTAATGGTTTTATAATTACATCTGTAGGCCTTAGCTCCAAAAACATTTTTTAAAAGTCCCTCAGATATGTACCTCATGCACTTAAAAAGTCAGGGTTTGCATGTCCCCGTAAGCGCACCCTGCAGCCTAAAGAAGCACCAAAGGAGCAAGGAAGATAAAACCCAGACCCAGCCTGACTCCAAGTTTCCTAGGGGTGTGACACTGCACATCAGTCAGCTCTCATGAACCTCTCAGTTGTGGAGTGGAAACATGGACCAGCAGTCAGAGGCACTGTGTGGTGATGTAATTCAAAGAGTCAGGCATAGGGAGGCAAGCGGTGGGTGTGCTGGAACTAAGGTTAAAATAAACTAAGCACTCACTACAAACTATCCTCCACTCTAACCCTCACGTGAACAATTCCTGCTTTCTCTCTGCAGATGTCAGTCGGGCTACTTTCAGGGAAATGTCCTCAGAAGGTATGTACCTCCATCACGCCGGCTACAATTGCATCTAAGGATTTGAGAACAGGCTCCTCAACAATCTTCTTCACCTGTTAGAGAGACAAAAGCCACATGAAGCAACGTACACAAAGAAGACTGAAACGCTAGCTGCTTCTGCCAGTGACAAAGATGCTGACAGCTAAAACCCGTAATAAAGCTGAGGTGGGGCTCAACAGTAAGGAGCATGCTTAGCATGCCCAAGATGCTGGGTGCCAAGAATAAAGCCAGGGGCTGGAAAGACGGTTTAGTGGTTCAGGTTCAGAGCAGTTGTAGCTCTTGTCTGCAGAGGAGGATCCAGGTTTTGTTCACAGCACCACATGCTGACTCCCAACTGTCTATAACTCTAGTTTGAGGGAGCTAATGTCATCTTCTGATTTCCATGGGTACCAGTCACACACAAGGAGCACATACATATATGTAGCTAAAGTATTCACACACACACACACACACACACACACAATATAAAACAAATTTAAAACAAAAATAAAGAGAAAGAACCCAATAAACGTGTAGTGATAAATGACAGGAAGCATCTCAACGACATACCAATTGAACAATGGCCACACATCTGCACAAGACATCATACATCATTTGGGACTTTTCTTAATGAATGACAATAAAAACAAAGGAAGTGACTGACCAACTCCCTCAAAGTTGCCAATGTTAGATTCTTTTTTTTTTTTTTTCCTTTTTTTGATTTTTGAAGACAGGGTTTCTTTGTGTAGCCTTGGCTGTCTGTTTCTGTCTCTCTCTGTGTTTGTTTGTGTGTGTGTTTCTCTCTTTCTGAAACAGGGTCTTACTATGTAGCTCTGACTAGTCTCAAACTTACAGAAATTCTCCTGCCTCTACCTGCTGAGATCAAAGGTATGCACCATCACATTCAACCTCATTTTACTTTTTGCTTTTGAGACAGGGTCTCACTCGGTATCCCCAGTTGGCCTCAACCTCACTGCAATCTTCCTGCTAAAGACCCATGCAAAAATGGCACTGAAAGTGTCACCTCAAAGGCTACCCAAAGAAACTCAAGCTAGAAAAGCTTGGGTTTTATATTAACACAGCAAGGAAAAGCACTGTTTAGTGGCGTCTAAGTTAGAAAAGCTTGGGTTTTATATTAACACAGCAAGGAAAAGCACTGTTTAGGGGCGTCTAAGTGCTTGGACTGAGCCTGACCCTCTGCTCTGGATCTGCATATTCTTGATGTACTCAACTTGTGTCTCTTCTTAATGGAAATGTAGGACACCTCTCCTATATACTCAGTGTAAGGATTAAATGAAAAACACTACAGAATGTGTTGTGAGTAAACACGTTCCAAGTCATCATGTTCAATGAAGTACAGCTGTGCCTTCCCCACAAAAGCCCATCCGAGAGGAATCTGCCAATGGTTCCCAACCACTCCCATAGGTTTGGAGTAGGGCACAGATTCTCTAGAGTCCTTGCTGCTCTTCCCACATGGCAATGCTGTACATGGTCTAGGGAAAGGGCTAGAGTATATAGAGACTGGGAAAGCCTGGGAGCGGGGAGCCCTCACTGGTCTTGGCTAAGGCCTTCCAGATGTGGTGGGTTGGGAGGCGGGATGTTCACAACCCTATTTGTATCCCCTAACCCCTCACCTAGGCTCTGTAGGGACACCCAATAAAGTCATTGGTTCCTAGTGTGGACTTTGTCAAAATTGTGCTTCCGTGTGTCCTTAGGACCTGAGGAGGAGGGGCAGACACTGCTTGACAGTTCCCTTAGGGAAGGAATTTTACTCTGCTTCCTTCAGTAACTTGCCAGTTCATTAAATCTACTTACCTGTAAATAATTGTACATACTGAGTACCCCATGCCAAAAATCTGAAATCCCAAATGTTCCCAAATCCAAACTATTTTTATATCAATATGTTGCCCCAAGTGGTAAATTCCACATCTGACAAAATTACTCAAGGCATTGCATAAGCAAGGCATGTGGTCCCAGATATTCCAAAAGCCATGATGTAAGGATTTCTTAGAGCTCAGAACTTTGAGTTTGGCCTGGGCAACACAGCAAGTCTATTTCAAAGAAAAGAAAAGAAAACTCTAAAATAACCTTCTATGTGTAGAAGGAGCACAGATATGAAGAACAAAAGAATTTCATGAAACTTAGGTTTCATTCTAAGATGAAATCATGCATATGCAAAATTTAAAAATCTGCAAATGACCCCAAATCCTAAATGTTTCCCATACCAAATATTCTGGATAAGAGATATTCAACATGTATTCCAAGCCTTTCTTGTTAAAAAAGGAAAGAAAAGAATTAGATGCTTCTGCTGGGCCTGGGGGCACAAATCTGTAATCCTAGTTACTTGGGAGGCTAAAACATGAAGATCTGAAGTTCCAAGCATGCCTGGGTAAAATGTCTATGACTCTGCTTCAATATTAAAAGTATGTTTTTGTTTGTTTGTTTTTGTTTTTAGGTTAAATGAATACATCATTTTATTTTTTTATGTTATAGTAATATACAATTTTGATATTTCTAGGCATAAAAAGGGTACAGAAAAATAAGAATTCTTTTATTAGCCAGGAGGTGGTGGCCGCACGCCTTTAATCCCAGCACTCAGGAGGCAGAGGCAGGCGGATTTCTGAGTTCGAGGCCAGCCTGGTCTACAAAGTGAGTTCCAGGACAGCCAGGGCTACACAGAGAAACCCTGTCTCGAAAAAAACAAAAACAAACAAACAAAAAAGGAAATCTTTTATTATTGGGATGAGAAGGTTGTGAAAAGATCTTTATTAATAAGCTTGGGATTGTTGGAAAAGTACACATATTTTTCTTGTATCTGTCATCAAAACTGTTTGCTATTTCAAAAGTCTCATACAGAAAGTATGTACTGGGGATAATACTGTTTGCAAGTTGTCTATTAATGTAATCATATGTTTTGTACACTAAGCTTAAAATTTTCTAGGACCAATGGAAAGACTGAATAGTAGGTTAAGTGGTGACTAATGTGAAATTTCAATTTAGAATTGATTGATTCTATGACTGCACTTTAACCATCATTTTTCTCATTCTAAGGGCCTGTGTGTTTTTAAAGAGACTTAACAGAGCACCAGTCCTGAGGCTGTGCAAATTCTGACCAAGGAGCTCCTCCTCACTCACCCTCTGCCAAGTGACCACGTCTGCACGGAAGATGGGCCGACGCTGCCACCCACCCATGGCTGCCTAGTTTTTGTTTTGTTTTGGTTTTTTTAAGATTAAAAATATAGCTCAATGATAGACTCTAGATTCAATTCCCATGCAATAATGTCAACCAGGCATAGTGATACATGGCCATCTTAGCACTTGGGAGGTACACGCACAGGAGGATTGTAAATTCAAGGTCAGCCAGGGCTACACAGCTCACAAAAAACAAACAAGCAACAACAGAAGCAAAAGGTCTTCCGCTGATTGGTTTTCGTTTGATTTATTTACCCATCAGAGATTGCTCACCAAGTTTAAGAGTTCCCGAAGCATTTCCAGTGGAATACAGAACTCCTTATAGGTAATACCATTGAACAGGGGAGAGATAGAAAAACTGGAGCTGATGGTAGAGAAGTAGTATTCAGGCTCCAAGGCAGTCCCATCAGGTAGGCAAGAAGCTGTCAGGAGAAAAACAAAATAAAACATAGAAAGACATGGCTGACTGAAACAATTCCTGAGAAACAGCATAGGTGTATATATTTTGTTTTTGTTGATACTAATATTCCTTTTTATGCTAGGATTCTCTGAACTCACAGCAATTCTCTTGCTTCGGCCATTCAAGCGTTGGGAGATTACAGGAGTGTGATTACAGGAGTGCTTCCATAGCACTCTTTGGTTGTGAGGGAGGAAGGGCTTATGGCAGTGTCCTGGCTAGTTTTGTGTCAACTTGACACAGCTGGAGTTATCACAGAGAAAGGAGCTTCAGTTGAGGAAATGCCTCCATTAGATACAACTATAAGGCATTTTCTCAATTAGTGATCAAGGGGGAAAGGCCCCTTGTGGGTGGGACCATCTCTGGGCTGGTAGTCTTGGTTCTATAAGAGAGCAGGCTGAGCAAGCCAGGGGAAGCAAGCCAGTAAGGAACATCCCTTCATGGCCTCTGCATCAGCTCCTGCTTCCTGACCTGCTTGAGTTCCAGTCCTGACTTCCTTTGGTGATGAATAGCAGTATGGAATTGTAAGCCGAATAAACCCTTTCCTCCGCAACTTGCTTCTTGGTCATGATGTTTGTGCAGGAATAGAAACCCTGACTAAGACAGGCGGTTCCTATTTTGAGGGTGTAGTCCTTCAGAGTGGTGAAAGTAGGGCACTGAAGGCTGCTGGGTCACATCAGGGTGAAACGGGATGTCAAGAGCTTTCCTTGTACTTGCATTTTTATAGATCTGCATGTACATGTCTCCATGCATTGGGCAGAAGAGAGCATCTGATCCCTTAGAGCTAGTTACAGGTGGCTGTATGTCACCACCAGTAGGATGATGAGAACTGAATTCATGACCTCTACAGAACAGCAAGTGTTCTTATCCACTGAACCATCCTTCCATCTTCTTGCTCTGTTTTGGAATTGAGAAATAAAGGCCAGACCACCAATCCTTGAGGGGTGTACTGGCTAGTTTTGTGTCAACTTGACACAGCTGGAGTTATCACAGAGAAAGGAGCTTCAGTTGAGGAAATGCCTCCATGAGATCCAACTGTAAGGCATTTTCTCAGTTAGTGATCAAGGGGGAAAGGCCCCTTGTGGGTGGGACCATCTCTGGGCTGGTAGTCTTGGGTTCTATAAGAGAGCAGGCTGAGCAAGCCAGGGGAAGCAAGCCAGTAAAGAACATCCCTCCATGGCCTCTGCATCAGCTCCTGCTTCCTGACCTGTTTGAGTTCCAGTCCTGACTTCCTTGGTGATAAACAGCAGTATGGAATTGTAAGCTGAATAAACCCTTTCCTCCCCAACTTGCTTCTTGGTCATGATGTTTGTGCAGGAATAGAAACCCTGACTAAGGGGCTGGTGAGATGGCTCAGTGGGTAAGAGCACCCGACTGCTCTTCCAAAGGTCCAGAGTTCAAATCCCAGCAACCACATGGTGGCTCACAACCATCTATAACGAGATCTGATACCCTCTTCTGTTGTGTCTGAAGACAGCTACACTGTACTTACATATAATAAATAAATAAATCTTAAAAAAAAGAAAAGAAATGCTTTAAAAAAAAAAAAAGAAAGAAACCCTGACTAAGACAAGGGGCAAGGTGCCTCAAATCAAAAGCTCAGATATGATATTATTTTTTTTAAATCCAGACAATAAAACTTAATCTGGATGGGATAAAAGAGGGTAGAATTATACCTTTTCAAATCTGAGAGATAAGTTTAAGGTCCACAGGGTTCCCAAAGATGTTTTGCTAATAAAATTAGTATAATAATGTAATTATAAGTTGCAAAATTGGAATAATCATGCAAACCATCCACAAAAAGGCAAGTCCTGCATGAGCTGACTTCTACAGAACTCTTAGAGAGCTCGTATCAAAGTCAGAAAAATGGGTCGCCAAGAACTAGGTAGGAGGAAATGGAGCCTTTCAGTTTTATAAGATAAAAGTCCTGATGTGGATGTGTGCACAGCATTAAGAACATACGTAACACCACTTAGCTGTCACTTACAAAGTGCTGAAGATGGAAGCCACAAGTTGAGTGGTGGAACACACCTTTAAATCCCAAAACTGGGGAGGCTAAGGCAGAAGGATGCAGAGTTTGAGGTCAGCCTGTACCACACAGCAGTCTCCAGGACAGCCTGGGCAACAAGCAAGACCTTATCTAAAAAATAAAATTATATATTATGTATACACACACACACCACACACACAAACACACACACACACACACACACACACACACACACACACACACACACACACAAGTGTATATATGTATATTCACAACACTTGGAAGGCAGAGGTAGGAGGGATGCCTGTCTACACCATCCTGAGTTACAGAATGAAACCCTAAAATAAAGAAAATTTTAAAAAGTCAACAAAGAAAAATAAAAGAGGAAATTTTCAAAATAAAGTGAGCACCTATAACCAGTGTATTAATAAACATAGCGAAATAATCCCATAGATCCTAGCCTTAGGAACTATTTAGTTGTTCTATGTGCCAGACAACAGCAAAACAAAGCATCCCTCCCATAGTAATAGCATTTGCCAGGACCAGCAGAATCACTGATATAGTAAGGATGGGGTAACCTAAAAACATAACTTTTCTCAGATCTGGCTCTAATTCGTGTCTTATTTTGAATCATTTCTATTATTTCAACACTAGGTAGTGTTCTAAACTCAGGCTTGCATCAGTTTGGCTGTGAAGTTACAGATATTTAAAGATAGGAACTTAGGACAGGAAAATCCAGCTGTCTTTAATTGCCACTGTTTAGAAGTAACCTATAACAAATTTATTCTACTTATCAAGATAACATTGAATGAGTCCTTCTTTGGGCTTTCAAGTCCTGCTCCAGCTTGGGGCCTGTGCTGGCTTGAATGATTGATTGCTTGGTTCCCAGTTGGTAGAACTATTTGGGAATGACCAGGAAGCATGCATCACTGTGAGTTGGCTTTGAGGTTTCAAAAGGCCACACCAGGCCCAGACTCTGTGTCTCTCTGTGCCTTCTTCTACCTTTTCAGATCAGGATGTGAGCTTTCAGCTACTGTTCTACCATAATGCCTGCCTGCCTACTGCCATCTTCCTAATGGTCATGAACTCAATCTCCGAAACTGTAAATGAGCCCTCAAGTGCTTTCTTTTTCTTTTTTTCCTTCCTTCCTTTCCTTCCTTTCAATTTTTTTATGTATATAGATGTATATATTCATGTGTTTGGATGTGTGTTTCATGTGTATGGATGTTTTGCAAGCATGCACATATGTGCACCACACATGTACCTCCTGGATCCCCTGAAACCGAGATTACAAATGGCTGTGAGCTACAATGTGGGTTCTGGAAATTGAACCCAGGATCTCTGCAAGAGCAACAATTGCTCTGATCACTGAGCTTCCTCTCCAGCTCCTAACTCTCTTTTATAAACTGCCTGGTCATAGTCTCTCTTCACAGCAAAGGAACAGTGACTAAGGCAGATGCTAACTTTACACCTCTCTGAAAAATTCACACAAGATCCCAAAGCAAATGATGGATCAAAAAGTCATTTTTAAAATTTTTTTTATTTCAATTATGTGCATGAATGCAAGTGCCCATAGTGGTCCCAGGTATCAGATCCCACTGGAACTGGAGTTATAGGCATTTCTGATAATCTAATGTGCATGCTAGAAATCAAACTCAGGTCCTTGGAAAGAGCAGTGTGTGCTCTTAACCACTGAACCATTGCTCCTGCCCCTAAAACGTCATTATTAAGACATTTTATCTGAAAACTATGATTAGAAAATAAGCAGGTCTAATATTGTCATATTAAACAATGACAGACAGCCCAATGTTGTGACTTATATCTATCATTCCAGCTAATTGAAAGAGTGATCCAGAAAGAGTGCAAGTTCCCAGCCAGCATGGGCTACACTGTAAGACTACATTTCATAACAAACAAAGCTATTGGAAAATAGCTCAGTGGGAGAGCATGCAGGTTCAATCCCCAATACCACAAAAATAAGTGAGTAAAATAAATCCTGGAAGACAGTATCAGTCTATCAAGAACCTAGGAACCTGTTTGACTTTCTGGTAGGAGAACACAGAAGCAGGGTGCAGGTCAGACAAAATCTAGTGCTATAACACTGGCAGCACACTGTGGGTCTAAGGAGGGAATACCAGCCAGCAACAGAACGGGGGTGGGGCAGTTGAAATGGAACCTGGAATTGTGGTGCTAGAGCACTAACAAGAGGAAGAAACAACGGGAGAACAGAGGTTTAAAGGAGCGAAGAGAGAAGGTAAAGAGGCTGTGACCTGGCAGCAGACACTTTTCAGGTAGACAGCATGACATGAAAGAAAAGAGCTCTATGAATGAGCTGGTGTACAATGGTCACAGGAGGAGGCAAAAGCCAGAGAACAGAGAGAACCAGGGACCTAAGAACTGGGACTTTTATATTTACAGAGCTGGGTGTGGTGATACATGCTGGTAATCCCAGAACTTGGGAGGTAAAAGCAGGAACATAACTACAAGTTCAAGACCACTCTGCTCTACCTACAAGATCCTGTCTTGGGTTAAAAAAATAATTGGAACTAACTGAGAGATAGCACTGCAAACTGTGCTTTTAAAGAATAATTATCTGTTGCTTTCTTGAGAGAAGGTATACTCTGTAGTGCAGGCTAGACTTGAGTTAGAGCTGTCCTGCCTCTGCTTCCCGAGGGCTGGCATCATAGATGCATGCCGCCATGCCAAGCAAATTAATTAAAATGTGGGGATATAGCTCAGTGACAGAGCACTTGCTTAGCACTCACAGGCACTGGCTCAACCCCAGGACCACAAAATAAATTTAAAATGTATCTGGTGCTGTAGGAAGGATGCCAGAAATGGGAGAGACTTTACAAAACTTCAGAGTGAAATGGGGTATGTGAGCAAGCATTCAGGAAGCAGTGTATGCTATTGCACTCCTTACAGGGAGGCACGCTTCTGGTGCTATGCACACCAACCCTCTGCTCCTGAGTTGTTAGCACAGAGAAGGTGGCAGATCTGCTGAGAGAAACACAGGCTTGTAGAGACAGCATTATTTGGGTGTCTTTCCATTCAACTACCTAATAGGTATGTTTAAAGGACAGCAGGCACCAAGAGGAGCCCCTCTTGCCAGATCAGGGATGTTTACAGCTAGACATGTGAGAAACAGGTTTAGAAAATACAGGGTTTTTGTTTTTTTTTGGGGGGGGGTTAAGTGAGACTTTGAGCTGGATAAATCTAGTCATTAGTTCTTTTTTTTTAAAATTAGGTATTTTCTTCATTTATAGTCATTAGTTCTTAAACGCACATTAAACTGTTTATATAATACTCTCACATCCAAGAGATACTATACACAAAGTGTCCATAATAGTAGATAACTATTCTCTTCCTTTTCAAAATTTTCTTCCCTTAGAATAGCCTTGAAATATGCTCTTTAAGAAGTTTACATCACTTTTGGCAGGGGGGCTTAGTGGGTAAAGATCCAAGCCTGACAATGAAGTGTGATCCCTGGATTCCATGATCCAGAAAGAGAACCAACTCCCCAAATCTGACCTTTCTTCTCCATATGTATACACACAAGTATGCGTTCTCTCTCTCTCTCTCTCTCTCTCTGTGCTCATACTCACACACATAAGGGTGAATGGGAAGAAATTAAATGGAAACTGGAGTAAAAGCTCACCACTCTAAATGCATGATAACAGAGGGTCAGTCCCAGCCTCCTCAACATCATAAGAAATCACTGTGAACCTGTTATCTGATAACAGATCAATACTGGTACAGAGGTAAAACCTACCTTCAAAATAGTGAAATGCAGATCCTCCAGGGGAGCTGGGAGGGGGTATGCCACGTTCTGGGCTAACCTGAAAAATCACAAGGTACAGATCAAAAAGGGCTACTGGGCACTCGATCACTCATTTCAGTATAGGACTCTCTGCCAACCTAATGTGCATACTTGAAGTCCAATGTCAAGCCTCCTTTCCTTGTCTATATATTCTATCACCAGTCGAACTATATATTTTGTACTTGTTTGCTAAGATGAATCTTCCTCCCACCTTTTTGGAGGGACAAAGCCTTACTACCTAGCAATGGCCAGACTGGAATCTGCTATACAAGCCAGGCTGTCCTCTGTTTCCTGAGTGTTGGGATTACAGGTGTGAAGCCCCACACGCAGCTAGAGCTAATTTTTTTAATACTTTGTATTATCCTCTTTCCATGAGTCATACACACATGTATACATGCACACATGTGTGCATGTGAGGTTTCTGAGGAGACTAGTACTAGCTACAGAACCAGAGTCTTACATATATACACCTCACTCCTCAAAGTGATAGATCACTTTCTTTACTTGTTTATGTTTCATGTGTGCTGGTGCTTTGCTTGAACATATATCTGTGTGAGGGTGTCAAATTCCCTGAAACTGGAGTGATAAACAGCTGTGAGCTGCCACGTGGTGCTGTGAGTTGAACCCAGGTCCTCTTCAAGGGCAGCCAGTGCTCTTAACCGCTGAGCCATCTCTTCAGCCCAGCCCCAATATATACTTTCTTCAAAAATGAAACAGCATCTTGCCATCTAGCCTCAAGCCTGGCTCTCCTGTTGTAGCTTGATGAGTATTGAGAATGCAGGCAGATGTTACCAAGCCCAGCTCAGTAATACAGTGTTTTATTTTCCAAAGAAACAATTTTTAAAAAAAATTTACTCATTGTTTCTACGTGTAGATGTGTACCTGCCTGAGTTTAGTTGCACTATGTGTAGAGAGGAGCTCTTGGAAGCCATAAGAGACAATTGGATTCCTTGGGATTGGAGTGAGTCATCTGACGTAGGTACTAGCAGCTGAACTCAGGTCATATGCAAGAAATATAAACACACTTAACCTTTGATTATATATTTTGCTGGTATGTATGTGCATATATGTATGTGGATGCTTCATACAAGTACATTTGTGTGTATGGGTGTATGTGGAGGCTAGAGGACAACCTCAGGGTTTTGGTTTTTTTTTTGTTTGTTTTTTTTTGTTTTTTCGAGACAGGGTTTCTCTGTGTAGCCCTGGCTGTCCTGGAACTCACTCTGTAGACCAGGCTGGCCTCGAACTCAGAAACCCACCTGCCTCTGCCTCTGAGTGCTGGGATTAAAGGCGTGCACCACCACACCTAGCTCAACCTCAGGTAATATCTGCTGCAAGGCCATCCACTTCCTTTGAGACAAGGACTTTCATTGGCCTGGAGCTTATCAATTAAGCTACACTGGTTAGCCAGCCAGCACAGGATTACCCTGTGCTAGAATTACATGTGTACACCACAAACAGTATTTTTCTTGAGTTCTGGGGACTGAACTCATGTTCTCATGCTTATAAAACAAGAACTCACAGATCAGCTATCATCCCAGATCCCAATTACATACTATATTTTCATTTACTTTCTTTATATTTATGGCTACTTTTATCTGCATGTATGTCTGTCAGTGTACTACACATGTGACTAGAGTCTCAGGAGGCCAGAAGAGGTTGAAACCTCTGGAACTAAGTTAAGGATGGTTGTGAGCTGTAGTGTGGGTGCTGGGAGCCTTGAATCACATGCTTACTGGCACCAGCTATCTCAGAATGAAGTCTGGGGCATGCAGCCGAGTTGGTAAAGTGCCAGTTTCCTATATAGGAAGCCCTGGGCTCAGTCCTCTGGTAGCTGGTCTAAGTTGTCAACTGGACTATCTAGAATCAACTACAATCCAAGATGCTGGGTATACCCATGAGGGATTTTCCCCCCCCTTAATTAAATCATTTGAAATGAGAAGACCCATCTTTAAGGTGGGAGAATCCACCTTTAATCTGGGCTACACCTTCTGGTAGCCTATATAGTGGACATAGGAGAAGAAATCTGCTCTTTGCATTGCTTGCTTGCCTTCACTCTTGCTGGTGAGTCCATTCCTTCACTGGCATTAGAGGCTACTTCTTTAGGATTCTGAAGACACAGATACACAAAAGCCAAACTGCAACACCTGGTCTCATGCACTGAAAAACTACTAGATTCTTGGACTTTCTGTTTATAAACAGCCAGTGTTGGACTAGTTGGAAAAACCACAGCTCAAAAGCCACTCCAATAAATCCCCTTTCTATAATACGTACACAGAACCATTCTGTCAGTTCTGTTCCTCTGGAGAGCCCCAACTGATGCATATCCCTAGTGTTGCATAAAGTGGCACGTGTGGAATCCTAGCACTAGAGTGACAGAAGCAGGAGGATCAAGTTCATTGTCACAGCAACTCTGAGGCCAGCCTGGGCTACATATCTCAAAAACAAACAAATAAACAACCCCCACACTTGCCCCCAAAGGAAATTAAAAACAAACCACCATGAACAAAGTTGGGCAACAAAACATTCTACAACTATGATATCATTAGCAAATCTTAGGAGCCTGGTATGGCAGCATTCTCCCATGTTCTCAGAACTTAGGAGGCAGAGGCAGAATGTGCATTTGAGGCCAGCATGTATGCACCAAGATCCTCTAGAAAACCAACTTGTTTCACACAACCCTAGGGACTTGATCTCTGGTACTATGATAAATAATTTTAAAAAGCCAGGGGGACTGGTGAGATGGCTCAGCGGGTAAGAGCACTGACTGCTCTTCCAAAGGTCCTGAGTTCAAATCCCAACAACGACATGGTGGCTCACAACCATTTGAATGAGATCTGACGCCCTCTTCTGGTGTGTCTGAAGACAGCTACAGTGTACTTACATATAATAATAAATAAATCTTAAAAAAAAAAAAAGAATTAAAAAGCCAGATGTGCTGGTGCACACATGGAATCCAAGCTCGGAGGAGGGTGAGGCAGGAGGGTCTGTGCCAGTTGAGGCTATCCTAGACTGTAGAGGGAGCCTCTATCCCAATTTAAAAATTAACCAAGGGCTGGAGAGATGGCTCCGTGGTTAAGAGCACTGACTGCTCTTCCAAAGGTCCTGACTTCAAATCCCAGCAACCACATGGTGGCTCACAACCATTCATAATGAGATCTGTTGTCTGAAGACAGCTACAGTGTACTTACATATAATAAATAAATAAATCTTTAAAAAAACAAAAAAGGCTTAAATGGGATCAATCTTAAGCAAGTGTGGTGGCTTACATCTGCAATCCTAGCACTCAGAGGGTGAGGAAAGGGGACTACAAGGTCTAGGCCATCTAGGTCATACAGTGAGTTCTAGTCTGGGCTACAGAGTGAGACCCTTTCTCAAATACAGAAAAAAAGGGACAAATCTTTTCATTATAATAAGAAAATCCTAATGAGAAGCTCAAATTATACATACTTGTTACTTTCTTGCATGGGTGCTTACTGAAGTTCTCCTCCCTGAGTTCACCCCTGGGAAAGCACCTCACCTGAGAGATGCTGGACACACTGCTGGTTTTCCTCTTCAGTGTGCCCTCCTGACAGACAGTTAGCAGGTTGCTGGGCAGGATGGAGCGAAAGTCATTAAAGGAACGCCTTCGGACACCTTCTAGCTCTTCTGGGATTCTCAGGGAATGAGGAGAAACTTTGGGGAAAAGCTTTGAGAGGAGAGACTCTTCTGAATTGCTGTAACGTCCAAAAGATCTTGAGATTCCTATCAGGCATGGGATCGCATACTTGCAAAGGTATTCTAGAAGACCAAGAAGAGATATAAGGTGGGAGTCACTGATGACAGCTATATTGTACCAACTTGTACCAGTGGCTAACATTTTATAACCCACTTGTGATGACTATAAAGGCTAAGAAGAAGCCCCAGTTATAGAGTTAACTCAAGAGATAACTAATGACATCTTTAATATGCCATTACTGGTGTCACAGCAGTAAAACCCTAAGATACTAGTAATGCCATATTAAAAATGTCATTAGTTATCCCTTGATAATAATACTAGTGTCTTAGGGTTTTACTGCTGTGAGCAGACACCATGACCAAGGCAACTCTTATACAGAACATTTAATTGGGACTGGCTTACAGGTTCAGAGGTTCAGTCCAGTATCATCAAGGCAGGGAGCATGGCAGCATCCAAGCAGGCATGGAGTAGGAGGAGCTGAGGGTTCTACATCTTGTACCGAAGGCAAACAGAAGACTGGCCTCCAGGCAGCTAGGATGAGGGTCTTAAGGCCCACCCCCACAGTGACATACCTACTGTAACAAGGTCACAGCTACTCTAACAAGGCCACACTTCCTAATAGTGTCCCTCCCTAGGCCAAATATATTCAAACCACCATAACCTATAATGTCATATTGTGTCTCTATCACACTTGCTTTCCTTGAGAGGTCTCGAAGCATGGAACATCCCAACCGGTAAAATAGTTGGGTTCTGTTTTGGTACTGTTGACCACCACAGATTATATTCATTGCCCTATTTACACAATAGGAAACTGACCTACAAAAATCAGCTAAGCTACCCTCGTACCTGACAAAACTGATGCTCACTGGTCAAAGATACCTGGCATTTATAAGCAGAACTGTGCTCATAACCCCATGTGGCCTCTCAGGATACCACACACAACAAACATAACCCAACAGAAAAGTTTCTACCCATCAGGTATACAGAAAGTACAAAACAAAACAAAGAAACAGAAAACTATTAATAGATACAGAAAAGGAAAAGGAGAAACAAACAAACAAACAAACTAGGCTTAAAGGCCAACCAGATGATTCAATCCAATGAACTGAGTTGGATTCCTGGATCCCATGGTAGGAGAGAATTGACTCCTGAAAATTAGCTATTCTTACACCCATGTGCATATGTGTGAACGCACGCACAACACACACACACACACACACACACACACACACACACTCACACAGTATACACAGACACAAATAATAATTAAAAAAATAAAATCTTAAAAATTGAAAATAACATACTCATGAAGATTTATAATCATACCTTTTTCTTGAATCTCCAAGGCCTGGCACATTCCCAAAAGGACATGTAAAACCTGCAAAATTGCCTCTAAAATCTGTAACAAACAAGGACACAAAACAAACCTGTTACCTAAACTGGGTACTACAAAGTACAGTCAAAATTTGAAGGAGCTTTAGACATCCCCCCCACAATAGCTGTTCTATTGCTAACATCAGGAAGAAAAACCTTCTGATTCTGACCCTGCTGCCTTCCTGGGCTTGCATCTGTAGCTTGGCAGTCCTTCCTTCACTTTCTCTAACAGGTGATAGGTCCTCACGAAAGGGCTTAGCTCTTTTCAGTTTTACTCGGTAGGATCATAATCTTCATGAATCTATGTTGTCTACTCACCACTGTACAACAGAATAATTTTCTACATCTTACTTGGAAGTGTGGGGCTCAGAACACACATAAGAATATTCCAGGAATGCAGAACTCATGCAGAATAACCCCACATTCATCAGAGTCTAGACTTCTCTGTATGGGCCATTATTTATTTTTATAAACACTTCAGGTTTTTGGGGGTTTTGTTTTGTTTTGTTTTTTGTTTTGTTTTGTTTTGTTTCTGTGTGTAGCCCTGGCTGTCCTGGAACTCACTCTGTAGACCAGGCTGGCCTCAAACTCAAAAATCTGCCTGCCTCTGCCTCCTGAGTGCTGGGATTAAAGGCATGTTCCACCACTGCCCAGCAACACTTCAGATTCTCAATGAGAACTTTGACCCCTCAGATTCTCAAAGGTTTCTCTCACCTGAGGAGGTAGTCTCTCCTCCCTCAGCAGAAGACGTTCTCCCACTTCATCCCCTGAACTACTGCCTTTTCTGACTTTAACTGAGGAAATTAATCCTTCATTATCTGCTAAACCATCAGTGAAGGAGATACCAGACAAGACAATGCTGATGTCCCTCAGGGCCTACCTCTAGATCTATAACTAGACTAAAGGCTTAACAGGCTCCTAGAAGGGAGAGAGAAAGTGTGGTTGATGAGAAGGTACATGGGCTATATACACTACGACACAGCTCAATGCATTTGCTGATTCATTCAAGCAGAAGTCTAGGACATGCTAAGTCTCAGGTAGTCCAGCATGCAGTCCAAATATCCAGAAATGAGCATAACTGAACCATAGGAGGGTCTCTGGAGGGTATATAAAAGTAAAAGTCAGCATTCTATAGAAACTTATGAAACTGGTTTCCATCTGCCAAAAGGAGTCATTTCACTTTACCTGTAGCAGAGGGACCTATGGTTACCTATCAGCAAATCAAAGCCCACGCTAGCCTCCAGGCTCCCTCAATATCACAAGTACCTGTTGCTCATTTCAAAGTCCATGCTAGCATCCTTCCCACCTCCTCTTCTGGCCTAAGTTCCCTACAGCTCAAGGGTCCCTCCCCCTGCCCCACCACACAGCACACCACCTGTCCCAGGTACACATTCTCTGAGAACCTGCTATTCTCATGATGCTTTCTCTACTCTCTCACAGACAGTCCTGGATGAACACAGTACTCTCTCACTCTCTAACTCTCTCTTGCCATGCTCTATTCTCTATCTCTCCCTTCTCTAATAAGGAATATGTATGACAATGCATTTTCAGAGTATGGGATAATGGAGGAAGGAACATAAAACTGGATCAGACTGAGTTTATTAATATGGGCTCTCTGAATGGAGAGTCTAGGTTTAATACAGAAGTATCACAGCTTTAAAAAAACATAGTCAAAAGTTTGTTTGAATGGTTGGCTGAAGCATTTGTCAAGATGGCCTACTGAAAAGGAGTTGGAGGTGCCTGATATCCCTTGGCTTAGTGTTGATGAAAGGTATTAAAAGCCCAGGGAAATTGCAATGCTAGAGTAGGTTCACTGTGTAAATCCTAATCCTCCACAATGGAAAATCCCAGAAGACATGCCTCCACTTACATCTTGTAAGATGCAAAATGGTGAGAGGGCACTGAATTACTAAACACAAGATGATCGTACTTAATATAACAGGCATATAATGTCTCTTCACTATTGCTGGGAAGAGACTCCATGGCCACTTCACTTATAAGAGAACTCTTCTTCTCTTATAAGCAACTCTATTAAGAGAAAACATTAAACTGGGGCTGGCTTAAGTTTCAGAGACTCAGTTCATTAGTATCAAGGCAGCAGGCATGGCAGACATGGTTCTAGAGAAGTAGTTGAGAGCTACATTCACAGGCAGAGAGAGAAGGACTAGGCCAGACTTTTTGAAACCTTAAATCTCACTTCTAGTGACACACTTCTTCTAACAAGGCTACATTTCTTAATCCTTAAATAGTGCAACTTTTGATGACTAAGCATTCAAATATGAGACTATGGGGCCATTCCAATTCAAATCACAGGTAATCTCCAGGGAGCCTGCTATCCCTGCCTTCTCAGTGACAAGAATGCCCACATGTGAATGCACATCGTGTCCATACACATAAGAAGAAATGACAACAGTATCTTGTATGAGCAGCTTCTATGAAGAACCTAGAGGAGGAAAGTGAACACCCGTGCCTGGGCACAGGCGTGACACGTGTACGCACGTCCATGTGGAGACCTAAAGCTGACACTGGGAATCAGCCACCATTGTTCCCCACCCCCCTTTTTTTGTTTTTTAAGATAGTGCGTTTTTGTGTGGCCTTGGCTGTCCTGGAATGAGCTCTGTAGACCAGGCTGGTCTCACACATGGCATGTTGAACGAGGTAAGACTCTCAGATCCTAAAAAATGCCTAAAAGTATCCCAGTTGAGAAATACTGCTATTAATAGCATCAAGCAAAGGGGTTGGGGAGACGAGAGAGTGGGTAAAAGTGCATTCTGTGAAAGCAGTAAGATAGGAGCTGAGACTGCCGGCACCCACACAAATACTGGGGATGCTGTGTGTGCACTGCCTGTAACAGCAGCTTAGGATGTGCAGACAGGTGACCACTGGCACTTGATGACTGCTAGACTACTTCAAAGAGTGAGTTTCAGGTTCAGTGAGAAACCCTGCTTCAAAAAAGTGGAAAGGTGTGGAGATTTAGCTGGGTGGTAAAGTGCTTGCTAAAGAAGTACAGGCCTTGAGTTAAGTCCCCAGGATTAATAAATACACGAATACACAAATATGTATATACATACATACATACATACATACATACATACATACATACGGGATTTTTATGCTCGAGAGTGAAAACTCAAGAGGAAAACACCCAATGTCCTCTTCTGGCTTCTGCATTTGTATACATTTGTGTCTAACAACACATATACATGCACATATACTATATAAAACCAACACACTCCAATCACACTTCACAGCCTTTTCATCATTCTGGGGTTCTTCCAATTAACATCCATGCACCTGTACCAGATGCTTACCTCATCCCTAAGTGAGGGGTCCCTGCAAGCCACATCAGACAGCAAGGTCACCAGGCAGAAGCTGAAGCTCTCTGCAACTGGGAGGTTACCTGGAAGACATGAGGTTTGGATGAGATGATTCTGCACGCTCCTTTTCTAACACAGTCTGTCTAAGGACCAGCTTACACGAGCTAAGAAAGCACATGTGGCAGCTCAAGCTTGGAATCCCAACACTCAGGCAGCACAGGCAGGCAAGTCGGGAATTCAGGGTTATTCTCACCACATAGGGAATTTGAGGGCTGGCTGGACCCCACCCACCAAAAAAGAACACACAGCCAAAAAAAAAAAAAAAAAAAAAAGTTAAAAGAAGGCAAGGGCTTAGTTTGCTGAGATTCAGTTCTATCCATTTATCATGGACTCTTGCATCAATTTTCAGCTTTTTAAACTGCACTTCGTGTGTGTGTGTGTGTGTGTGTGTGTGTGTGTGTGTGTGTGTGTGCGCGTGCGTGTGCACACCACATAACACATAAATGAGTGACACTGCATGTGTGTAGAAGTCAGAGAACAACTTCTTCTCTTCGATCAAAACGGTCAGATCTTTCCTTCCTTCATGCGAGTCCCAGGGACTGAGCTCATAGGAACTGAATATGACCTTGAACGCTTGAGTTCTGTGGAATGTGTGTGAGGAAGAATGTGCCAGAGCATTGCTTTGGAGGTTAGCAGATACTCTCAGGTGTGGTTCTTTTCCACCTTGTTTAAAGTCTTTTTCTTTTGTGTTGAGCTGCATTTTCCAGCTGACCTGGCCTGTAAGCTTTCACAGGATTCTCCTGTTCCCACCTCCTACCTTGCTGTAGGAATGCTAAGATCTCTGTGGCCTGATTGACCAAATCCAGCTTTTACATTGGTTCTATGGTCTGAACTCTGGGCATCAGGCTTGTGTGGCCACCTCCCTAACCCAACCTTGAACTTGTAGTCTTCCTGCCTCTACCTCCTAAGTATTTGCTGGGATTACAAATTTGATAATGAGATTATTGGTAATAGATTATTGGTTTGATGCCTAGTTCATGTGGTACTGGATTTAAATCCAGGACCTTAAGAATGTTGATGGCAAACATTCTAACAAATGAGCTATATCTGCAACCCCAACAGATAAATCTAAATAGAGTGTAAACAATGGCTCATGAATATTAACCATCAAATACATACTCATATCACCTTTAGCAGAATGAAGCATACACGAGCACACATTCATATTGTGTTAGAGATTGACCCAAAGTCTCAGAGCTGGAACTACACACTTGACTACGGAACCACATACCCTCAGCATGCCCATAAAATTTTAAGTCCTTCTCAAACTAAGCCTAACAGCAAGGAAATTCTTCAAGGCAAATAGGCTGGAAGGAGTACCTTAGCTAAAACACCAAACACTATGCACATGCAGCCTTTCAGGTATGCCTTCAAATGTTAGAACTCCCACCATGGTTTCAATCATGCTTATCATGTGCTATCATGAACAATATGATCAGTCTTAAACTGAGTCAAAGACATACAAATACCCACTTTTTCATGGGTATATTCTCAGATTATGACAGTATACAGTATATGGAAGATTATTAGAATTCTACTAGAATTTTAAAATGTCACCCAAGTATCTATGAAACCTGTGTGCATCAGAATCTTTTTAAGGTTTACTACAATTTAGATTATACACTTTAGGAACCACTGTTCTAGATTTTAGCAGCATGAGTTATACTACCAAAAAAATAAAAGAGGAAGGTAGCAGCTTGGAACACGGGTCAGTAAGACTTTACCAAGCATAATGACCTGAGCTTGATCCCTAGTAACTACATGAAAAGAAAGCATGGCAGCACACATGATTCCAGTGCCATTGAGGCAGGGACAGCAAACAGAAGGATCTCTGTGGTTTGCTAGCCAGATAACTAGACAAGTCTTCTTGTTCAGTTCCAAGATGATTAGAGCCATCTTATCAATACATACACAGACACCCTCCCACTCCCTATACCCCCCCCAAATATCTTCCCCACTCCACATTACCCTGCCCAAACTCCCATACATGCACACACACTCAGTGGTGAAGCATATAATTAGCATGTATGAGGCTCAGGGTTCGGTTCACACACAAAGCCTATAGATTTACATATTTCTAACAATATTTCAAACATTGAATTTTTCATTTTAATGTAAATCTGTATATATAAAAGTGATCTTTAAAAGTTTTATTTATTGTTCCTAAAGAACATGTATATGATAGTTGTTAGGCCTCAAAAGAAACTGGGCCTAGAGAGATGACTCAGCAATTAAGACTGCATCCTCGGGGTTGGAGAGATGGCTCAGTGGTTAAGAGCACTGACTGCTCTTCTGAAGGTCCTGAGTTCAAATCCCAGCAACCACATGATGGCTCACAATCATCCATAATGAGATCTGACACCCTCTTCTGGTGTGTTTGAAGACAGCTACAGTGTACTTAGATATAATAATAAATAAATAAATATTAAAAAAAAAAAAAAAAAAAAAAAAAGACTGCATCCTGCTTTTACAGAGGACCCAAGTTTGAGTCCAAGCTATGACCATGCTCATAACATCATATTTCCAGCTCCAGGAGCTCTTGGAACTCTGAGGGCACTGCACTCTCATGCACATACCACACAGACATATCCCACCATACATAATTAAAAATTAAAATGAAAAAGGGAGGGAATATCAATAGATTCTGAGACTGCACTTCTCAAACTAGGTAACAGTTATAGATAAAAACTTCTATTTAATATGGTCCTTTGAACTGTGGAAACACATAATTTGAAGATTCAGTTTTAGGCATGGTAGGTAACTTAAAGGGCTAAAAATCTACAGGTCAAGAGGTGTACGGGTACAATCAGGGATGTTTATGATGACAGCAAAATATCTTTCGCTGAGTGAGCCCTTTAACAAGTTATGGCAGCATCCCTACTGCAGAAAAAAAAAAAATAATGTCATTACCAACCTGTCAGGATACACCCAAAGGTTTTATATAAAGCACCACAGAACTAAATTCCAAAGAACTTCAGTTTTATGGGAATCCTAAAATGCTAGAGGTGATCCAAGCTTATTGGGGGCTTCAAGGTATCAGGACACAAACATCAGTGTTGTAGCTAAAAGACAGTCAGAAAAGAAAGAAGAAAAGAAGGAAGAGTCTGTGAAAGAGGGCAGCAGAGAGAATGTGGGACAAGGATGTGACTTTCTCTTTGACACCTCTAGCCCCAAAAATCCAAAATAAAATACCAGGTTAAAAAAAAATGTGCCCATGCACTATTGGTACATGCCTTTAATTCCAGCACATGGGAGGCAGAGGCAGACAGAACACCGAGTTTGAGGCCAGACTGGTCTACAGAACTAGTTCCAAGACAGCCAGGACCACACAGAGAAACCCTGTCTCAAAAAATCCCAGGTGGGTGGGTGGGTGGATGATGGATGAATAAAAACGTTTTAAAAATGCATATGAATTTATTCCATTTATTTTCTTTTCCTTTTTTGTTTGTGTTTTTTGGTTTGTTTTGGGTTTGCTTGTTTAGGTTTTTTTTTCTTGTGAGACCAGAGTTTCTCTGTGTAACCCTGACTGTCCTGGACACCCAGCTTGAATTCATTCTGTTTCAAAATGTGCCAAAGTTCAACTGGAGGCCAGGTGATTGATAGTTCAGTAGGTAAAGCACTTCCCACCAAACAACCTGAGTTTAGCCCCAGGTACCTATATGGTGGAAGGAAAGAATCAATTCCTTAAAGTAGACCTCTCATCTCCAGATTAGTATAATGCTTTGTTTTTTGTTTTTGCTTTTGAAGATGGTTTCTCTGTGTAGCCCTGGCTGTCTTGGAACTTGCTTTATAGATGAGGCTAACCTAACCTCACAAAGCTCCACCTGTCTGTGCCTCTCCCAAGTGCTGGGATTAAAGGTGTGAGCCATGCCGGGCCGCGCATAGTCTTTTAAAGTAGGAGTTTAGCTGAAGGTTAACAGCAACAAAAATGATAAAACTATTTCTAGTGAACAGTTATGATTGTGTCCCCAAGTCCATCTCACCCTTTGGAACAGCAAGATTGGAACATGGAGAACTGACCTTTCTCTAGAAGTGAATCTATTAGCTCTGGGACAAAATGGTTGGTTTGGGGATAGACAGATGCAGATGGTCCAATGCATCCAGTGACATAGAAGAATTAAAGTTTCTGAAGGTCTGAACAGAATTTGCTCATTCCCAGGAGACTCAATGGAAAGCTGCAGGCTGTCCATTTTCCCTTCTCCCTTTGCCCATGGGTTCTAGACAGCAGTGAGTAAGGTCAGCCATGTTGCTGTTGGCAATTTGTTGTTCCACATTTTCTGAGACCAGCTAAAAGCTGTCTAATTTCCAAGTTAGTCTGCTTCTTCTCCTTTTTTTTTCTTCATTCAAGATAAATATCACACAAAATTACCTCTGCCTTTCCGAGCTGTGCTTTCTTCTACCCAATACACTTTTGGAAGACCCCTGAGAAGTCGAAGAAGATAAGGAACAACACAATCTTTGTGCTAAAAAACAAACAAAAAATTATATTTAATAAGTGACTAGCCAGTTTTCTCACATAGATTAAGCGAGCCATATCTAATAATCTCAGATTTTCCAGGAATTATGTAAAGCACCCAGCCATTCACATGCATCACAGTCCAGAAGATGTCACACAGTCTCCTCCCTGTGGTGTGGAACGTGCAGCCCAGTGGGCTTCTCTGAGGGACAGGCCCAAGTGAGGGCCTCTCTAGAAGGTACTTGCAAGCAAGTACTTAAGTCTGCTGTCAATGACAGGAGTACAGATCTCTCCAAAACACCTGTGGATCCTAAGACAGATTCCTGGGACCAAAGGGTCACTTACAGCCACAAGCTTCTGGACTTGACATTTCCTCTCTTCTCACCCCATATCCTCTTCCTCTACTGGTGTTAAATTGTGTGCTTTGTGTTTCCTCTTAGTCCTTGAAAGCTGAGCATCAGACTTTAATGGCTAATAGCACCCAATGAAAGAAATGGCTTTCCTCCTAAATCTTTTCATTCATTCATTCATTCATTCATTTATATTTTCTGAGACAGGGTGTCACTATGTAGCCCTGGATAACCCGGAATGCCATATAGATAAACCAGGCTGAGCTTCAACTAAGAGAATTGAGATTTACTCTGCCGCCCAAGTGCAGGATTACAGGTGTGAACTACCACCCAGTTTTCAAGCATCTCCTTTTAGTGCCCAATAAACTAGAGACAGTGATTATTCTAAACTTGGTCTAAATGCAGATTTATAAGCAAAAAAAAAAAATCTGAAAATGATAAAAGGTAGTGGCTAGAACATCTATCTAGGATTACAGGCACACAATTCCAAAGGGCTGCACTGCACTGCCCCTGCAGAGGAACCACAGCTCTTCCCTACATAATGCAGTGGCTTTTGTAGCACATACGGAGTAAACACCTCTACTTTTTGGGGCACAACTGTTGCTATGTTAGCTCAGAAGAGACACAAAGGTGGCCTGTGCATCCTGGAGAGAGTCAAGCAATGCAAACTAGAGTGAACAAGATAAGAGACACGGTCCTCTGCCTTCTCTGGGTCCATCTGTACCCATGAGCGCACCGGTGGGGCAGGCAGCACAGCTAAACTGTCCTGTGCCCTTTAACCCCAGACCCCTGGTCACTCCTTACATAGAACCCAAATTGTAAGAAACATAGTTTGTACTTTTTTTTTTCTTCCTTGCTATTTTTAAAAAGTCAAGTACATGTTTGGGATTTACAAGTAACTCTGTCAAGCAATGCATGTATCAAAGATATTTATGGGCAAATCAAAACTAGAATGGCTGAGAGTACAACTGAGTGGTACAGGCCTGTCTGGCATGTGCAAGGCCCAGAGTGCAGGGACAGACGCTGTGGAAAAGGTTACATATAAAAGGTCAAAATAGGGCTGGTGAGATGGCTCAGTGGGTAAGAGCACCCGACTGCTCTTCCGAAGGTCTGAAGTTCAAATCCCAGCAACCACATGGTGGCTCACAACCATCCGTAATGAGATCTGACTCCCTCTTCTGGAGGGTCTGAAGACAGCTACAGTGTACTTACATGTAATAAATAAATAATAATAATAATAAAAAAAAGCAATATATTAAAAAATAAATAAATAAAATAAAAGGTCAAAATATAAAACGGGGTGTGTGGACATGCCTGAAATCCCAGCAGTGGAGAAACAATGGCAGGAGAACCTTACTGAGTTCAGCCTGGTCTACACAACTAGTTCTGGGCAGTCTTTACTAACAAACAAAGCCAGAAATATACAATAAGACTATTTCATACAACAAAATAATAAAAATGCTTATTGGAGCTGGGCGTGCTGGTGCACGCCTTTAATCCCAGCACTCGGGAGGCAGAGGCAGGTGGATTTCTGAGTTTGAGGCCAGCCTGGTCTACAAAGTGAGTTCCAGGACAGCCAGGGCTATACAGAGAAACCCTGTCTCGAAAAACCAAAAAAAACCAAAACCAAAACAAAAACAAAACACAAAAACCCCCAAAACAAAAAAATGCTTATTGGAGTATAATTTCTAGGATATGCAGGCTAATGGTTTTAGATGAATATTCAAATATATAACATTGTTTTCCTAACCGAACAATTAAACTTAGAATTCAAAATTAGTACTACAAATGATAAACAACATATAAATGAATTAGGATTGATATCCAATGATCCAAGAATTTGCTTAAAGGTGCTGGAGAGATGGCTCAGTGGTTAAGAGCACTAACTGTCTTCCAAAAGTCCTGAGTTCAATTCCCAGCAACCACATGATCACAACCATCTGTAATGGGATCTGATGCCCTCTTCTGGTGTGTCTGAAGACAGCTACAATGTACTAATATACATAAAATAAATAAATAATTTTTTAAAAATTAAAAGAAAAAAATGTACTTCAATTAGTGTTGACAATTATAAAAAAAAAAAAAAAGAAGAAACAACAGTGCACATTCTCCATTGTAGTAACAAGGAAAATACTATTAATATGCACTCAAATTTTGTTTCTATTAAGTTTTGATAAAGATGGTCTTATATGACTGATGAACTATACCTAATGAACATTTTACCTGCTATAAAAAGCAAATTACTTTGTAAAATACTACTTAGGTCACAAAATAATTTTATCTTATTATTACCCCTAAATTTTAAGATAGTTAAAAAACTTTACTATTTATTTTAAAGAATCAGTAAGTTGGCATGGTGACATAAACCTTTAACCCCAGTTCCTGAGAGGCAGAAGCAGGCAGATCTCTATGAGTTTAAGGCAGCCTGGGCTACACAGTTAATACCTGGACCACCAGGCTGTATAAGAGATCCTTCCTCTAAACAAACAATCCAGTTTCCTCAGATCAATGCCACTGTTCCATTTACCCCATCTTGCACATCCCCTCAGCACTTTGGTTAAGTTGGGACGCACACTTCTAGTACTAGGTAAATATATGCAATACAAATGTGGATTCTCATTACTCCCCCTTTTATACTATAGAAATTATAAACTTAGTAAAGGCTTACCTGAAGATCAGATTCAATGAGAAAAATGCCCAATGCAATCACTGCATCTCTCCGTCTTTCATCTAGTTGGAAGATTCCATGAAAATCTACTGGGCACATGCAAAGCAGCTTTTGAACCTAGAAAATAAGATTTAAGACAAACACAAGAGACTTAAGAGATGGCGCGGCACTTAGGAGCACATGCTGCTCTTCAAGAGAATCTGAGATTGCCTCTAACTCGGATGCCAGGGGAATCCAACTCCTTTGGCTTTTGCAGGCACCTGCACATACACAAACATATAGACACTTAAAAGTAATAAAAATAAGTCTTTAACAAAACAAAACAAAGGGTTGGAGAAACAGCTCAATGGTAAAGAACACTCACTGCTCTCGCAGAGGACCTGAGTTAGGTTTCCCAGCATGCCATGGTGGCTCAGAACTAACAGTAACTCCAATGAAGTTCCAGTGGATTTGATGCCTCTTCTGACCTCCTCAGATTCCTGCATGCTCATGGTACACATACATACACCCAGGCACATACAATTAGACTAACAAACAGTCAAACACATGGCTTCCCAAAACAGAAAGCCACATTCAGAAGAAACACACCCTGCAGAAGTCCATGGAACCAGCAAATCATTTCTCTTAAAAGAACACAAAATAATATGGTGACAATTTTGGAGTTTTAGTTTCTTTGAAAAACAAAGAAATATCATGGGTTTTTGTTTTGATCTCAGGTGTGGGGATATGGGGCTGCTGCAGACTGACTGCAACAGCTGACTATGATTTGCCTCATGCTCTAGCAGAGGTGTGATTTTGCCAGCTGCAGATAGTTTTTGCAGTTGTGTGACATTTGGAACTCTGGGGACTTTTCAGAGGGTATATAAATGCTAGAGCCCTGAGAGATGGGGAAAATGGCTCATCAGTTAAGAGCACATACTGGTCTTGCAGGACCTATGTGCTTTCCCCAGCACCTATATGAGGTGATCCACAACTGCCAGTAACTCCAGATCCAGGGGACCCACACCTCTGGTCTGTGTGGGCTCTGGCATTCATGTACACACACCCATACACATGGTTAAAAAGAGACTTAGCTCTCATCCTAAAGAAATGAGACATTATCAGAGATCTCAGTTAAATAATGTACAAAACAGAAGAGATTTAATTCTTCCTGTTGAAAATAAGGGAGTAAGCTGGGCACTGATGAGCGCATACCAGTACTTTCAGCACATGGGAAGTGAAGGCAGGACTTCTGAGGCCAGCCTGGCAACAAAGGAGACTACTACAAGAAAAAGGAAAGGAAGGAAGGGGGAAAGAGGGGGAAGGGGGAGGGAAGGGGCAAGGGAAGGGGAAGAGAAAAAAGCAAAGGTGTTTCTCTCCATCTTTAGCATTTACTTTAGAAAATCTGCAACTTGTTGTGTATGGCCAACCCCTAATCCCAGCACTCCAGAGGCAGGAAGAACTCTATGGGTTAGAGGCCAGCCTGGTCTACAAAGTGAGCTTCAGGACAGCCAGAGCTACATAGAGAGACCCTGCCTCCAAATTAATGAGTGAATGAATTAAATGTGCAGCTCTATGTAACTCCTCTTCTCTTTGAAATGTACACAAATGTTTAGAGGACTGGACAGGTCTTCGATCTAGGACCGTCTTTCTCAGGGAGCCATCTCTCAGCATTACAGTTTCTGTATCATAAAGATAGGAGGATTCTGTTGATTGCTCCAGACAAAGCCAACTAGGTAACAAGGACAGTTACACATACACACACACACACACACACACACACACACACACACACACACACCCATTACCAGGCAAGCAGGCAAGTCCTCTTACTTAAGGAACACATACATACCACAGGTTACACCTACATGACCACATAAAGTGTGAGATTTCTTTGTCTTTGCAATCTCTTAGTACAGTACCTGTGATACAGCTCACATTCTGGTTTAATGCATATTCAATTAAAAAGGATAGGGCTGTGGTTGGAGTTCAGTGGTCAAGCACTTGCCTAGCATGTATCATCTTAGGTTCAATCCCTATCATGAGGGGGAAAGAGAATTTTCTGTCTCCACTACCTTTACAGGTATTCTTGATTTGAAAGACCCTACTTTTTTTTTTTTTTTTTTTTTTTTTTTTTTGGTTTTTCGAGACAGGGTTTCTCTGTGTAGCCCTGGCTGTCCTGGAACTCACTCTGTAGACCAGGCTGGCCTCGAACTCAGAAATCGGCCCGCCTCTGCCTCCCAAGGGCTGGGATTAAAGGCGTGCGCCACCATGCCCAGCTGACCCTACTTTTAATTATATTTCCCCTCAAAGGTGTGAGTATTCAGAAATGGCACTGAATGTTGGACCTACAATTTTAGAATGTAAGGGGAAGACACCAAAAGGAATAAATAAGCAACTCAGAGATCTGTAAAAATGGCTCAGTGATTCTATATTGAATCCCTGAACCTGTGAGTGTTCACTTTACATGACACAAGAGAAACTGCAGACTGAAATGGAGAAGGAATTCTTCGGATTACGGTGAGCAGACCCATGGTAATCACAAAGGACCTTAAAAAGGAGAGGCAGAAAGGGCAAAGTGGCGTGTGATTTGAAAACCTGCCCACTATGGCTGCTTTTGCAGATGAACGGACCATGAACCAAGGAATTAAGTTTTAGATGGCCACTGCCAGAAGCCATAAAGATCTGGAAATGAGTTTTGGTTTGGTTTTGGGGTTTTGTTTGTTTGTTTGGTTGGTTGGTTGGTTGGTTTTTTGAGACAGGGTTTCTCTGTGTAGCCCTGTGTCTTGGTCAGGGTTTCTATTCCTGCACAAACATCATGACCAAGAAACAAGTTGGGGAGGAAAGGGTTTATTCGGCTTACACTTCCATACTGCTGCTCATCACCAAGGAAGTCAGGACTGGAACTCAAGCAGGTCAGGAAGCAGGAGCTGATGCAGAGACCATGGAGGGATGTTCTTTACTGGCTTGCCTCACCTGGCTTGCTCAGCCTGCTTTCTTATAGAACCAAGACTACCAGCCCAGAGATGGTCCCACCCACAAGGGGTCTTTCCCCCTTGATCACTTATTGAGAAAATGCCTTACAGTTGGATCTCATGGAGGCATTTCCTCAACTGAAGCTCCTTTCTCTGTGATAACTCCAGCTGTGTCAAGTTGACACAAAACTAGCCAGTACACCCTGGCTGTCCTGGAACTCACTCTGTAAACCAGGCTGGCCTTGAACTCAGAAGTCTCCAGAAAAGTACACACCTTTGTTGTCTCCAGTGAGACTTGTGTTGAGTATCAATCTACATGATAGTAAACAATGTAAATGTTATTCCACATTAGGATTATGGTAAACTGTTAGAACAACAGCAACACATGAAACTGGTTGTAAAGGATAGACGAAACACTGAAAAGGCTATACTTCTTAGCAAGGATAATAACTTTTTCTCCTCAAAAGAATTTTGCTTGCTGTTCCTTTGTTTCCTTGGTGTTACCCTCCATCTGGAAACTGAAACTCAGAATGGGACCTGCTCCTTAAAAAAGGTAAAGAAAGCAGAAAATACTTTATAATATTTCAATAAATAGAATCTAGATAACATAAAAACAAGGAAGTACCATGAAACTGACAGAAATCTGGGCATGTGGCCAAGCTTGTGATCCCAACTTAAAAGACCAAGACGGGACTCCTGTAAATTCAAGGCAAGCAGAGGTGACACTGTGAGACTGTGTCTCTAATAGTAAGGGGAGGGTGCTAGAGAGAGCTCACTCAGTAGCATGCCTGAGAATCTGATTCTTGTCCCCACTTCCCATCTGACCCGGGAAGTGCTGGGATCACAAGAACGGCTTTACACGAGTTCTAAGCATTCACTTGGGTTCCTTGTGCTTACACAGCAACTGCAAACCACTGAGTGTAGCCCACATGTAACCCACGAGGAGACTCCCCAGCCTTGCCCCTCCCTCTATAAAAAATCAAAATCACGTGGGGCTAGAGAGATGGCTCAGAAGTTAAGAGCACTTGCTGTTCTTCCAGGAGACCTGGGTTCAAGTCTCAGCTTGCCTGTGGCAGCTTACAGTTAGTTTTCTGCAACTCTATTCCAAGGGGGTCCTTTTCTGGCTTCTGTGAGCACCAAGTATGTATGTGGTGCACTGGTATACACACAGGCAAGACATCCATACACATAAAATAACTAAACTTTTTTGTTACATTTAGTGTATGTGTGCATACAGGTACTCTTGTGCCAAGTTGTTTATGTGAAAGTTAGAGGACAGCACATAAGAGTTAGTTCTCTCCTTTACTACATGTGTCCTCCCTAGGACGATGGCCAGGATCCAATTCAGGTCATGAGGCTTGGTGCAAGCACCTTTACCTGCTGAACCATCTCACTGTTGTCTTTAATTTTCTCCTTTTTTAAATAAAGTAATTTTTTTACTAGTAAATTTTATTCTTTTACACTTGCATACATATACACCATATATTGTGGTCCCTCTACTCTCCCCTTCCCCTCCATCTCTTTCTCCTTATTTACTAGCCTTCGGTTTTGTGTAGTGTCTAGAGTGGAAAAGTTTGAAACTAATCATCAGAGCCTGGTGGGCTCACCAGTGGGTATAGGACTAGATAGTATGTTTCACCTTCTCCCAGAGTGTGCTGGTTGTCAATACATCAGTAGTACCCAATATGATAGGGCTTCATGAGCCCAGTTCCTCCTTAACTGACTTCTGTGGACCAAGAACCATTATACAGAGCTGTTTTGAGTTTGTGGTAACCATGACTCTATATGCATTGGGAGCAGGGGAGATCTAATAGGATAGCTGCTCAGCTGACCTGACAGAGCATCAAACTACCCCCTAAATGTCTATGTTTATACCCACAGACAAAAGCTACACTCAGCCTCAAGGAAACCTTTTCCTTCAGTCAGAGGTAAATACAAAGATTCATGACTGCGCAAGATGCTGAGAAAAAAAAAACTCAGAGAGCTAGGACCTAAATAAGACATTTACAGTATCCACTTATATCTCAGGGACCACTGCAGAAGAAGGGGGAAGAGAGGCGCACAGGCACACATGCACGCACACACATGTACACAAGTGCACACACTCAGCATGTATTCACCCACTAACCTCTCTCTCAATTTCGCCACTTACTTTTGTATTTATTATTAGTGTGTTTATGCTGTGACTACAAAGATACATGTGCAGTATACATGTGGACAATGCCCAGAGGACAACTTTGTGGAGTTGAGTTCTTCTTCCAACTTTATGTTGGTTCCAAGGATAAAACTCAGGGCATAATGCAACAAGTGACTTCACTTGCTGAGCCATCTCTTGGCCTCTATTTAGTACTTTTGAAACCAGTATGATGACAAGTTTCTGAAATTACTGAATGCAAAAACAGGCAAGCTGTACTATATTCATGTATGAAAATGTCAAAGAACAAACTTTTAATTGTTTCCAGAACCTGTTGGAAAAAACAATAACAAAGAAGGGAGAGGTTGCAATCCAAGCACCTAACTATAATCCCATCAGGAAGGAGGCTGAGGCTTAGAGGATGGAAAGTCTAAGGCTAGTCTGTGTTACCTAAGACCCTGTCTTTAAAATAAAGAGAGACTGGCGGGATGGCTCAGTAGTTAACAGCACTTGTTGCTCTTGCAGAGGACCTGAGTTCAGTTCCTGGTAACCACAACTATCTGTTGAGTCCATACAATACATCACCCATAACCATCTCTAAGTCCACACATTTATCACCCATAACAATCTGTAACTCCACACATAGCACAACTATGTACATGTAGGCAAAACACTCATATACACAAAATAAATAATTAAATCTTTAAATAAAATGTTTCTAAAAATAAAGGAAAACCAAACCAAACAAACAATGGCCAAGCATGGTGGCAAATGTCTTTAATTCTAGCATTGTAGGAAGCAGAGACAGATGGATTTGTGAGTTTGAGGTCAGCCTGTCTCTAAAAGGGAGTTTGGGGCTAGAGAGATAGCTTAGCAGTTAAGGACACATGCTGCTTTCCAGGTGACCCAGCTTTAATTCCCAGCACAAATATAGGTGGCTCACAGCAGCCTGTAACTCCAGTTCCAGGGTATCTGACACCCTGAGGCACCTTTACACTGTATTCATATGCATATCCAGATCCCTTCCCCCTACACATAATCAAAACTAAATAAGCACTTGTGGCAATGCTTTGACCTGATCCTTTACAGAAACATCTAAGCAAGGAGAAAGTCAGCAGCCCTCGGCAGGACACTGAACAGAAAATCAACCCTAACAAGCCTTGTAAGCTATGGAGGTCAAAAGAAAGCTACAAGAGCAGCACTGCCTCCAGCACAACTTTTGTTACTTGAAACCTCTGGGAGTGTCCTTGCACAGATACAATTCTCTGGGAACTAAAAGCTAAGCTTAAAGAAGCACTGGTATGAGTTTTGTTGCTAAACCTTTTTTTATTTAAAGACAGGGCCTCTCTATGCCAGTGGTTCTAACCTATAGGTTCAAACCCCTAGAGTGGTGTCCAATAACCCTTTCACCTAAGGCCATCGAAAAATATGAATATTTGCATTATAATTCATAACAGTAGCAAAATTATAGTTATGAAGTAGCAACAAAGTTTTATGGTTGGGGGTCACCACAGCATGAGGAACTGTATTAAAGCCTTAGGAAGGTTGAGAGCCACTGCTCTGTGCATTCGTAGCTGTCCTGTAACTTACTATGTAGACCAGGCTGGCCTTTAACTCACAGAGATCTGCCTACTGCCTTTAACTCACAGAGATCTGCCTACTGGGATTAGAGGTTTGCACCACTACCCTGGCTAAACCTGTTTGTTTTTTCAACTGTCTTTCTCAGGTGTACTGAGAACTAACATTTTCTAAGTGTCTTAAACCATGACAGACAAAGTAACTGTAACATGATATTCATAGTCCAGGACAGAAATTTCATTAAAAATATTCTCTCGGGGCTGGTGAGATGGCTCAGTGGGTAAGAGCACCCGACTGCTCTTCCGAAGGTCAGGAGTTCAAATCCCAGCAACCACATGGTGGCTCACAACCATCCGTAACGAGATCTGACTCCCTCTTCTGGAGTGTCTGAGGACAGCTACAGTGTACTTTAAATAAATAAATCTTTAAAAAAAAAATATTCTCTCAAGGCTGATAAGATGGCTCAGTGGGTAAAGGCACTTGCTGCTAAATCTGGCAATGTGCATCCAAGTCCTCAGGACACGCATGGTAGAAGGAAAGAACTGACCCTAGAGCATTGTCCTTTGTCCTCTACATATATGCCATGAAAACATACATGTATGTCCACAAATATATACATGATATATAAATAAATGGATGTAATAAAATTGTTGGGTTTTTTTTGTTTTTTGTTTTTGTTTTTGTTTTTCAAGACAGGGTTTCTCTGTGTAGCCCTGGCTGTCCTGGCACTCACTTTGTAGACCAGGCTGGCCTCGAACTCAGAAATCTGCCTGCCTCTGCCTCCTGAGTGTTGGGATTAAAGGCATGTGCCACCACGCCCGGCTTAATAAAATTGTTAATGTTCTTATGGTCATTTACAGGTAGATGTATTTTCTTCTGCAATTTAACATGCCTTTTCTACACTTCACACAGGCAGTATTATATGTACTTTAATAATAGTTAGTCAAAACCTAGAAATCATAATTTAAGTGCTTTCCTTCCCTGTGCTGGCTGATCTCAATCAACTTGACATACAAACTCGGGTTATTTGAAAAGAGGGAATCTCAGTTGGGAAGATGCCTCCATATGATCTGCTGTAAAGCATTTTCTTAGTGATGGGAAGGGCTCAGCCCATTGTGGTGGTGCCATCCCTGTGCTAGTGATTCTGGGGTCTACAAGAAAACAGGCTGAGCAAGCCAGAGGAAGCAAGCCAGGAAGCAGCACCCCTCCATAACCTCTGCCTCAGCTCCTGCCTCTAGGTTCCTGCCCTGTTTGAGTTCCTGTCCTGAACTCCTTTGATGGTGAACTTTGATGGAAGTGTAAGACAAATAAGCTCCTCCCCAACTTGCTTTTTGGTCACAATGTTTCATCACAGCAATAAAACCCCCCACTAGGAACCCCCCAATTTCTTGAGTCCCATTCAAGTATCTGATAGGAGGGTTGGCACAGACGTGTACATATGATTCCCAGCACACCCATTCCCACAGACAATACTGCTAATCAGGGAGCTGCACCACAGGAAATACTCAGTTTTACTTCAGCTCCTTCCCTCACCTAAGTGACCTGATGGGCAAGTAAGGTTGTTCACTGTGTAAAGAACAGTTGCTGCCAAGCCTGACAACCTGAGTTCAATCCCTGGGACCCACAGAGACAGAATCAACTCCAGGCAAGCTGACTTCTGCAGTAAACGTGAAATGTAATAACTTAATAAATGTTAAACCTACCGCACCCTTCTTCATTGCTTTCTTCTTCTGTAAAAGGCAGACAAATGGATAAGTACGCCTACAGACAGATTCTTACTCATATCTTAAAACTATATAAAATCAAATATCTTCTGATCCTTGAGCTTTTACTTGTAGCTATGAAGAGATATGAGACCTGGATCTTTTGTCCTAAGAAAACGGATAAATATAGGAAACCACTGTTTCATACATTAGGCAAGTCGCACAAGACTGCAATATCTAACAGGAGAAAACAATACAAGCCCTATCACTGCCCTAGATCTCTGCCGGTACACCCTTGACTACAAACTAGGAAATGCATCTCAAGCAGATACTGGGAGTCTCACTGAATGCAAAGACAGAAACAGTCAGGAAGGCTATCACTGCTAGGAATCCTGAAAACTGATCACAATAGAAATAAAGCCCCAGAAATCTGCTGTAGTCTTTGTGAGTGCAAAATAGATGAAGTTAGGCAAAGAATAAGGAACTGTGAACTGAACAGTTCTCAGCGTTCACAAGAACTGAGCCTGTTACCCAGGGTATGAAGTTCTCCGAACGCTAGGTAGAGACTGCAGTAGTAGAGTAAAAGCTATTTTAGAGCTTCACTAACAAAGTTTGAAAATCAGCTTCAAACCTGGGTGTGGGAGCACAGGACCGCACTTAGCCCTTAAGAGGCCCTTGCCTCGCTGTGTGAGCACCACAAAAATAAAGATATAAATAAATTCCTCCAGTTACGGACCAGGGAAAGTTCTATCTGTCCCTAATATATCAGTGTCACTAAGTAGCAGATCAATAGCTAAGATCCTAAAGACTGGCATTCTAACTGAAGAAACAGAAGTCATTTTAGGTCCTAGGAAAAGGACTCTGGCAAGGAAAGCTGCCAACTTCACAGCTTGTCCAGGACTGTCAGTGACACAGAATGAGAAGGCCCCACTGGTATGACATGGACCAGTAGGCCACTGTACTTCCTGGAAGCAGTGGCAGCATGGCCAGGCTGAGCCAGGAAGTGATTTGGTAGGGACAACTCAGCCACGTTCTAAAGAGAGGTGAGATCAGGAAACTAGAGCAAGTTCCTGGGCTGACTGACATAAAAGTACAGGAGCCGGGAACTAACCTCCATGAGGATTCCAGCACTGAAAAGTCTGTCTTTCTTTCTTTTTTTAAAGATTTGTTTTATGTCTATGATTACACTGTAGTTGTCATCAGACACACTAGAAGAGGGCATCAGATCCCATTACATACAGATGGTTGTGAGCCACCATGTGGTTTTAAGGATTTGAACTCAGGACCTTTGGAAGAGCAGTCGGTGCTCTTAACCACTGAGCCATCTCTCCAGCCAGAAAAGCCTGTTTCCTATCTACCCCTCCTCTCATCTTTCTCCTAGAGAGCAAGAGGCCTGAGGAGAACTTAGTCCCACAGAACTTCACAGAAAGTATTCTTAATGATGGTTTCCAATTCCAGGGGCTAAAGATTTTTGAGACCCAAGTCTTAAAACGAAGAAGTCAAAGCTTACACAGGAATCAAAATATTCTTAAAACATTTTAGAGTTCTGAGCTGAGGCTGTAGCTCAGTTGGTAGAGTACTTGCTTGCCTAGGAAAAATGAAGCCCTGGGTTCCATCAGTGTATAAGTGTATAAGCCAGGCCTGTCTGTATACATGCCTGTTATCCTACCACTTGGGACATATCCTAGCACATATATCTAAGAGTCTTACGGTTAGTTCCCAAATATGGTAGTAGTCTGAGTAACAGGCTCAGGATACCTCAGTAGATAGGGACTAACAGTAAGTTTGACTTGCTGCTAGTTAGACAAATCACCAAATTAGAACTGTTTCTTATTTTCTTGGGCTTCCACATACCAGTAGACAGTAGTAGATCAATAAATGCTTTCTGAATGAATGATTTAAGTAATTAGAGAAAAAATATAATGAGCAGTCTCAGGGTGGTCTCATAGCTTGGGATTAGGGTAGAGGAAATTAACATAGCTGTGGCATACAGAGGGACAAATGTGGGGAAAGTGTGTTATTAAGGTGTCTCAGGTGCTAGTCATGTCAGAGTTGCCTGCATTAACAAGAGCTAAGCTCAGGTGACAGGTCTGGTCTCAAGCACTGAGCCTTTGTAGGTTAATATGACCTGTACTAAGTCCTCTAACACCTCTCTGAAAGAAAAGAGAGAGAAATAGAAAAACAGGGGCTGGAGAGATAGCTGCTTGGTAAAGAGTACTGGTTGCTCTTGCAGAGAACTTCTAGGTGCTGGCCAGCTCACAATCATCTGCAACTCCAGTTTCAAGGAGAACGGATGCTCTCTTCTGAGGGCACCTGGCATGCACATAGTACACATACACACAGGCAAAACACCCATAAGTGTAGAAGTTAAAAAAAGAAGGAAGGGAGAGGGTGAGGGAGAGGCGGGGGGGGGGGGGGGGAGGGAGAAGGTCAGTTTCTCAGCACTGATCTTCACATGTCTCCATTTTTGCTGTCCTAAGAAAGCCCTCCAAGATCTTCTAAGATTTGCCCTCATGGAATGGCTAAGGGCTTCTTATCAACTATTTTAAAGTAAATGGATGAAGTGAGCAGGTGAATCTGCTAGAACTAAACACAGCAATTCCTATCCTAATACAACCTCAAGACTTCAGACAAGGGCCATGCACAGCAGAAGTAGGAGGACAAACTGCCCCAAGTTCAAGCCTAATCTACACAGCAAGGACTACATGCCTCATCTACATGCCTGCCAGGATTATATAGTGAGAAAAACAAAACAACACACACACAAAAGAGCAAAGCAAATGATCCAAGATGATTCCAGGAAGTCACAATAAACGTCGAACAGCCACCTACAGAAGCCTACTTTACCAAGTTGTCTCAGGGGTCCCACAAACATACTGTTGTATTCACAGCTAAATTTATTTGTTATACTGAAAAATTGGAAGCAAGGAGAAAAGACACAGGTCCTATTAGGAAAATGCACAGACTTCCCTTGTTTTTCTCCATCCTGTGAGGTTAAACACATTTGTTCCTTGTTACTACCAAAAAAAAAAAAAAAAATTTACAGTAGCTGGTATGCCCAGAGGCGATCCTCGTTAGCTTAAGTTCAATTTAAGTTCGGTGCAAAGAGCCAGGCTCATTTCATTATGTAGAGAATGGCAAGTAATCAAGCTATGCCCGATACTGTAATTAACCTATACCGCCTGGTACCTCCTTCAGGTTTTTTCATGGCCTCTATGCCACAGACTCAGAATTGTGTGGTATACTATCCTTCTAGCCCAATAGCTCAACTAAGACCAAGTCCTCACTGTACAGCTCAGTACACTCTAAAATATGATGGGTGCTGTCTGCCCAGATACACCTAGACCATCACTGAGTACTTTTGAGAAGCTTCCTCCTGAGTCATACCCACATAGTGTGTTACTAACATACCAACACAGGCAATGGGTCTGTATCCTACAGCTGCCGCCGTAGTGGAGGCTATTTCCACTGTCCATACCATTCAGAAGTCTGCAGTTCTCAGCAACACCTTAACACACTGTCACAAGTGACTATACAACAGTCGGCTGTTCATATTAAGGTCAGAAATCTAACACTGTTTCCATGCTAGTATCTGGCCCACCAAAGGAGCAAAAGCAAATGCTGGGTAAACTATTCTTTCCTCTTATTTAACCCACGCCTCCTGCTCTTGCTGATAAAAATCAACGTGAAGATTAGTAACTGAACTATTTCACAGGCTGCAGTCTCTATAGCCTCTCTGTTCTAAGGCAAGCTGTAGCTGTACTGCAAGCCCTCCCAGCTAAAGAGGCTGCCCAGGAAACTGGCAATCCAACTTTCTAAATTTAACAAGAGACCATGAAAAGAAACCCATGCTTCACTGAAGCTGGAGACATGAATCAGTGGCTAAAAGTACTGGCTGCTCTTCCAGAGGATGTGGGTTCAAGTCCCAGCAGATACATGGCAGCTTACAACCATCTGCACCTCCAGCTCCAGAGGATCTGAAGCCTCTTGTGGCCTCCATATGCACCAGGCATAAATGTGGTGCACAGACATGCAGGCAGGCAAAATTCCCACACATGTAATGGTTTTGTGGTTTTTTGTTGTTTTTATTTATTTGTTTATTTATTTATTGGTTTTGGTTTTTGAAGACAAGGTATCTCTGCGTAGTGCTGATTTTTTGGTTAGTCACATAGTCATCATATACTTAGCAACCATCAAACAGATCTCCAGAAGAAAAGAAGATATTTACATAAATCATATGCCATACACAAGAGACTTAAGGCACAACAAATCATGCTTATCAAACAGTTAATAGAAGTAACAGTTCAAATGCCCAAATTCTCAGATACCAGCCATGGGCCAAACTCACAAGCAACCCCTGCAAAGACAGTGGCCTTGGATCTGTTCTCTTAACTCTTTTGCATAAAGTGATTTCTAAGTACTTTCCAAAACAAGTGTTTTAGGAGATGCAGGGAAGTATTAATTAACTTTACATTATACTGTGATCTTGACAACCCAAGCAATTATGACAAAAAACAAAACTAACAGTTACAATTAAAGAATATCAAGGTTTTGTGTTGCATTGATTTGGTTAAGGGAATAAAATCGAGTGCCTTGTTAATGATAAGCAAGTGCTCCTCCAAGCACACTACTACTGACCTACATCCAGGGTTCCTATAATGTCCTTTTAATTGTTTTCTTTACATTTATCTAGCGTGTACATCTGTGTCTATCGTCTTACTCACCTTGCTATGTTTTTATGACTAAGGAACAAAAAGAAACAAGTTGAGTTCAAAGTGCACTTCTCAGTTGCTGAATGAAAAAGAAAGCTATTACTGCTAGAGATGCAGGACAATCTTAAGAATCGTCCACTTCAGGAGCTGGAGGGATGGCTTAGATGTTAGAGGCATAGGCTGGTCTTCCAGAAGACATGGTTTGATTCCCCACACACATGGTGACTCATAAACACCTATAACACTAGCCCCAGAGATTCTAATGCCTTCTTCTGGCCTCCATAGGCACACCATGCAAGTGGTGCACGAGCATATATGCAGCCCAAATACTCATACATATAATATAAAATAACTTGAAGAATCATCCAGTTCAGATTGACAAGATAACCAGGGGCCATTGTACCAAGACACTTGTCACCAAGCCTGAAGACCTGAGTTCAGAACCCACATGGTAGGTGGCAAAACAGTTTCCATGAGTTCTGCCCCGCCAATTCCCACTTCTCTAAATAAATGTAATAAATTGTTGTTGTTGCTTTAAGGTGTATTATTTTTATTTTATGTGCATTAGTGTTTTGCTTATGTGTGGATCTGTATATCATGTGCATGCAGTACCCATGAAGAACAGAAGAGGGCATCAGATCCCTAGAACTGGGGTTACAGACCATTGTGAACTACCATGTGGGTACTGAGACTTGAACCTGGATCCTCTTGGAGAGCAGCAAGAGCTCTTAACTGCTGAAATATTTCTCAAGCTCATCCTAGGATGGTTTTTATTCATATCTTTTTATTGATCTTCCTAACACCCCTACCAAGACCTGTTCTGTGGTTTGGTTTTTGGTTTTTGCAAGAGAAAATCAACACGTGGAACTGACCTGTCCAGTTGTACTTGTGTAATGGCACTCACCTTCAACCCCAGCACTTGGGAAGCAAGCAGGTGGAGCTCTGTGAGTTAAAGGCTAGCTTAGTCTACTCAGGAATTCTAGAAAAGCTATATTGTGAGATCCTGTCTCCACCAAAAGGATGGGGGGAAGAAGGGGTGTTTGCTCAGTTCATGAAGGCACATGCAGTCAAGCCTGACAACCCACATGGTGGGAGGAGAGAACTGTTACCTGCAAGTTTGTCCTGTGACCTCCACATGCCCATTATAGTATATAACAAACGAACAAACAAACAAACAAAGATGAGGGGCTGGACAGATAGCTCAGCTGTTAGGAACACTGGCTGCTCTTCCAGAGGACTCAGATTTGATTCCCTGCATCGATGTGGTTGTTCACATGATTCCAATTCCAAGGGATCCAATGATGCCTTCTTCTGACCTCTGCAAGCACTGACACATATGGTGTACAGAACACATATGCAGGCAAAACACTCATACACATAAAACAAAAAAGAAGTTTAAAAATACAAGTAATAAGGGAATGTAAATTTAGATGGTCTTACCATTCAAACTCATAGTCTTACACACACACACACACACACACACACACTGCTGTCTTTCCCTGCTTGAGTCAGGATCTTGATATGTTGCCTAAGTTGCACCACAAGTCCTAAACCATCTTTTATTTTTTAATTTAAAAATGTTGGGGGATGGAGAGATGACTCAGCACTTAAAAATACTGACTGCTCTTCCAAAGGTGCTGAGTTCAAATCCCAGCAACCACATAGTGGCTCACAACCATCCATAATGAGATCTGATGCCCTTTTCTGGTGTGTCTGCAAACAGCTACAGCATAATTATATAATAAATAAATAAATCTTCTTAAGATGTTGTTATTATTTATTTGTGCTTGTATGTGCTCATGCATGCAAGTGCCCATGGACACCACAAGAGGACTTTCTGATGCCCTAAAACTGGAGTTACCTTCAAACATTCAAGCAGTCCTAAGCTGCCAGACATGAGTACTGAGATACCAACTCCCTGAGTGAACAACAACTCCTCAGCACCTCTGCGGATACTGGGCTGTTCCTGAGTAGCATGGACTACAGGTGCATGCTACCATGTCCAGTCTGTATTCATTCTTTAGCCAGAAGTCGGGTTGGCATTAGATCTTCCAGAACCTGTTCACCTTGCAGGTAGGTGATACAATCAAGTTTGAAAACTTACAAGGTCAAAGACCAGGTCACTCTGCCTTTCCACTTTTACCCATCAGCGCGCAGGTGCACATGTCACCCAGGTTCTTTCCATCTTTCAGAAAGTTGAATGGACAGACAGCCCCCTCCCTTCAGTGCTAACATACTGTGCTGAGTCTATTTACACATTCCTGGGCGAAAAGCAGCTGACTATTATTGTTCATCCACGTTGTGCCTGGCCTTAATATGTAAACTCATCAAAGCTTCACAGGTTTTATAGATAAGCAAATAGGCTGTTAGCATGCAAGTTTCTTCCTCAAGACTGCACACAGAAATTGTAAATTTAGTCAGCTCTGACTAAAATCTGTCTTCTTCCTATCACAACATCCTTTTGTTGTTGTTTGGTTTTTGGGTTTTTTTTTTCCCCTAAAAGAAAGCGGTTAGCCTCCTTAATCCTGGGGTTCTACCCTTCACCACCCACCCAGTTCACCTCTTATCCCAGGTCCAAGCATATCTTTTATCTTCCAAGATAAGGACTGGCGTGTCTTTCTCTTCTGAAGCAATCCTGAATTTAGTTCTCTGTCTACTAACAGTCCACTGCATATTCCTGCCACTGCATCTTCTCGAAACTCATCATCTTTTGATCCAGTCTAACGCTACCATCTCTTAAATAATAATACGATTTGCATAGCTGTCCTTCTCCACAATCCAGTGAGAAGGGCAAAAAGTGTGTAGGGGAGGAGGGCGTCCCATTTCATGAGAAAGACACCTCTCCAAGGTCATTGAATGAAAACAAAAAATCGGGACCAAAAGCCCGGATTGGACTCTTGGTCCTTGGCTCATCCTACCACGCCTCACAGGCAGTCACGATGCTGCCACAACCCCCGCGCCTGAGATGTCACAGCGGTAGTCCGCCCGCCCACAGCTCACTGCCCTCCCACTCCCACCGGTACCAGACCTCCCAGCGTCCTGTCGACTTCCCGACTCCTCTCTTCACCAGAACCCTCTCCCACCGACCTCCCTACATCGCTGCCACCTCTATTCAGGAGCCCCTCTCTAGTCGCAAGTAGCCTTCTCAGACCCAGCAGCGTCCCGCCGCTTCGCCACCTCAGGCCCCTCCTCCTGTCAGTACGCAGGGTTACCTTCTCCAAGGATGCTGGTCTCTGCACAGCCAGGGAGCGGGCCAGTGAAAGTACTGTGTTGAAATAAAAGCCTCGAGAGGTGCTGGAGCCAGAGCTGGACCCCGAGCCGCCGCCGCCGCCGCCGCCGCCACCGCCGCCTCCTCCCCGGGCCCCAGCAGCCGCCATCACAGCGCACGCCCCGGCGCAGGCGGCTGGGTTCACAGCTCTGGGCTCGCCACCACCGGTCCTTACTGCGCAGGCGCAGAGGCGGCCGACTTCCCGGCCACCTGACCACCTGACTCCTCCCCTCTCCCCTCCCCCGCACTGGGTGGGGCCTGGTCCCCCTCTGCCGCTCCGCCGCCGGGTTGGCTCTGGAGGCGGGGCTCTAGCGCAGTGCTGGCGGAAGTAGTGCGCGCGGCGTCCACAGTGAATCCGCCCGCCGGCGCTGGGCTATCGACTCCTCGCTCAGCAACCCCTCCTGCTTCCTAGGTGCAGGCCGTCTCCCGCACCATGTCTGGCTATCCTAAAAGCTATAATCCTTTCGACGATGACGTGGAAGAGGAAGACACCCGGCCCGCGCCGTGGAAGGACGTCCGCGACCTGCCTGACGGCCCCGACGCGCCCATTGACAGGCAGCAGTACCTGAGACAGGAGGTGTTGCGCAGGGCCGAGGCTACCGCTGCCAGTACCAGCAGGTCCTTGTCTCTCATGTATGAATCGGAGAAGATCGGAGTCGCCTCTTCCGAGGTGAGCCTGGGGCAGAACTGAGCTAAACCGGCCAATCAATGCGTTATAAAAACGGGATGAAGAAATATTTTGTTTACGATCTTTTGGTATTTTTCTAATTGCCTACCGTAAGTTCATGGACATAGTGTAAAGAATTATGTATCAGGATCACCTGATGTTTACCTCTGGAAGCTTCCTTATCTATTATTCTGCGAGGTTAATTTCTCCCTCGCTGCCCTGCCCTCATGTCTAGTTAAAAAGTAAACTCCAAATAATGTTCTGTGTGAGAGTAAAAATGCCAAAGTGCGGCCTGTATTTGGGAAGTAGTGTCTGTTTCATTTACATATAACTTGTTAGGCAGAAGCCTCAAGCTGTTCCTCTCTAGTGGCCCAGTTAAAGTGTGAACTGTGTATGCTTCAAGTGCCAGGTGGTGCCTGAAGTACTGACGCAAAGGGAGCCTGTGTTCTTCTTCTCACATCCTTGACCACTTTTCACCTTTCTAATGGGAATATTTAAGTCCCCTCGCCTGGGCTCCTGCTCAGGAAACCAGATCCTGAATTGAGTCGACTCTTACCTTTGTAGACCGTGTGTTATTGTGACAGCTCTTTCCATCCATAGAAAATTTCAGCAACTAGGAACTTTGCTTTCCTTTAATTTACCTGTATTTGCATATGCACAGTTTAAGGGTGTCCCCTGAAGCCGGAAGAGGGCACCAGGGAATCCCTTGGAGCTGGAGTTGACAGATGGGTGCTGGGAACAGAAATGGTCTTCTGAAACTTCTTTAAGACCTTTTCTTTTTGAGGAGTTCGGCTTGGTGGACAGCCTACCAATGAAGCCCAGGCTGGTCTGGAACTTAGAATTCTTGGTCTCAATCTTTCTGATACTGGGATTTCAGGCATGTACCATCTTCTCCAGCATAAAATAAAGATTATTCCAAGACACCAGATTGCCCCTAAGTCTACTGGCAAAATAGTTGTTTTGGCAGAAGAAGAAATTACTGATATATCAGCCAAGAATAATCTTAAGTATTTTACAGTTTTGAAATGTAATAGTTGAAACAAAATACTGTCTTTCTTTACCAGTCTTCATCTCTGATCTTTGGCAAGTGTTCTCCTCTGGGACTTGGACAGATCTCTGTTGTTTTCTATTGCCACTGTTTGGTATTTTACCTTCTCCTACCTTCCCTGTTGTTGTCTCCCTGACGGCTAATGTATGTTCTGCCTCTAGGAAGTTGTGCTTCTGTGTACTGGATTCTTAATGTTCCACTCCAGATCAATTGGAGTCCTACAGGTCTTGGTGAACAGGTCACTTTGTATTGAGATAAGTGATAAGTTCTCACAATGTAGCCCATAGTAATCCAGATTGGCCTCGAACTCAAGATCCTCTTTCTTCAGCCTCCAGAGGGCTGAGGTCATAGACATTCACCAGATGCCAATGCAGGTAGGTCCTCTTGAAGAACAGAAAGCACTCTGACCTGCTGAGCCATCTCTCCAGCCCCAAAAGAGAACCTATTTTTTTTCTCTCAATCGTATCAATATGTAATTCTGACTGTTCTCCAACTTTATGTAGACTAGGCTAACCTTAAACTCAGCCTGGGAGTGCCGAGGTTCAAGCCACCACACCAAGCACTTTTATTCTTTTTTAACTTTAAAGTGAGGTGTTCTTTACATATTGGCCTGTATATTATTTAGTAGTATTGAAGGTTCTTTCATAGTTAAATACAATGAGGGGTGGTTTGGAGCCGGGGAATAGGCTAATGGTCATATTATATGCCATTAGATGGATGACCTGTTTATGCAGCAAGCCTCCTAATAATGAATATCATAATATTTGCTTCCTACATGAACATCACCACCTGGCCAAAGCCACTCCCCTTCCTAGGATACTCTGCCCCTCCTAGAGCAGTATAGCATACTACAATGATCTTCTCTGGAGCCTGATTTCTCAGTTCAGCAGAGCCCAGCAACGAACAGTAGACTAGGGTTTCAATTGACTTTGCACCAACACAGTGGAAAGGAACTGATGTTTGGTAATACTGACACATAACGTGCTCAGCTGCCTTGCCTAGCACACGCTCCTCGGAGGCCTACTCATCCTTACATCTTTCCAGTGTCTGCCACTGAAGCCACACTGGGCATTCAGTTCAGAGAGGTCAGAGAGACAGACGGCATCCCTCATAACCTGGAGGAGTGGCAAGGCAAACTCCTCAGGTTTTCCCCAGTTCGAGTGACTAAATCCATTGCCATAGATGTACTCTTGTTTTCTAGAAAGCTGGTGGGAGCAGCATTCCCAGTAAGGGCTTCCCAACCAGACCTGCTCCTCCAGAGTTGTTCATGGTGACTCTAATGCGTCCAATTTCTGTTTCTGAATGCACTCCACATCAGGGCAATCTCTGGCTCACACAGAACCCAGCAAGCTCCATGTTTACTTGGCTATCCAAGCTAGAATCTGTTAGTGTGAGTGTGTATTACCTTGAAAGAGATAATGAGAAATTTCGTTCTCTCTCTGTTTCTCTCTCTCTCTCTTTCTCTCTTTCTTTCTTTCTTTCTTCCTTTCTTATTTTTTCCTCTCTTTTCCTTTGTGAAATAGTATTTGCCCAGGCTCACCTCCATCTTGCTGATCCTCCTGAGTTCAGCTCTGGAGTACTGGGATCCCATGTCTGTGCTACCCCACTGCTTAATCCCCAGTCTAAGATAATTAATTTCAGAGTTCTGAGTTTAGTGCGCTGACCCCAGATTGACATCCATGTACTTATCAGTTCATAGCTAAGTTTAATTTCAAACTCATTATGAGGCCTACCTGATGTTCCAGGATGCCTTAGTTGTAGATTGCATTGTGATCTGTGGGGCTCCACATCATTTGCTGGGTATTTCCTGCTGGGTCTCATGGGTCCTACCCACACCCTTCTGTGCTTGACACACAGTTCCACTTCCCTTCAGTTACTCCAGCTGCCTAGACTAGCTGCTCTCTTCAACTGAGGCATTTACCCCACCCACCCTTGGGACTCCCTGTTATATATATACTCCTTAAACCAGGCCAAAAGCCCTTGTTGGGGCTTCACTGTGTGTAACCTTTTTATTGTTTTTACCATGAAACTAAGCTCAACGAAGCAAGAACGGGTCTGCCTAACTCAGCACCACAGTGTTGTTAGCAAATTAGAAAAGTGGATTAGCCTTGCTCTTACCCTGCCTGGATTGTATGAGCCCTCAGGGAGGAGTTTGGGCTTGGTTAGTCCCCTAGCACTAGAAGACTGCTTGGCAGAGAGGAAGTTCTCCTGAGTGTCTTGGAGAAAGTCCCACCAACCGTTCCAGGCTCAGGCAGCAAGAACCCTTTGATTCCCTGAATCCTCACAGTGTCCCCAGAACATAACCTGTCTATGTGAGTGTCACCTCACTTCAGGCAGTCTGAGCCCTTGCATGGTCATTGTTTCCCTGACTTCCTCTTCCCCTTGCTCTGAGGAGTATTTCCCAGAAAAGAGGAGTTGAGGAACTTTCTCTGTGGTTCCTAAGCATCTCCTGTCTCTCCTTTTTCCTGTTTAGATTTAGAAAACACTTGGGGCTTATAAGTTGGGGAGATCACCTGCAATCATCTCATAAATAGTCACTTGGTCCATCCAGTCTTCATATGGAGGGCATTTTGTGTTTTCTTGTCCTTTGTTTTTGAGACAGGGTCTCATGTAGCTCAGAATGACCTCCAACTCTCTGTACCTGAGGATGACCCTGAACTGATTCTCTGCCTTCTCCTTCCAAGAGGTTACAGGCACGTCCCACTGCCCCCACCCCCATTTACAGAGAGCTAGGATTGAGATCCCAACGTGTAAGCCAACATCAGGCAAGCACCCTTACCAGCCGAGCCACATTCCTCATCCAGGAGTTCACACCACTCACACCCACCCTGGGCCTCATTCTCACAAATGCAGATGAAAAGGTCAACACAGCCCATTTCTGAGCTATGGAAACACACCTCCAAGCCCGGAGCATTTGAGGTCTGCCTTCAAAATGGCTGGGGTACAGAGTCTTGGCCAGTCTGTCTTCACAGAGAAGCACTATCAGTTCTCCTCTGTCATGTGCCCTGCCACACCCCCTTTCCTCCTCGGCTGTCCGGAGGTCAGAAGCACAGTCATTTCCTGTCCTTTTTAGGGGAGGATTTTAGCCAAAGAAGCTCTTTGCTGGTCTCATGTTCTCCGTGAACAGATTCTAGCTTATAGAAACTTCCAGAATCCCACTTTAACCCCCAGACTCATCTGTTGCCCTGTGCAAGCATCCAGAGCTGTGGATGTAGCTCGGCTGTAGAGCACTCAGCTGTCATACGTAAGCCCTGAGTTAGCTGCAGTATTGCAAAGTAACACTGATAATAAAGAAAGAAGAAAAGGAGCAGGGATAAAGATAGAAACAGTGCATATATGCTATAGAAATCATTTATCCAAAAAGGATCGCTCTGGCTTGTTCCACAGCAGCCTGTGAAGATGATATGCTTGGAGACTCTGAAGATAAATTTTTCTTTATCCTTTTTCTTCTGAAAACTAGCTCTTGCAAACTTGTTTGACACAGTCAGTCTTAGTTAGGGTTTTACTGCTGGGAACAGACACCATGACCAAGGCAAGTCTTATAAAAAACAACATTTAATTGGGGCTGGCTTACAGGTTCAGAGGTTCAGTCCATTATCATCAAGGTAGGAGCATGGCAATATCCAGGCTGTCATGGCACAGGCAGAGCTGAGAGTTCTACGTCTTCATCCAAAGGCTGCTAGTGGAAGACTGACTTCCAGACAACTGGGGTGAGAGTCTTAAGCCCACACCCACATTGACACACCTATTCCAACCAGGCCACACCTCCAGATGATGCCACTCTCTGGTCCAAGAATATACAAACCATCACACAGTCCAAAAAAAAAAATTCTTTTAACTTAAAAATTTCTAAGCCAGGAATGGTGGTTCATACCTTCAGTCTCAGCAGAGGCAGGTGGATCTCTATGAGTTCGAAGCAAGTATAGGCTAAATAGCAAGTTCTAGACCAGCCAGAGCTATGTAGTGAGAACTGTCTCAAAAAAAAAAAAAAATGCCTGGGGCTGGAAATATAGTAAATAGAGTTTAAAGATAAATTCAAATCAGTATTTTGCCTATGTGTTATATCTCTATGTACTGTATTTCTGAATTTCACTCACTAAACTGAAACCCAGGTAACACATTGGGTTAGAAATGTTAACCCCATGTTAAAAATTCGTCTGGGGTCCCAAGAAAATGACTGCACAATCCAAGTTATTTCATCAAGGCAAAGAGATTTACTTCTACAGAAGGGTGTGTAGCCATTGTCAAGTCAAGCAGGCAGGTCCACCTCAGAGTGGTCCTGCAAGGCTTTGATTCCTAAGGCGAAGGGATCCTGGGCCCCAGTCTGAGTGCTCAGAGTTTGTCTCACACTCTTAGGCAGCTGGCTAACTCAAAATAGCATACCTAATAAACAAAGTAGGACTTCTGAGAACAGGTTGCAACCTTGAGCATGTACATATTGACTTCAAGAAGAGCTGACTAATGGTTACAATGTTTCAAATGAAAATTTGTCTTATTTAACCCTTTGATAGAAAAAGCAGCACATTTTGTTTGCATGTCCCACAGCCTCTAAACAGACTAAAGCCCCTCCTTACATTAACTTGGTACCTCTACATTTAACTTGAACTTCAGTAGTTTTCTGTAGTTGCTCTAAGTTGGTTCCAGGACTCCTACAAACACCCTGAATGCTCATGTTCCTTAAATAAAATGGCATATTTCCATCTCATGAACATCTCTGATATACTTCTATTTGTTCATTTATTGTTTTTAAGGCACAGACAGGACAAAGTTTTCAGTCCTCCTAACATCACACACACATCCTACTCAAACCTACCTTCTTCCCTACCTCTCTCCAGTACCAGGGATTAAGCTAAGGGCCCTGTGTGCTAACCAAGTGTGTGTGTGCTAACCAAGTGCACAAGCACAGATAGCTGTCTCATTTTCTCCCGTGACAATCATGTAAATTACATAGTATGATATAAATGACATCCAGTCCATCATAATTGTCAATTAGATAAAGTATTCTATCTTCATTCCTAACTAAAAGAGTTATGATTTTATCCCTAGATTATGTTTAGATTTTATAAAGCCTGTTACCTGAAAACCATGTCATCTACTTTATCAATGTCAACTCTCTCTCAATGTTAAACAACTTGAGTTTGATTATGAGACCAAAACTAGTCTTTAGCCCCATCAGAAATCTGACAACGACTAAAACATTACCTGGGATATAGGAAGCAGCAAACACAGCTTCTCAAACAACTGTAGAGACAGCTGACTACCTGGACAGCCCCTCATGCCTCAAAATCTAGGAGCATCTGTCTTTGGCCTTCTGGCCAAGGATCATCTGACAGATTTACAAAGCAGAATTATTTGAAGGACTGCTGACTCTGTCTTGGCAAAGCCAATAGTCGACTATTTTGTAAAAAGTGTTCTTTTCTTGGACAGTTTTGTCTGCAGATGAAATGGGCAATTTTGGCCCAGTGACTCCCTTGCCACAATGAGCAACCTCACCTGGAGGTAAAGATGCTCAATATCTTCTTTGAACCAAGGAGGGAGTGCTGTCAGGAGCAATGTGTCTCACTGTCAAATGATTAAATAACATTAAATGTCATGTCCTGTGGCTCTCTGGTGGTTTTGAAGACTCTTTATAATATATAAAGTAATCTGAACTGTTAAACCTTGACTCCTCTCACCCATTTCTCTTTGAAATGTCTGGAAAACACCCTTTTAATTAAATCAGAATCTAACTTAACCATGAGTTTGTTATCTGGTCCTTAACTTGAATTATTCAATCATCTAAAAACAGTTTGTAATAGCAGTTGTAGAAGAATTGGGTCTAAGCTTTGTATTCTTTTTTTTTTTTTAAGATTTATTTATTTTATGTGAGTATACTGTTACTCTCTTCAGAGACACCAGAAGAGGGCATTGGATGTCATTACAGATGGTTGTCAGCCACCATGTGGTTGCTGGGAATTGAACTCAGGACCTCTGGAAGAGCAGTCAGTGCTCCTAACCACTGAGCCATCTCTCCAGCCCCTAAGCTTTGTATTCTTAAATGAGTTTTATAAGCACAAGTCTAAGAGTAACAATATTAATCCCAAATTTTGTATCAATATAAGAAGTTCATACCAATGAAAACCTTAAATCTGAATCAAAATAAATTTTGTACCAAGGTAAGAAATTATAACTTTAACTTTGTATCAATTATAAAGATGTCTACCTGGCTGGAGAGATGGCTCAGCAGTTAAGATCACTGATTGCTTTTCCAGAGGTTCTGAGTTCAATTCCCAGCAACCACATGGTGGCTCACAACCATCCGTAATGGGATTCGATGACCTCTTCTGGTCTGTCTGAAGAGAAAGACAATGTGCTCACATATATTTTATATATATATATATATATATATATATATATATATATATATATATACATACATACATACATATATATATATATATACACACACACACATATATATATATATATACCAATTAAAATATATCTACACAATCAATTTTACCTATTTTCTCCCTGTTCAAAATTATAGCCATTCCCAAATTATCCCTTAAATGACAACTTTTCTATAATTTGTAAAATAACCATTACCAGACCCCCAAAACCATGGAACTGGGCTGACGACTCACCATAACTATCATAACTTCTGGCTGAACAGGGGTGACAAAAGTTCTTTAAAGTGGAGGGAAGGATAGGAAAGTTAGAAGATTTGGTTAGGCATTAAGAAAGCCAACCCCAGCAACTGTTAGTCTCTGTATGGACTGGATAGTCTCTGTATGCCTAGAAGGCTCAGGGCTTGACTGAAGTTCTGACTTGACCCATTGAAAGGTCGAATGAGTCAAAATGACCTGGAATCCATGACACAGGGAGTCCAAAAGCAGGTCAGCTTAGCACCTCTGAGGATGAGTCTCACCAAAGCTGTATACACTGTAATATACAAATCTCAAAATAGATTTAAGTACCATCAAGCTATCTGCATGGATTGTGTAGGGTGCAGAGACTAGATAAGGATGAAATTCTGCTCCTGTTTGAACGTGTGAAAGAAAGCTGTCTTTTTTATGAGTTGATTTTATTAATAACCAATTATAGTGAGTCTTCATGCCATGTGAAGGATGGCACAATGAATCTTCACCTGTCCTGTTTGATTCTCTTGAATTTTTCTAGTTCTTCAGGGGTCTCCCTCTGTCATATCTGATCCATATAACTCTGGAAAGGATCTAGAGCCTACTCTCCTTCCCTGTCAACACAAATGCAGAGCCTTCCTCCCAGAATAGTATGTCCTTGAGCCAGTAACTGGAAATCATTAAACATTTAGCTTGACTTCTCTCCCAGAGGAATAATAATATAACCACAAAAAGCAAAATCACACCCATTTTGATAATTAAAACAATTCAAGGCAAATAAAGCAAACTAAACAAATGTATGAGCCTATTTCCAGGCTCTCTCTTTATATAATCCTCAAGGCATATAAATTCCTACTGTCTGGTCCTCTGCTTCTGTCTAAGTCTATTCTTAGACTTCTAATCTTTTGTGTCAGGAATATTGAACCCAGAATTCCCATGGAGCCCATTGCTTGTTGGAGGCAGCAGCCTTTCTCTGCCTTCCTCCCTTTTGACAATCGGGGAATCTAGTATCCATGAGCTGAGGCTCCCTTGAGTTTCTTTGTTTAAGGTTACCACACTAGAGCTACCACATGACTCACTCCTCTTGCTGAGAAACCAATTTTCCCCTCTTCTTAGAACTGTATCATTGTGAGTTTGTGATCACTCTGAGAATTTCATGATGGCCAGGGCTACCCAGAGGAACTCAAAGAAACAAAAACAAAAAAAATAAAACTTATGCCAGGTGTGGTGGCACACGCCTTTAATCCCAGCACTCAGGAGGCAGAGGCAGGCAGATTTCTGAGTTTGAGGCCAGCCTGGTCTACAAAGTGAGTCCCAGGACAGCCAGGGCTACACAGAGAAACCCTGTCTTGAAAAACCAACCAAATCAATCAACCAATCAATCAATCAATCAATCAATCAAACTTAGGTGTCAGCTTTCTATTTCCTGCTTGTGGTCCACAATATGAACCCTCAGCTCCCTGTTCCTGCCATCATTATCTTACTGCTATGTCTCCCCATCATGATGGACTCTTATTACTCTGGAACCATAAACCCAAATAAACTTTCTTCTATACGTTGAAAAAAAAGTGGGCTGGGGAGATAACTCCGCAGGGAAATGCACTGGCCACACCCTGGCACCACCATGGAGATACAGGAGCCATGCTGTGGAAGCAGCTCATATGTACAACCAGTTCCTATCATAGGGGGTGTCTTAGTGTTTTCCTGCTGTGAACAGACACTACAACCAAGGCAACTCTTATAAAGGACATTTAATTGGGGCTAGCTTATAGGTTCAGACGTTCAGTCCATTATTATCAAAGTGGAATCATGGCATTGTCCAGGCAGACATGGGACTGGAGAAGCTGATAGTTCACCTCCTGTTCCAAAGGCAGGTAGGAGAAGACTGCTTCTAGGCAGCTAGGATAGAAGTCTTAAAAGCCCATGCCCACGATGACACACCTACTCCAACAGGGCTACCTGCTAATAGTGCCACTCCTTGGACCAAGCATATACAAACCATCACAGGGGGCAAGCTTTTTATGTTTGACCAGTTTGACTGTACTGGCCCACTCAGGACTTTCAGCTTCCTGGGCTTTGTGAGGAAGGCTGCCAGAGCTCTGACAACCCCCCAGGCATTGTGCAGCCAGGGAAAGGAGACTAGATATCCTTTTTGTTTTGTTTTTTACAAAGGTATTAAAAGCATACATTAGATAATAGCTTCTACAATAAGTGATGCTGGCGACACTGAATAAACATCTGCCCAAAACTGAAATTAGATTCCCATCTCTCACTCTGCACATGATCCAAACTGGGTCAGAAACCTTGATTTCATATTAATATGCTGGAGCTGCTTGAGGAAAACATTCCTAAATACATCTAGGAGCAAGAGACTTTTCTTAGTAGGAAATGTAAGGCTGGGAAGATGGCTTAGTGGTAAGTGACTACCTCACAAGCAGGAGGCTAGGGAGATGGCTCAGCTGGGGAAGTGACTACCACTCCCTGGGTCAAGCATATTCAAACCACCACACTGCTAGTCAATAAGAGGGTTAAGAAACTGCCCAGATGGTTCTCAAAGGAAGAAATGCAGGTAGATAATAAATATGTTTTAAAGTTCTAACATCTTAGACAGGCATGGTACCTTTAATCCCAACACCAAGAGGCAGAAGCAGGTGGATCTCTGAATCTGAGACCAGTCTGGTCTACATAGCCTGTTTCTAGGATAGCCAAGGCTACACAGTGAGATCCTGTCTCGAAAGAATAAAACAAAACAAAAAAACTCACAAAAAACAAAACTGGACTATGATGACACATGCTATCTTAGTCAGGGTTTTATTCTTGTGACCAGACACCGTTGACCAAGGCAATGCTTAAAAAGGAAAACATTTAATTGGGGTTGGTTACAGTATCAAAAGTTTAGTTTATTATTAGCAGAGATACCTGGCCTACACAGAGAAACCCTGTCTCAAAAAACAAAAAGAGAGAAAAAGAAAGGAAGAAGGTATGTAAGGAGGGAGGGAGGAAGGAAGGGAAGGAGAGAGAAAGGAAAGAGAGAGGAAAAGAAGACAAAATACAATAAATGCTAGCAAAGATGGTAAGAGAAAGAAACACTATTCACTGCAGTGAGAATATAACTGGTGTAGCCATTATGAGAACAGTGTGGAAATCCTCACAAAATCTAGAAATAGTGATCTAGCTATGTGCTCCTGGGTGTATACCCAAAGGATTCCATGTTTGTTCCTGTTCTTTCCACAATACCAAAGGCATGGAATTGACCTAAATGTCTATAGATAGGTGAGTAGAAGCTGGAGAGATGGCTTAATAGTTGTACTGGCTAGTTGTGTGTCAACTTGACACAGCTGGAGTTATCACAGAGAAAGGAGCTTCAGTTGAGGAAATGCCTCCATGAGATCCAACTGTAAGGCATTTTCTCAATTAGTGATCAAGGGGGAAAGGCCCCTTGTGGGTGGGACCATCTCTGGGCTGGTAGTCTTGGGTTCTATAAGAGAGCAGGCTGAGCAAGCCAGGGGAGGCAAGCCAGTAAAGAACATCCCTCCATGGCCTCTGTATCAGCTCCTGCTTCCTGACCTGTTTGAGTTCCAGTCCTGACTTCCTTTGGTGATAAACAGCAGCATGGAAGTGTAAGCCGAATAAACCCTTTCCTCCCCAACTTGCATCTTGGTCATGATGTTTGTGCAGGAATAGAAACCCTGACTAAGACAATAGTTAAGAACACTTTTTGCTCTTGTGAAGGACCCAGGTTCAGTTCCCAGCCTACATGGTGGTTCATAGCCATCCATAACTCCAGTTCCAGGGTATCCAGTGCCCTTCTTTGATCTCCATAGGCAGCAGGCACATAAGCAGCACACATATATCCATGAAGGCAGAACACTCATATACATAAAATAAATCTTTAAAAAATGTTAATGGACAAATGAATCATGAAAATGTGGTACATATACATAGTGGCATTTTATTAAACCATATAGAAATTATGAAATTTGTAGGAAGATATATGAAACTAGAAAATATTCCATTAAGTACTGTAGTCTAGGCTCAGAAAGCATCTCACATGTTCTCTCATGCAAATCATGGTTTCCTCTCACGCTCTCTTGTGCTCTTGCTCAGTAATTTGGCTAGGATTTTTGTTTTGTTTTTTGTTTGTTTTTGGTTTTGAGACAGGGTTTTATAAGTAGTCCAAGATGTCCTAGAACTCATTATGTATACCAAACTCAGGCTGGCTTCAAACTCATAAAGATTTGCTTGCCTCTGCCTCCTGAGTGCTGGGGCTGAAGGTGTGCACCACCATGCTAGACTTGAATCCTACTTTCTAACTATAAAACATGTCTATTTAAGTAGGTGTAAGTGTGGGTAGAGTCTGTGAAGCTTGAAAAAGACCCCTAAGATGGGAGGGGTACTTTAAGATAGGTGCGGAGGATCCATGACCATGTGATACATAAGTGGAAGGAGGAATACAGGGCCAGGGTCTGCAGTGATAGAGCAGGGACAGAGGAGAGCAGGGGAGCAAACCAAACGTCAATGTGAAATGGCATAAAGGGGCCAGCGGGCTGGATCAATTTGTACTGTCGACCCTAAAAACTTATGTTTGATCCTCAGCACCTACATGGTAAAAGGAGTGACGTCACCTCCCTTAAGTCGTCCTCTGATCTCCACATGTAACCACCAGCCCTCAAACAGAATAATAAATACATGATTTTAAACTTTTTTTTTTTTTGAGGCAAGGTCTCTCTATGTAGTCCTGAAGGCCTAGAAGTTTGGGGGAGCTGGTGGGAGGAAATGTTATAAGGAAGCCCATTACTTTGTAATATTCTAATATTCTAGAAAAGGATGGAAGCAGCAGCAGCCCTGTGGGAAACCAGATAAAGCACTAGCCTGGCCTAGAAGTTACACCACCAACCTGACTCTTCCCCCAAAGTCCCCAAGTGCTGGGACTAAAAGCATGGGCTGCCATTCCTATCTAGATGATTTTTTGAGACTGAGTCTCACCTGGTCCAGGCCTCCCTCAAAGTCACTATATGACATTAAATTAATCCTCTTGCCTCTGCCTCTCAAGTTGTGGGGTTACAGGTTTGTGTGCCCAGGCCTGGTTGATGGAGTGCTAAGGATCCATCCAGGATTTTGTGCAAACCAGATAAGCACTCTACCAATGGAGCTACGTTCCCAGCTCCAGACTTAAATATACTATGATTTTTGGAAATAGTGGAAATGGCATAATGCTACTGTCTCTTGCCTTCTGCAGGAGCTGGTCCGGCAGCGAGGAGTCCTAGAACACACAGAGAAGATGGTAGACAAGATGGATCAGGATTTGAAGATGAGCCAGAAACATATCAACAGCATTAAGAGTGTGTTTGGAGGATTTATCAACTACTTCAAATCCAAACCAGTAGAGCCTCCACCTGAGCAGAATGGCAGCATCGTCTCCCAGCCCAACAGCAGGTGAGTGCAGCGTCTGCATTGGATACATAAAACAGTAGAGACAGGCTGTGTGAAGGAGCCAAGGCTTTCAGACCTTGTCAGTGCTGTTAAGGTATCCTGGAACCTTGTGGGTTACTCATGGGAAGGGACCTACTCATGAGAAATCTTATACCCAACTGTTCATCTAATTATACCCTTATACCCAACTGATCATCTAATTCATGAAAAATACTCCACTCTTAGAAAGTTTAATCACTAAAAATGTGGTTCTTTTTACAGACTGTTTCTTTATCAAGTCATTCCAAAAGCCAGACATAGTGGGGCCTGTGTGTAATCTCACCTTGAAGAGACCTAAGGCAGGTGGATAGCAAGTTCAAGGCAAAGTCAGGCAATTAAGCAAAGCCTCATTTTAGGAAAAAAAGCATACTGATAAATAAGCCAGATGTGACAGTACATACTTGTGATCAGAGCAACTTAGGAAGATAAGGCAAGAAGACTAGATCTTAACACCAGCCGTGAGACCTGTCTCACAAAACACAACAAAACAAAGAAATCTATATGGCTGCGCTGGTGATATGGCTCCCCAGGCAAATGTGCCTGCCATCAAACCTGGTGACATGGTTGGAAACCCAGAATAAACTCCCAACACCTTTTCCTCTTATCCCACACATATTTACACACACAAATTAAATGTAATCTAATGTATCGTACATACATACAAACATGTACACATGTAGGCTAGGAGTGTGGTATATTAGTAGAAGGCTTGCCTAAATGTGAAGACCTAGATTCCATTCCCACCAGCACACAAAAATTAATCATACATACATGTTACACACATACATATATGAGTATGTAAAAATCTCATTTACATCTTCTCTATATCTAACCTAATCTGTCCATTAATTTATACTTTAAAATTATAGATTGTTTACCTCAAAATTTTTGAGCAGAAATACAATAAAATCATACAAAGGAACCTGGCAGGCTTCAGCACCCCGTGTTCAATTGTAAGGCAGGGCTAGGGAGATGGCCCAGCAGCTAAGGGCACTTGTTGCTCTTACAGAAGACCAGGGCACTCAGTCTCTTCTTCTGACCTCTGAGCACCAATCACACACATGGTACACATACATATGTGTAGCCAAGCATAACATAATTTTTTTTTTTAAAAAGTATAGTTGGATATTTGGGGTTTTTTTTTTTTTTTTTTTTTTTTTTTTTTTGGTTTTCTGAGACAGGGTTTCTCTGTGTAGCCCTGGCTGTCCTGGGACTCATTTTGTAGACCAGGCTGGCCTCAAACTCAGAAATCTGCCTGCCTCTGAGTGCTGGGATTAAAGCTTTTTTTGTTGTTGTTGTTTTTGGATTTTTGTTGTTTTGGTTTTTTGGGTTTTTTTGGTTTTTCGAGACAGGGTTTCTCTGTATAGCCCTGGCTGTCCTGAAACTCACTTTGTAGACCAGGCTGGCCTCAAACTCAGAAATCCGCCTGCCTCTGCCTCCTGAGTGCTGGGACTAAAGGCGTGCGCCACCGTGCCCGGCAGAAATATAATTCTTAATCAGACTGAAAGGTAAACTTCCAGCCAGTTTATAGTGGTGCATACTTATAATCCCATCACTTGGAATAGTGAGCCTGGGTTATAGAGTGAGAGCCTGTCTGAAATAGCAACAAAAAGGCTGGAGAGATGGCTCAGTGGTGAAGAGCACTGACTGTTCTTCCAGAGGTCCTGAGTTCAATTTCCCAGCAACCACATGGTTGCTCACAACCATCTGTAATGGGATCTGATGCCCTCTTCTGGTGTGTCTGAAGACAGTGACAGTGTAGTCACATACATAAAATAAATAAATCTTTTTTTTTTTTTTTTTTAAGCAATAATAGAGCAGCCAAAGAGGTGGCTCAGTGCAGCTTCCAGCAGCTACATTGTGATTCATAACTACCCAAACTCCAGTTACAAAGAATCTAATGCCCTTTTTTGGGCTTTTTGGTTTTTTTGAGACAGGGTTTCTGTGTAGCTCTGGCTGTCCTGGAACTCACTCTGTAGACCAGGCTGGCCTCAAATTCAGAAATCTGCCTGCCTCTGCCTCCCAAGTGCTAGGATTAAAGGCGTGTGCTACCACACCCGGCCTGAACTTGGATCTTCTGGAAGAGAAGCAAGTGCTTTTAACTGCTGAGCCACCTCTCCAGCCCTGAGACTCTGGGTTGATTTTTTTTTTTTTTTATGGAAAGACTCAAGTTTCTTTTTTTTTTTTTTTTTTTTTTTTTTTTAAAGATTTATTTATTATTTTATGTAAGTACATTGTAGCTGTCTTCAGACACACCAGAAGAGGGAGTCAGATCTTGTTACGGATGGTTGTGAGCCACCATGTGGTTGCTGGGATTTGAACTCTGGACCTTCGGAAGAGCAGTCGGGTGCTCTTACCCACTGAGCCATCTCACCAGCCCCAAGACTCAAGTTTCTAAACTGACATTACCTACCATTCATGGCAAGTGGTCATATGTAAAAGCCATTGTTTGCTTATGACTATAAATAAGTGATGGGTTTCTGTGTTATGTATATATTATCACAATTTTTAAAATGTAGAGCCAGATGAGATACAAACCTGTAACCCCAGCACTTGTGAGGTAGAGGCAGAAAGATCAGCAATTTAAGGTCATCTTCAGCAGCTACATGTTGAGGCTGAGGCCAGAGTGCACCACTTTAAAAAGGGGTGGGGGGATAGATAGTAGGTCAGTTTTGAGTAATTTACTGACCCTTCCTCAAAGGTACCCACTTGGTCATTTCATTACACTTTTTAATCCACCTGGCTCTAAGGACTCCTTGTCCTTTGTAAGGTCTTCCTCAGCCCACGGTGTGGCCTACACTATTCCCAGGATGTTCCAGAGAGGGCAGCAAAGGAAAGAAAGCATTGGCTATGCAGCACAAAGGGATCATGGGAAGATGGGTAACACTGCTGTGCACACACTGGCACAGAGGTAACACTGTCTTCAGGGTGTCTCCTCCAGTTTTTGTTTTGTTTTTTTTAATTTTCAGATTGAAAGAAGCCATAAATACAAGTAAAGACCAGGAAAACAAGTACCAAGCCAGCCACCCAAACCTCAGAAGGCTACAGGATGCAGGTAAGTGAGGATGTATAAAATCACATCTGGATCCTTGTGGGGATGGGTCTCTGGGTTTAACCTGAAGCACCAGTATGGGGACAGCCACCTCTCTACAATGATAGGCAGAGGCTCCAATATCTCACATCCCACATGCTGAGCAATGACATCAGGGACCGGGTGTTCTTGGGGAACCATAGGCATATGTTTCAGTGGGGTTCCTTCTACCTCAGTACCCCATGGAATCTGAATGAGGAAGTGGGAACCTGTATCCCATTGAACATGAACCCTCTACTGCTGTAACTCTGAGAAATTCTAGTAGTAAAACAAAGCCAAAGCTGGGCATGGTAGACTACAACTATAATCCCAGGACCAGGGAAATAGAGGAAGGACAATGTGGGACCATGAAAGGCATTTTCTGGTTGAGCTAGGATTAAGCCCGGAGACCCAGCAGGTGTTCCTGCAAGGGACAGACACTAGGCTCCTGACACAAGCCTCAGCTCTCCATAATTCTGTGGCCATTGGTCACGTAGGGCAACTCCCCAAGCCCTTCCACAGGTAGAGGACTTGACTACAGTCAGATCTCCATTTTAATGAGGTACCCAAAGGCCTGAAGGGCTTAGCCAATTAAGCTCCCCTTCCCAGACACTCCTTCCTGCAAAGGTATTTAACCTCAGGCCTGCCCTGGGAAGGTGGGGTGTGCTTTCACTCTTCACAACTCTTCACCATGACAATCAACCCTTCGACAGAATCCAACAGGGGAAAATGGAACAGGTCTTCCTCTAAAGAGCTGTGTCTAATCTCCTGCAGGAGGCCTCTCTGTGTTCTTAGCCAAGGTCTCCACCAAGCCAAGCAGCCTGCCCGAGCAAACCTAGGACACTTTCCTCCCCGCAGAAACCAGCCGGAGCTCTCCTCCTACCCTTTCCCTTTTGGCTCTGGGCCAGAGCCAGCCCCACGGGCCCCTACTCCATTCTCAGCTCTTCCAACATTGAGCTGTGTCTGTGGTATCCAAGTGCTAGAACCTGCTGTCCCGGGCTTCTGTGTGGCCCGGGGACCCAAGAGCCAAACCCCAGCAGTTGGAAAGGGAACCTCAGACTGTGCTTCCCCATCCCTGGGACAGGGTCCTGCGGCTTCTCGCAGCCCTGTGGGGTGTGGGGTGCACACAGTCTCCTGCATCCTGCCTCACCCAGCAGCCCGAGCCCTGGGCCAGACTCAGGCCACCCATTTTAACCCACAGGACAATCAGTGTTTAAGGCTAGCCTCTGTTGCATGTTGAGCTTGCAGGCAGCCTGGGATATATGAGACTCTGCCTCAACAAACAAAACAAAAAGCATCCCCCCCAAACAAAACAAAACAAAACAAACAAACAAAAAACCAATTATAGGAACAGTGCTTGTTTTAAGTAAAATGGCCCTTAGAGGTGTTTACCTGTACCCAGGGCTCATGAATAAGTTAAAGGCAAAAGAATATGCTTGTGTATTTAACTTATTCTGAGGTACCACGTTGGGTCCATTTTCAATATGTAGATCTTTCACAGTTGGAAAACCAAATCAACAAACAAAAAAATGCTAGGGTCCTCAGAGTTCTCTAGAGGAAGTGTATCAGAATTTAATGAAACAGCTTACAATGGTAACAGCAGCAGAATCCCACCTGAGAGCTGAGGACCCTGTACTTACTCAGGCCTTGCGACTGAAGGCCTCAGCAGTGAGAGGAGTCCTGCAACAGACATCTCTTACCAGGAGTCAACCACACTGCTCACTGAGTCTACAGGCTGGGCTTCAGTCATCCCAGTCTCTGACAGAAGCCTGGAGGTTCTGCAAAGCCTGCTCCCTAGTTGAAAATGAAAGCTTGGAAATGCTGGTTCTGCTATCAGTGAGGGAATCAGCAGCCTGATAACAGGGCAAATCCATTTTTTCTGGGATACCAGAAGGTGCTGCATGGGGGAATCTTCCCACACCAGTCAAGGCAATTTGGATAGTTCTTTGGGGACTCAGGTGGTTCTAATTTGTGGCAAGTTGCCATTAAAACTAGCCATACTACCAGGCATGTTGTTATACATGAGCATAGAGGCAACTGGGAACCAAGTGTTCAAACTTGAACCTATGGAGGCCACTTTCAGTGTTCTCTGAATTCTGTATGACTATGCATGTTCACTTGCACACATAAGTGCATATACACCACACATGAACAAATAAGAGAGACCTGATGGCTATGCATGGTAGACACACCTACAATCCTGGCCCTCAGGAGACAGAAGTAGGAGGACTGGTGAAACTTTGAGTCCAACCTGGGCTACACAGTGAGTCCCAGGCTTAGCTGGGAAAACATGGGGAGACTTTGTCTCAGAGAGAGACAGACAGACAGAGAGACCTGATGAAGGAAGAGTCAGAAGTCAAGACAGACTGATGTAAACACAGTTTATTCTGGAAAGGCTCAAACCAAGGAAGAAAGAGAAAACTGAAATGTACAAGGCCCAAGGAAAGCCATTTCACTGTCATGCCTTGAAGAAATACAAAAAGATCCTCCATCCAAAGACATAACTTGAGGGCATTAAAAGTGGCTATCTATTGTGTGGCACATGCTAAAAGGGTAAAAGGAAACAGACATTCTATAGAGAGATTGGCTTCAGTAGTTAGTGCTGGAGGAAATGCAGTCAGATCCTCTGTATCACTAGTCCCATATCTTTTAATTCAACAAACTGATGGTGTAAGATATTCAGAAAACAAACAAAAATCATAGCCCAGTATGGTAGCATCCAAGCACTGTAGGCAAGGCAGGAGGGCAAATGCCAACTGAACTGTACAAGATTTTGATTCTTCTCATTAGTTCCTAAACAATAAAGCAGCCATTTACAAAGTACTGACTTTGCTTAAATATTGTGTGATACAGAAATGATTTCATATATGAGAGATACATTGAAACTGTATTATTACACAAGGAATTTGGGCATCCCCAGCTTTCGGTATCTCAGGAGGATCTTGGAACAAATCGCACACAGATAGTCAGGGACAACTGCATGCTAAACCTACTAAGAGATATTTCCCCCAAAGAGAGAAACTAGTGAATAGGAATGGTGGTTTACACTTAATCCTATCATGTAGGAGACTGAGACAAGAGAATGGCCATGAGTTCAAGTCCAGACTGGAACACCATGGGAAACTGTCTGGGGGAGGGGGAGAGGAGGAGGGAGAGGGAGGGAGGGGAGAGAGAGAAGAGAAAGAGGAGAGAGAGAGAGAGAGAGAGAGAGAGAGAGAGAGTAGCACACAACTTGGGAGATAGAGACAGATGGTCAGTAGTTCATGGCCAACCTCAGCGCTACTTACCAAGTTCAAGACCAGCCTGAGCTACATATGATCCTGTCTCAAAAGAAGAGGGAGAATATTTAGTATATGTTTAGAAATGAAATTTCAAGGAACATTTCTTAGGCACACATACATTGCCTAGCATTTTCTTTCTGCTTGTTAAAGTGAAATGACAACATAAAAATCAATTTCAAACAGAACAAAAAAAATCTTTAATTTTGTAACATAACTCCATTTCCTCTGGTTTCTTTGAGACAGCCTTGCTATATAGCCCTGGCTTTTTTTTTTTTTTTTTTTTTGCCTCCTGAGTGCTGGGATTAAAGGCGTGTGCCACCACGCCCGGCCCCTGGCTGGCTTTGAATTCATGATCCTGCTGCCTTAGCCTTCCAAGTGCTGGAATTTCAGCTACAAATCACCACACCAGACAACAATTTTGATCTTTGCTTTTTTGTGTGTTTTGTATGGTTTTATATGGTTTTGTTTTATTTTATTTTGTTTCTTTTGAGATTGAGCCTCATTTATCCCAGACTGGTCTCTAATTCATCTTGCTCCATGTGCTAGGATTACAAGCATGCACCACCACACCTGGTAATTTTTAATCTATCTCTGCTAGCTTGGCCAGGTGTAGTAGCATGCCCATATAGTCCCAGTTATTTCAGAAATAGCTTGAACACAGAGTTTGAGGTCAGCTTGTACAGCATAACAAGGCCTCCCCCTCTCTCACATACACACACACACACACACACACACACACACACAGGGTAAGAATTTGTGGGATACCTCGACAAAAGAGTGCTTGCCTCGAATGCGCAAGGCCTGGTTTCAATCAGAATAATAATAATTAAAAAAAAACCCTACAATAACAAAACAGCCTGTCCCTAGAGCCCACCTGTGAGCCTGCAGTTTTGCGTTGACAGTTCCTCTGTTATATATATATCTTTTTACATATCTAACCAAGTGACTTGTAAGTTGATGGTCCTTGATCTGTTAATGTTGAGGGACCAGCTCAGACCTGTCATCTCCAGCCTGTAAACCTGTCCTGTTCCCACTCCTGTTCCTCTGCACGGCCTCAGAGCCTTTCACCTCCTTTCTCCCACCCCGTTAGTCCTTTCCTGGTGTTCCTAGGGACATATCCCTAGGACTTTCAAAAAGCATGTACCAATTTCATGAAACAGCAACAACTGTGCCTCTGGTATTTTTTCAGAACTAGACTCGGTCCCCAAAGAACCTTCTTCTACTGTGAATACTGAGGTTTACCCAAAGAACTCGACCCTTCGAACTTATCACCAGAAGATTGACAGCAACCTAGGTAAGTATGGGAGCTGCTACAGCCTCCAGGCAGTTTCTGCTGAGCACAGCAAGAGCACCCAGCACTGACACTTCATTGTGTAGATGCAAGTCACACCCCACAGCCATGTCCCTCTCACTGCCTCACACCTCAGGAATCTGTCCACTTCTCCATTCCTACATCAGTCCAGCCAAGCCATCTCCACTGCTCATGTGAATCCAGACCAGACCTAGGCGTCTCTGGGGCTTAAGTGCATCCAGGATAAACCACACAGCTTTTGCATGGATGCTAAGGATCTGAACTCAGGTCCTCATGCTTGCTTGGCAAGTGCTCAGACCCACTGAGGCATGTCCCAAAACTAACCAGCTACTTTATCTCAGCCTTCTTTTCCTGTCCTTATTGTCCTCAAACCCAAGAAGTTTCATGAGGCATGGGTGACTCTTTATTTTACTTTCCAGAAAACACAAGGTCTCAGGTTCCAGCGACGTCAAGAAACATAGTGTGCCAAGCTTAGTCCCAGCTATCTGGATGGCTAAGACGGGATTGCAAATTCAAGGCCAGCCTAGAAAATCTGTGAGCTCCTGTCTTGAAATGGAAAGTGTAGAGAGACTAAGGATATGACTAAGTGTCAGTGTGCTTCCCTAGCATGTGCAAGGCTCTGTGCTTGATTCTCCAGCATGCAGGGCGGAAATGCCAGTGTAACAGTGACCCCTGTAATCTTCTCAAGCAGAAGAAGCAGGGAGGGCTCTGTGGCTTCCAGGCCAGCCTGGACTGCTTAGCTACAGCCAGAGCTATAGATCAAGACTGTACTTAAAAAGCAAACCCTTAACAGTGGCTGTCTAGAGGGAGGAGATACACAGTGGTCTCTACCAAATTCACCACATATCACTGTGTAGTAAATATATTTCTTTTCACTTCTGTGTACTCTGAGAAACATATGCTACAAGCTGTGGCACACAGCTTCTCAGGCAGGACTCTGTAGTTGAGAGGCACTGTGACAGCCTGTCATTTCCTTCTCACAGATGAGCTGTCCGTGGGATTAGGCCACCTGAAGGACATAGCCTTGGGAATGCAGACAGAAATTGAGGAACAGGATGACATCCTTGACCGACTGACAACCAAAGTGGACAAGCTAGATGTCAATATAAAAAGCACAGAAAAAAAAGTGCGGCAACTCTAGAGACACGGAGGAGGAACTCTGCTCCATCCTGATGAGAAGATTCGAAAGGCTCTCTTAAACTCATGGATGTCACTTATTACAAGTGTATAATATAACGTGTTTTCAAATGTGGGTCTTTGAAATATTAGTTTCAATGGGGGAAAAAATGTGTGTTCCACATTTGGTAAGACCAGTAGTTCTAAAATTATTGAGCTGTTCTGCTGAGTTTTAGTCTAAGCTGAGTAACTGTGAACACCTTGAGCCTTTGATCACTATGCTGGAAGGAGAAAAAGTACTGCATTTCTGATTTCATGTGTGTCTGCAAAGCCACGGGCAGAGTGTCAGAACTACTGCCTTTCATTTACCCATTTGTTATGTTTCTCACTCCGAGGCCTTACTGTGAATTCAGATGTGAAAGGACCCTGGGTTTGTGACAGAAGAACAGGTCCTTCCACATCTTTATATGACAAGTCTTGTGGACATGCCTGCACACACACTGAGCACATGGCAGCTCTCTCCCCTGAAAAGGATCCATGTTCATACAGAACGGAAATGTGTTGCCTTCATTGTCCCTATCCCCATCTTCTGTTCTTGTCCTGCACTTTAGCAGAAGGACTCAGAGCAGAACTGTTAGGCCCCTCTTCTCACCTGTTCTCACCTCATCTTTCCATCTCTGATGGGGACTTTCTCCACTGGCTCAAAGCCAACTGGTAGGTTGGTTTGTGTGCATGGAGTATTACTGAGCCCTCTGCCTCTGGGAATAGAACCAAAGGCCTTGTTTATTCGGTGCCTGGAGTCTCCTCATCCATCCCAGATTCCCATGCATTCTCCATAGCTACGAAGTGTTCCACCTAGTTTAGGGACTTCGACTCCACAAATGATGCTAACCTTCTGTCTGTCAGATGATTCGACCAAAAGGCCCAGAGACTATCTTAGCTAGCTTGTGTCCACTCCCTTCAGTTTCCAAAAGAAAATATTTAGAAGTATTAATTAAAATTGATTCTTGCAAGAATTTTTCCTTGTACTGCCAATAAAGTCACTGAAGCCACAGAACACCTGACTATCTTAAAATCAAACTCACATATTTTGAAGAAGGTAAAAGAGACTTACTAGTAGATATGTCAAAATCTATAATGCTGGTGCCTTCTTGCCTTAAAACTTGGCTCATGTGCCATTTGAGGATCCTTCCTTTTGCATCTGGAGTCTGCAGTACCTTAAAGCAAAGCAAGCAGTGGGTTCATCTCAGTGGTCAGTTATCTACTCTTCTCTCTCGGGGCCTGGGGTTGGTCTCCACCATTGAGGAGAGGATCAGAAAATGGGGTAACAGGATTATTACTGTTCATGTAGCAATATGTACACACTCTTGTCAAAAATTATCCAACCTTTCTGAAAATACAGCAACCACAGGGAGAAAGGGCCCAAATCTGAAATCTGACTGAAGTGGACCTCTGTGAGTTCCAGGACAGCCAGGACGATATACTAAGATCTGTCTCAAACAATATAGAGAGACTGATCCATATGTATTTCCACTAATTGGTTTTGTTTTGTTTTTTTCTATAAAACCTTCCAAGTGTTATAACTGTTTCTCTTCATCACTATCAGGCATAGCCTTTTAGAAATTGATCAATATACCTCAGTCCTAAGAAATTTACACATGAGAATGCCTTCCATGGTCATCCTAGTGTAAATCAGCTAACTTGAGGCAAAGGGACATTTTATGTACCTTTCTTTGTTTTGCTAAATTAATGAAGCCAATCACCCCTTTCCCAATCTTTTTTTGCTCCATGAACATGAAACAGTCTTCCTGTAACCATTAGAGGTCCTCATCCAGTCTGTTCTTCAGACTCTGTGGTCCACTGAAGTTATCCCTTGGCCTGCTGGAGACTGGCTGAGGCAGATGCTGCCTTACAAAGCAGGGTTGTTTGGAAGACACAGATACAAAGGACTTGGGGAAACTCCAGAGCCAGATCTGCTGGCTGACACAGTAATCACAGCACTTAGGCCAAGGCAGAAGGGTAACCATGAGTTCCAGGTTCAGGGTGAGATCTTGTCTCACCCTGAATATCAGTGGTTGTGTGTGTGTCGGGGGGAGGGGGGTGAAGGTGGGCAGGGAGGGAGGGAAGAAAGACTCACTCCTGCGCTCTGGCTTAGGAAGAGTTAGTGTTGGCGAGGTGGCAGGCAGAAGTGGAATGGACTTTCTGTCTCACAGACCAGTGAACATATCCTTGTCATGTGAGGTCTGCAAGACAGACTGAAGCACCCTACCTTCAGAAAGGTGGCATTTGTAACTTTAGGTTAGCTATGTGTATGTGTGCTACCAAAACAAGTGCATTGTCCTCTGGAGAAGACTAACCGTTACTGACGTGTAACTTAGCAGCATTAGAGTGACGTCTTCAGTTGGTTTTCCTCATTCTGTAGGAGAGGCCTGATGTTCATTCATGTAACAAGTAAAACAAGAGAGCAGAGAGTCTTAATTTCCCTTTCTCTTCTTATAAATGTGCAATTTTAAGTGTATAATGTATCACTTCAGTAAAAAAAAAAAAATCTACTTTGCTTGACTAAGCCCCTTTCTTCAGAGAGGTGTGCCTGTGTGATAGAAGAGGGGAGGAGAGGGGAGGAGGGGAGGAGGGAGGGAGGGAGGGAGAAGGTGAACCTCAGATGTTGTTCCTAAGGCCCTGCCCACTTTTTCTCACTAGCCAGGAACTCACCAGCAAACCCCAAGCCACCCTTTCTCCCTCCCTTGTGTTGGGATTTCAAGCACACAGTGAGGATATGTGTGCTTTTGATAAGTTTTCTTACACAGGTCACAAGATCTGTGGATTGAGTTCAGGTCCCCATGCTTGTCATTTGGCAAGCTTCCCCAACCCTATGCAGGACATTTTTAAAGAGTTTTACTTTTTGTTTTATTTTGTTTTGTTTTACATTTATTTGTATGTCTGTGTATGAGCTCCAGGGGACATGGAATCTTTTAGGAGTTGGTCCTCTCCTTCCACCCTTTAAGTTCCAGGATCAAACTCGGATCATCAGGCTTAGAGGCAAGGCCTTTACCTGCTGGGCCGTTTTGCTGATCGTTCTGTAGAAGTTTTGAAGTTTACTGATGTTAAGCATCTTCAAGTCCAGTGAATGAGCCTTTATATACAAAGTGGTAAGCTACCAGTGAGCATGAGAGCACATCCCTGTAATTGGAGCACATGGGGAGTAGAGCCAGGAAGATCAAAAGTTCAAGGTCACCATCAGCTACTACCAGCAAATTGAGAGCCAAACTGGGCTTCATGAGACCATGGCAAAAAAAAAAAAAAAAAAAGGCAGAAAAGTAAAGCCATCATTAAAGGCACTCATTTGGCAGGAGGTGAAAGAGTCTTTGTCCTGTCAGATTAGCTTCCATCCCCCAGCCCTCAGTTCAGAAGATGAGTATCAGGAGGTTAATTTTTAATCAGAACCTATCTACATGCCACTATCAAATCATGGGTGGAGGGGGGAACCCTCCTTAGTTAATGTGTTTGGTCCTTGAGGCCACATTTAGGAGCCCTCTAAGTTGAAGATAGCCAGGTGGTAAGGCATGTGTTTGGCACATAGAGGGCCATGGGTTCAATCCCCAGCACCACTACTACTGAAAAGATAAAAGTGAGTCAGAAACCCAATGTCATCAGAAAGCTTGTCCAACCTGTAGCCATCGTCTCACCCCTCTGCAGTTTTCTGCTTTGCTTGAATGAGCCTTATCTTCAGGGTGTGTGTGTGTTTCTGAATTTGGAGGTTGGTATAATCATTAAGAGAACTGGCTGCTCTTCCAGAGGACCCAGGTTCAATTCCCAGCATCCATGAGGTAGTTTACAACCATCTGTCATTCCAGACATACACAGGTTACACAGACATACATCCAGGCAAAACATACACATAGATTTTTTTTAACCTGAATTTGTTTTTTTATTTCCTAGCTATCCATCTCAGTAAATGCTACCACCTCTTCTCTAGTGCAGTGGCTCAAGATGAAATGTCTATCGTTACCAGTTTCACTACACTAAACATGCAGAGGAGGTAACAGAGAGCTCATGGCTCACAGCTCTGAAGGCTGAAGTCTAAGTTTAAAAGGCCACACCATCATCATCAGGTCCTCTCTTTAAAAAAGTGTGTGTGTGTGTGTGTGTGCGCACGTGCATGTGTGCGTGTGCGTATTGTTCTTGTGCCCCAGCATAATACATGTGGAGGTGTCAGGACAATGTTCAGGAGTTGGTTCCTCCATCATTTGGGTTCCAAAGGTTAGGCTTGGAGGCAGGTGCCTTTACACAGTGAGCCCTCTCACCAGCCTGAGCCTTATGACTTTGGGATAGAAAACTTCTTGAAATGACAAAAATTTAAGTGCTCCAAGCTAGGCTTCCAAGCTGGCTCAGCAGCAATTAAGATCATCTAGCTGCTCTTCCAGAGATCCTGAATTCAATTCCCAGCAATCACATGGTGGCTTGAGATTTGGTGCCCTCTTCTGGTATGCAGAAATACATGCAGGCAAAATACTGTACACATAATAAATAAATCTTTAAAAAAAAAAAAAAAGTGTGCCACGCCCATAGTGCTACGGTCTCTGTAGCACTGTCCATTTCTCATAGTAGCACAAAACCATCCACAATACACAAATGAGAGTGCCTGTGTTCCAGTCAGACAGTATTTATAAACATAAAAACTGAATGTTATTTCACAAACTATTGTTTATTTTCCATCCACTTTAAAAAAAAAAATCAGGGGGCTGGCGAGATGGCTCAGTGGTTAAGAGCGCCGACTGCTCTTCCAAAGGTCTGGAGTTCAAATCCCAGCAACCACATGGTGATTCAAACCATCCGTAATGAAATCCGATGCCCTCTTCTGGAGTATCTGAAGACAGCTACAGTGTACTTACATATAATAAATAAATAAATAAATAAATAAATCTATCTTTTTTTTAAAAATCAGAATCTTTCATTTCATGGGAGATAGAAAATGATGCCAGTGGGTCATAGTTTGTTGCCTCCTGTTTAGACTTAAGAGGTAGGTCTGTGGAGAGGGAAAGGCCAGTGTGGGCTGCAGGCAGTTCCGTTTTGAGGCTCCTGCCAAGGAAGAGGATGGGACAGACATCACTTCCACTGTTCTGTCTCCATCTTTGCTTGAATGGTATAGGAATTACCTGGCACCCTCAGGCCAGGCCAGGATACCTATCTGTTTGCCAGAAGGCTAGCTTGTCCATGTCCTAGAGCCACACTGCTCTTCTTGGGCCAGTCTGAAGTAAAACAGGCTCTAAGAGCCCTAGTGGGGAGTTACAACACTGACCTTCAAAGATGATGGTGTCTAAGTAAGAAAATGGCATCATCATATTTGTATGTTGAAGGGGCCATAAAGACAGATCACAACGTAAGAAGAACTGCAAAGTGAGTTCAAGGCCAGCCTGGCCTGTAGAGGGAGTTCCAGGACAGCCAGGGCTACACAGAGAAACCCTGTCTCTTATAGAAAAGGGGAGGAAGAAAAAAAGAAAGAAGAAATTAAGAAGAGGAGGAGAAGAGAAGGGAGAAAAGGAAAGGAGGGAGGGAGAGAAAGGAAAGGAAATACATAAAGATCCCCTCACAGGTATGTCCAGTCATTTGGGTTTCAGTTAATCCCAGATGTAGTCAGGTTGACAACCAAGAAGAGCCATCACACCCTGTCTCAAAGTTTGGGGTGTGGGAGGGATCATCTAGAGTATCCTTTCAAGGCTCAGAGAACACTGAGAAAGAAGAATTAGAAGGAGTGGAAGAGCCAGAAGAGGATGGGGAAGTGTGTTGCAGAAAGCTGTCTTCTGGATGTGGCACGCCTTGCACTTGCTGCAGCTGTGGTCATCCTCACGAGACCTGCACACAATAAGTCTGCCAACACCACAGAGCTAGCTCATGAGACTTCATCCCTTCCTGAGGACCGCTGATGTCTAGGGAAGGGGTGTTGCTCTCTCCAGTGCTGTAGCTACTGAAAAGTCGATAACCTGGGTTGTCAACTTGATACAAGCTAGAGGCAGCCGGGAAGAGGAAAGCCCAAAAGTATTGCCTGCACAGGTTGGCTGACCTCTGGACATATCTGTGGGGCATTTTCTTGAAATAAGCCAGGATACCTGCTTTTACAAGTTTTATTGGATGTAATACCTGAAGTTCCGGATGGATTACTTAGGTAAGTTAAGAAATGAAAGAAGGCATCCAAATTGAACAAAAGACTAAAATTAGCTCATGTTCACAAATGATATATAATATATGAAAAAAAATCCTAAGAAGTGCTACATATACACACAAGTACTACAACAAATTACTATACTTTGAAAAGCTTCAGGATACAAATTCAACACATAAAATTTGGTTATATCATTATTCACCATAAACAATCAAATATTAAAAATTAAAATTAAAAATAAAATCAAGAAAACAATTGTTGGCCAGTCATAGTGGGGCATGCCTTTAATCCCAATCTTAGGAAGGCAGAGGATGGCAGATCTCTGTATGAGACCAGACTAATCCACAGAGAACATTCCAGTACAGCCATATCTAAATAATGAGAACCTGTCTCAAAAGCCACACTAATGGTTAATGTGGGAGAGCCCAGCCCACTGTGGGCAGTGCCATTCCTAGGAAGGTAGTCCTTGGTGAGATAAGAAAGTAAGCTGAGCAAGCTATGAAAAGCAATCCAATAAGCTGCATTCCTCTATGGTTTTGGTTCCTGCCTCCAGATTCCTGCCTTAGCTTCCCTTGATGATGGCCTGTGACATGGAAATGTAAACCAAATAAATTCTTTGAGCCCCTGAAGTGGATTTGGTCAGTGTTTTATTACCGCAATGGACACCAAGCTAGGACACTTGCTTTTGCTCCAGTACACAGCCTCCCATCCATATTCATGCAAACAACCCTAGTTAAAGTCAGTGGTCACATGCAAACAAAGACAGGAAGAGAATGCTTTGGGGGAGGAAAGTATTAAGGGATTTCAGGGCTAGTAGGCAGGGGAAGGAGAAGTAATAATGGCAAAAAGTACCAAAATTTATTATACATGTACAAAACTGTCAAATGAGTGAAAATAATAAAAATGAAGAACTGAAGGGGATCCCCAAACTAGACAGGCGATGGAACAAAGAGAAGCATAGGAAGGTTCCAGACCTTCCTCTACTGGAATCTACTTGTCAGTGATTTGGCTGACAGAGAGGCAAGGACTGAAGATGTTTTGGGTTTCTAGACAAAAGCATTTGTAGTGGATACACTGCTTCTTTAAAGGCTATAAAAGTGTGATCCATCTTGGTGCTGGAGGAAGGAACTAGATCCTGGAATGCTGAGCTTGAAACATTTGGCCCATTCAGGTGGACTGCTCATTGTTAACCAACGCTGTGCACAAAACAGACCCCATCCCTACCTCCTGAGACCTGGTCCTCAGAGAAAAGGCAACCAAGGGACAAGTAAGAAGACTAGTAAGTGAACTAACTATGCAGGTCTGAGGTAGAGAAATGTAGCAAACTCAGGGTTGTCAGAATCTGACACCAAATACAAGGTGATGAGCGATGGAGGTGGTAAGTCAGGCATGGTGGCTGACATCCATAAACCCAGCACTTGGATGAGGCAGAGGGATTGCCAAAAGTTGGAGGCCATCTTAAATTACATATTGAGTTCCAGGCTATCCTGGGCTAAAGACAAGAGAAGCCTTGTCTTTCATTCATTGATTAACTAAAATCTCATAGGTAAGCCTGGCACCAATGGAAGTAAGCCTGGTCTACAGTGAGCTCCAGGATAGCCAGGGCCACACAGAGAACCCCATGACCAAAAAGCTAGTTGGGGAGAAAAGGATTTATTTGATTTATACCACACTGCTGTTCATTATTGAAGGAAGCCAGGACAAGAACTCAAACAGGGCAGGCTCCTTAAGGCAGGAGCTGATGCAGAAGCCGCGCAGGGGTGCTGCTGCTTATCGACTCCTTTCGCATGGCTTGCTCAGCTTGCTTTCTTATAGAACTCAGGGCATGGATGGCAATGTTCACAATGGGCTGGGCCCTCTCGCATTGATCACTAACTGAGAGAATACCTTACGGCTGATCTCTGGAGGCATTTCCTCAGCTGGTAACTCTAGATTGTGTCAAATTGACACACAAAACCAGGACTCCTCATCTCAAAACCCCGCCCCCTAAATAAAATTTTAAAAAATCATAGGTGAAAGATACTGCTGGGGAGAGGAAAACCAATTTAAAGCCATATATGGTGGAGGCAGGAACATTGTAAATTTAGAGCCTGTCTGTCTGGAGGGGAATGGGGGACTAAGGACATACCTTGCATGCTGAAAGCCAGGTGTTCAGTCCCCAATACTGCATAAACCAAGTATGGTAAAATATGGAGTCATTTGCTCTCTGGAAGTAGAAATAGAGGGACCAGAAGCTCGAGGCTAGCCTGGGCTATGTGAAACTCGGTCTCAGAAAAAAAAATTGTAAAGGCTTAAACATGAACACTAGAGGCTAGAGAAAACCAAACTTATGAAGCCAAGTGTGATGGTGCATGCCTATAATGTCAACACTTAGGAAACTGGAGCAGGGGGATGGTCATGACTGAAAGCCAGACTCAGCTCCATCTCACAAGACATTGTCTATAAATAAATAAACAATGTCCATGAAAACCCAGTTCAACAGATGAAGCTTGAGAATGCCAACAACCTGGCAAACATGGCAAGTAAAACCCCAGACAAAACAAAACAAAGAAGAGGCAAGAACTCCAGGGAATGGGGCTAAACATCCTTACAGCAGGAAATGGCACCAAGGCCAGAAGCACAGGCGTGCTTACCAATCCTAAGGGATGCAGAGCAAAGACGAAGCAAGAAGCTAATTGATCAGTCTCCTCAACCTGACAGGAGGTAGAGCCTGTGGAGAAAGGAAAGTCACATAGCTAGAGACATCCACTGAGCTTGGGACCACCCACCTGCTATTCCAGAATCTTAGCAGTCAGGATACCAAGCAGGAGGATCTCAAACTAGATAGCAAGACTATAGCTTTTTGGTTTTTTGTTTTTTGAGACAGGGTTTCTCTGTGTAGACCTGGCTGGCCTGGATCTCACTCTGTAGACCAGGCTGGCCTCTGCCTCCCAAGTGCCAGAATTAAAGGTGAGCATCACCACCACTGGCACAAGACTGAGAGAGAGAAAGAGAGACAGACAGACAGACAGACAGACAGACAGTTTTTATGTTGCAGCTACTCTGGAGGACCACAATTTCAAGTCCGACTTGGGCTAGAATGAGTTTGAGGCCAGACTATATTACTTGGTGTGAAACCCTGTCTTAAAATAAAACCACAAAGGAGCCAGGCCTGGTGGCGGTGCAGGCTTGGAATACCAGAACTTGGGCATGAGTTTGAGGCCAGGTTGGGCTACATGAAACCCTGTCTCAAAGAAGAAGAAAAAATAGCTAGATGTGGTATTGTTCACCTTTAATCCCAGCACTGGGGAGGCAGAGGCAGGCAGATATCTGTAAGTTTAAGGCAGCCTGGTCTTTACATAGCCAGTCCCAGACCAGCCAGGACTACATAGAGAAACCCTGTCTGGGGGAAGAAAAAAAATTCTATAGCTTAGTGTTAGGGTTGCCTAGTAAACTCAAGGCCCTGGGTTCAATCCCCAGTACCTCTTCCTCAGAAAGGAATGAGGAGATACAGTGGGCATATATACTGCATCTGAAGCTGGCCTTCATTACAGCCCTGCAGATAAGGTGGCTTACAGTACAGGAATGTCCAGGAATGTCCATCACAGTTCTGCAGGCTAATGCCAGCAGGTTGGTTTCCTCTGAGAGCAGAACCCCTGACCCTCTCTGCTTTGGGTTTTCTTGCACCCGTGGTGAACTGCCAGGCATGCCTTAAGGGCCTTTCAGAGATTCACCAGAATCAAATTTACCCTTCTACCTTTCCCCCTAGGAACTCTGGCTGATGCAGATCTACCTACATTTGCCTTCTAGTGACACAGAGAGGCCCTCTGTTTGTCTTTTTCGAATGTGTTTTTGTTTTACCTATTTGTACATCTACATGCAGGTCTATGTCTTTCAGGTCTGCAGATGCCTCTTATGTCACAAACACCATGTTTTATCATGGGACTCAAAGCCACAAACGCTGCATCACAGTCCTAAGGTTAGTGATAAATTGGCATCTTTTTAAAAAACCTCTTAGATGAAGAGTCACATCTGGCCTGGAAACATAACTGGGATGTTCTTATCTTTTCTTATTTTTTAGGGTTTTCTATAGTAATAAATATTTAAAAATCCCAGCCTAGGGCTTCTTCCCCATCTTAGACCATTTATGTTTTCAGATGAATGACACACACAGCTCTTGTATCTTTAAATATGCCTTAGGCAGCGTAATAACAGGGCAACTGTCTACCCTCCATGCTATTAGAATCTACTTTCTTATCAATAACCCAGAGTTGTGACTATGTTTCATCTGGGGCTGTTCCTAGCTCCAATTGGCCAGGCCACATGGCCACATTTTTATGGTTCATGGTGGCTCTCCTTTCTCCTCTCCTGCACATTTTTCTTTTCCATGGTGGCTTCTTCCCTCTCTTCCCTTTCTCACGGTGCTCTCCCTCCAAATCCTGTGAAACCTCAACCACCTATGTCTCTGCTGACCAGCTATTGGTTGTTAGCATCTTTATTCACCAATCAGAATTAACTTGGGGGCAGGATCCAAGTCTTGGGGGCTGCATTGCAATAGACAGTAAAAGACAAAACCTCAACTGTTTTCTTTTCTTGTTGTTGTTTGATTACCCTTAAAATCAAATGATTTTATTTCGTTATTATTTTGACTTTTATTTTAAATGTATGGGTTTTGCTTGCATGAATGTCTGCCTACCACTTGCAAGCCTGATGACTATGGAGGCCAGAAGTGGGTGTCAGAACTCCTGGAGCTGGAGTTACAGATGGGTATGGGTTGTCCTGTGGATGCTAAGAATCAAACCCAGATCCTCTGGAAGAGCAGCCAGTGATCTTAGCCATTAAACCATCTCTGTCTATCACCTTAGGAACACCCCCCCCCCCGCCCTTAAATCACTTTTATCTCATTTTTCCCTGTTTACTATCCAACTTATTCCACAGGTTACAAAATTTGTTGTTGGTGGGGGTTGGTTGATTTGTTGGTTGGTTGGGTTGTTTGGATGGTTGTTTTTGTTTGGTGGTTGGTTGGTTGGTTTGTTGGGTTGGTTGGTTGGTTGGTGGTTGGTTGATTCCATTGGTTGGTTGGGTTGGTTGGACTGGTTTTTATCCCAGGAATGGCATAGATTTAATTTGCACTGTCTTTTCCATTTATCCTGGCATCCTCACACAAGCCATCTTCTAAGAAACCACCTCAGCATAAAACTATACCTAGTAGTGTCCATGCAACCTCCATGGTAACCTGCTCACACTCTGACCATGTGACCATGTGTTACTCTCTCAGACCGAAAGTTTTATTTTCAACCTTTAACTTTTTTTTTTTAGGACATCTCTATACTCAGGCACCAGACCTCACTCGTTGAGCAGGCATACCATCCCATTCTACAGAGAGGACAACAGTTTGACTGGGATTTGCCCCATTGCTCCCCACCCAGATCTTCCCTCTAGTTAGAGCGCTCATCTGTGGTTATGCATATCTCAGCACCCATTGTAGGGGCATGTTACTGCTGACAGAGCAAGATGATACCTTCAGGGGTGCTGGACCAGGTAGTTGTTGTTGTCATCCCCTGTCAATTAAAGAATTAAAAGGCAGGAAAGAAATGCTACCAGGATCTTGGGGTTCCCATTTTGGGGTTCTTACTCCCACTGATAAAATAATTTAACAAGCTGGTAAAAACACATGGCAAGGGCTAATGCCACCATGGAAGGGAACCAAAGAACGTGGACTTTTGAATTACTTACAGGTCAGGGACAGCACGCTGCTAAACCAGACAAATTATCATTGGGGAGCGTACGCTCAGATCTCAGCTGCCGCTCTTAAGGCGTGGAAAGCACTCTCTAGGAAGGGGGAGGCAAGTGGACATTTGACAAGAATTACCCAGGGCACACAGGAGTCATTCTCAGACTTTGTGGCCAGAATGACGGAGGCAGCAGGGAGGATATTTGGAGACCCAGAGGCAGCTATGCCTTTAATTGAACAGCTGGTTTATGAACAAGCTACGCAGGAATGCAGATCAGCAATCACACCTAGAAAGAGTAAGGGGTTACAGGACTGGTTAAAGGTTTGCTGTGAGCTTGGAGGGCCGCTTACTAATGCTGGATTGGCAGCCGCCATTCTACAGGGGCGGAGGCGCTCGGACTCAGCGGAGATCAAACTTTGCTTTAATTGTGGCAAACCAGGGCATTTAAAAAAGGACTGCAGAGCCCCCATAAAAAGGACAGCGCCAGGGTTGTATACTAAGTGTGGAAAAGGATACCATTGGGCCAAAGATTGTTGCTCAATTAGAGATATACGAGGCAGGCTCTTGCAGCCAGGGCCCCCTCAAGTGGTAGAAAATGAGAATGAAGGCATTTCAAAAAACGAGTTTCGGGCCCCCAAGTCCCACGGCCCCAAAACATATGGGACTCCGATGGGCAACAAGTGGACACCACGGTCCGCAGGGCAACAGAAGGCTCAGCTGGTTTGGACCTCCGTGCCTCCACCCGATTCATGCTGATGCCTCAGCTGGGAGTGCAGCCAATTCCTACTGATTATAAGGGGCCTCTGCCATCTGAAAGTGTCGGCCTAATTTTGGGCCGGGCTTCCCTCACCTTACAAGGCCTTATTGTCCACCCTGGAGTTGTGAATCAGGATTATAAAGGGGAACTTCAGGTTCTCTGTTCCTGCCCTCATGGTGTCTTTTCTATATCACAAGGGGACAGAATAGCTCAACTAATAATTTTGCCAAGCCTACATGGCTGTTTTCCCTCCTCTGGTATTCCTCGAGCTCCCAGAGGGATTGGTTCTACAAGAAATGATTCTGCTTACTTAATAATGTCTTTAGATTCCAGGCCATCCTTGGAGTTAGTTATAGAAGGGAAACAATTTAAGGGAATTTTAGATACAGGAGCAGACAAAAGTGTTGTTTCTTCCCACTGGTGGCCAAAAACCTGGCCCGTCACTCAGTCATCACACTCTTTACAAGGGTTAGGCTACCAGTCCTGCCCCACTATTAGCTCCCGTTCTTTGAGATGGCAAGCACCTGAAGGTCAAATGGGACAATTCACTCCTTATGTCTTACCACTCCCAGTTAATCTCTGGGGGAGAGATATTTTACAGGCAATGGGAATGACCTTGACTAATGAATACTCACCACAAGCTGTTCAAATGATGAGAAAAATGGGCTATACAGAATGAAAAGGATTAGGGAAAGGAGAGCAGGGTAGGCTTGAACCTATCCCTCAAGAAGGTAATACTGGGAGACAAGGTTTGGTTTTTTTCTAAAAGCGGCTGTTGAGAGTTCCATGCCCACACCATGGCTTACAGAGGAAGCTGTATGGGCTCCTCAATGGCCTCTTTCCTCTGAAAAATTAGAAGCAGCCACAAATTTGATTTCTGAACAGCTATGCTTAGGTCATTTAGAACCCTCTACCTCACCCTGGAATACACCTATTTTCATAATTAAGAAAAAAATCTGGCAGATGGTGCTTATTACATGACCTCAGAGCAATTAATGCACAAATGCACCTGTTTGGGCCAGTTCAGCGAGGGCTACCATTGCTTTCTGCCTTACCAAAAAATTGGGAGATTATAATCATAGATATTAAAGACTGTTTTTTCTCTATACCTCTGTGCCCTCAAGATAGGCAAAGATTCGCATTTACCATCCCAGCCATTAACCATTTGGAACCTGATCAACGGAACCAATGGAAGGTTCTACCTCAGGGGATGGCAAATAGTACTACCATGCGCCAACTGTACGTGCAATTGGCACTTAAATCAGTTAGAAATTATTTTCCATCCTTGCTTCTAGCTCTTTATATGGATGACATTCTCATTTGCCATAAAGATCCACAGTTATTGCAAGATGCATACCCTATATTAATACAGACATTAGGGCAATGGGGATTGCAGGTAGCCACTGAGAAGGTGCAAGTTGCTCAAATGGGAACCTTCCTTGGGTCACGCATTTATCCTGACAAAATTGTTCCTCAAAAATTAGAAATCCGCAAAGATCAATTACATACCTTAAATGATTTTCAAAAATTGTTGGGAGATATTAATTGGCTGAGACCATTTTTGAAAATTCCATCAGCAGAGTTAAAGCCTTTATTTGATATCTTAGAAGGAGATACTCACATCTCCTCCCATAGAGCACTTACCCCAGCTGCCTGTCAAGCTTTACAAACTATAGAAAAGGCCTTACAAGGTGCCCAATTATTACGCATTGATAAGTCAAAGTCATTTGAATTGTGCGTATTAAAAACTGAACAGTTGCCAACAGCAGTCTTGTGGCAAAATGGACCCTCATTGTGGATCCACCCTAATGCTTCACCTGCAAAAATCATTGAATGGTGCCCTAATGCAGTCGCTCAACTTGCACTTAGGGGAATAAAAGCTGCCATCACTCATTTTGGAGAAGAACCTCATATACTAATTGTGCCTTATACCTCTGCTCAAGTTCGAACCCTGGCAGCAACAACTGATGATTGGGCAGTCTTAGTTACCTCCTATTCAGGAAAAATTGATAATCATTTTCCTAAACATCCAATTTTGCAGTTTGCCTTAACTCAAGCCATAGTGTTTCCAGTAATTACAGCCAAACACCCACTTGCAGACGGGGTGGTAGTATATACAGATGGATCCAAATATGGCATAGGTGCATATGTAATAAATGACCAAGTAACATCCAAGCAATATAATGAGACATCACCCCAGGTTATAGAGTGTTTAGTGATACTAGAGGTCCTTAACACTTTCCCAGGACTGCTTAATATTATATCTGATTCCTTATATGTAGTCAATGCAGTGAATACACTTGAAGATGCTGGCTTAATTAAATCATCTAGTAAGCTTGTTCACATTTTCCAACAAATTCAGTCAGCCTTGTTACACAGAAGACATCGTGTCTATATTACTCATGTCAGAGCTCATTCTGGCCTTCCTGGCCCTATGTCTCATGGAAATGACTTAGCAAATAAAGCCACTAGAATCGTGGCTGCTGCTCTGTCCTCGCAGACAGAAGCTGCAAGGGAATTTCATAAACACTTTCACGTGATGGCTGAAACTTTACGCTGCCGTTTTACTTTAACCAAAAAAGAAGCTCGTGATATTGTCACCCAGTGTCAAAACTGTTGTCAATTTTTACCTACTCCTCATATTGGGGTAAACCCCCGAGGTGTCAGGCCATTACAAGTCTGGCAAATGGATGTCACACATATTTCCTCTTTTGGGAGAAATCAGTATTTACATGTTTCTATTGACACCTGCTCTGGTGTAATGTTTGCCACACCTTTAACAGGTGAAAAAGCCTCTCATGTTATACAGCACTGCCTAGAAGCCTGGAGTGCTTGGGGCAAGCCCACAATCCTAAAAACGGATGGGCCAGCGTATACTTCTGCTAAATTTCAACAATTTTGTCATCAAATGGATGTCACTCACCTGACTGGCCTTTCTTATAATCCTCAAGGACAAGGCATTGTGGAACGTGCCCACCACACACTCAAGTCTTATTTTATAAAACAAAAAGGGGGAGTTGATGAGACTCTACCCTCAGTGCCAAGAGTAGTTGTCTCCATGGCACTCTTCACACTTAATTTTTTGAATCTCAACGAGCAAGGATGTTCTGCAGCTGAGCGACATAGCACAGACCCTGATAGACCAAAAGAAATGGTTAAATGGAAGGATGTTTTAACTGGTCTGTGGAAAGGCCCGGATCCTATTTTGATAAGATCCAGGGGAGCTGTTTGTGTTTTTCCACAGAGTGAAGACAACCCATTTTGGCTGCCAGAACGACTCACCCGAAAGATATTCATCAAGGATGGTGTGGAAGATGCTGACCTCCCGAGGACTGTTCCTGATCCTGACAATGCTGAACTTGTCTAAGGTTCCTAGTATAATGGGTTCCTAGTATAAAGGACCATTCTCTCGACTTTCCCTAAACCAATGCCAATTTGCCATGATGCTATAGTTTTTCCAAAATTCTTTACTACTAATAAAACAGTGGATTTGCCATATCTACCCTATGATCCCACCCAAGCACCATTAGGAGAAAAATCGCTCTTTACTAGAACAGGGTTCTTTATGTTTTCAAATTAATGGACCAGGAAAATGTATCAACCTCACAGCCCGAGCCTTGGGAATGTTTAATAAGCACCGAGAAGGCTTGGGGAGCACAACCCAAGATACTTCCAACGCAGATATAACCATTACAAATCGGACCTTCTGGCAGGAGGCAATTTGGGTTAATGGTACATTTCTACCACCTAACTTTTCAAACAAAGAATGTCCCCACCAACCAAGAATAGCCCCCCATTGTAGCTTGGAAGATGAAGGGCTGATCCTGCCTTGGTCTGATTGTCAATCCTCCATCACTCGTTGGGCAGATCAGAGTAAAACCTTTTCCTTTTCTCCCAACACGATGGTTGACCTAGAGAAGGAATTTGCTATGAAAAAGGGACTTTTCATACAGGACATTAGAATGCATCCCTTTCACAAGTGGATGCTTTGTGGAGTCAACGGCAGTTGTACAGAACTCAATCCTTTGATCTTTATCCAGGGAGGAGCAGTTGGAAAGGCTTCTTTTACTGGCATCTCAAGAACTGCTCAGTATTGGGGAATGCATGCTGCCTCCCTGGACTCTTATGGATATACTAATACCAGTGTAGAGATCACTGGGTTCAATAAAACTTTGGTAACCAGATTAATTATCCACCTACCCCAGTCTGTGTTTACCCCCCCTTTCTTGTTTATCCTTTCAAATGGTTCATTTGAAGGCTGTTCTAATGATTCTTGTTGGATTTCTCAATGTTGGGGTGTAACAAAGGACACCCGCGCCATGGTGGCCTGGATCCCATGTTGGATCCCATGTTGGATCCCTGTTCCGGTGGAAACACCCTCCACCTTATCCCTGTTTAGACAAAAAAAAAAAAAAAAAAAAAAAAAAGATTTTGGCATTACTGCTGCCGTGATCCTAGCGATTTCAGCCAGTGCAGCTGCTGCTACAGCTGCAGGGTACGCTATGGCTAATATGGTTCAAACAGGCACAAAATTAAATCAGCTTTCAGTCGATCTGGCTGATGCCATCAATGTTCAAACTTCTGCTAGTGCTCAGTTGAAGGGAGGGCTGATGATTTTGAATCAGTGCCTCGATCTGGTTGAGGAACAAATAAGTGTTCTATAACCAGTTGGCCCAGTTGGGCTGTGAAAGAAAATTGGGTGCTCTGTGCATTACCAGTGTCCAATATGAAAATTTTACTCGTGCAGCTAATCTGTCTAGACAGCTCTCCTTGTATCTTGCAGGAAATTGGTCCGAGGGGTTCAATGAGACTCTCGAGGCCCTGAGGGCGGCAGTTTTAAGGATCAACTTGACTCGAGTGGACCTGTCATTGACAGAGGGCCTCTCCTCCTGGATTTCATCTGCATTTTCTTATTTTAAGGAATGGGTGGGGGTAGTTTTATTTGCTGCTGCCATCTGCTGTGGACTTGTGTTCATGCTCTGGTTGGTTTGTAAGCTCAGAACCCAACAAAACCGTGACAAGGTCGTTATTACTCAGGCACTTGCAGCCATTGAACAAGGGGCTTCCCCTGAAATTTGGCTATCCATGCTTAAGACTTAAATGGCATCTGAGTTCTCTGCTATTGCGTCCCACGGATTTATGGATCCATTGCACTGGGATGAGAGATACTCAACGCTCATTGATCAGCACTTGCACTTCGCTGAGTTCTACTAATTCGTTTTTTGGCTGGCCTCTTTTATAGAGTTCGCCCTAGGTCATTTGGCAGTTACTGTCACATAGTACTGCGGTATCCAGAGACAGGCAACTTTCCTCATGTACAGACCAACCTAAGACACGGGACCCAGTGGTGATAGAGTTACCCTATGACAGGAAAGGCTGTGACATTGGAGGAATGACCTAAGACAGGAGCCACAGCAGATGGACATGACTGCAGAGGCCTAGACCAGCCTCAAATTTTAATAAAATAAAAAGGGGGAGATGTGGAGAGCCATGCTGTGAGCAATCGCCATTATAAGATGGCGCTGGCTTCCACTGCGCCTAACTAGTAAACAAGCTTTATGCACAAGTGCAAGAGTAAATTCACGCCCAGTCACTGCCCATCTCGGGGCGTAGTAATGGGGTGATGGGCGAGCAACTAATCAGGTGCTGTCACACCACATCAAGTGCTGAAACGTCACGCTGCTGGCTATATAAGCAGCACCATTTTCCGGGTTCGGGGTCTTCCTTATGTTGAAGCAATAAAAGCTTTGCCGTAGAAGGATCCGGTTGTCCGAGTGAATTCTTGCCGGCGAGATACTAGCTCGGGCAAGAAAGAACAACAACTAAGCAGGTTGAGCTGGGGTTGTATCTCAGTGCTAAGTCACGTGTAGCATGGACACGGTGCTAGATTAAATTCCTAGCATTAAAACAAGTCGTTGGTAATAGCAGCCACCCTGAAAGGCTCCTCGGTGCTTCTCCCTTTCCCAGACGGACACTAGTAGGCAGGCAGAGCTTGGCCGCCTTTGCACCTAACTCCCTAAAATGCTTCGTACAGTTGTAAGAGTTTATGCATATACATGATTTTCAGGGTCATAGAAAAGGTTGCTTTTCCTGAAGCTGACTGAGGGAAATCTTAGTCCACACTGGCTTGATAGTCTAACACAGTAATTTTTTTTTTCTTGATGACAAAACACAATTTCATCTGGTCTCCATGGAGCACGTGAGGAAAGATCTCCCAGAAAGGTTTCTGAAGAAAATATTTCTTTTGCTCTTAAAAAAGGGACCAGGACCATCCAGGTGGCTTGGTAAAGGCACCTGCTGTGAAGCCTGAAGACCTGAGCTCAATCCCTGAACCCACATGAAAGCCAGAACTGATTTTACAAAGCAGATCCCTGACCTCCACACATGCACCATGTTGAGTGTGGTCTCCACACCCTAGAAATAACACATTTTAAAAAGATTTACTTATTTTATGTGTAGGAGTGCTTTGCCTGTGCATGTGTGTTTACACCACGTGTATACGCCATACCCCAGGAGATCAGGAATGACAGGATCCTATGAAACTCTAGTTACGCTATAGCCACTATGTGTGTCCTTTATAAAAGCAATTCTTTAGCCCCAATTAAAAAAAAATAATAATAATAATTTAAAAAGGGAGGAAGCGGGGTGCTTAGGATTAGGTGTGATACTGTACTCCTGTGAATCCCAGCACCCTGAGGCTAAGGTAGAAGAATCACAATGTTGAAGGCTAGGGCTTCATAGGAAACCCTGGTTCCAAAACAAACAAACAAACAAACAAACAAACAAACGAACAAACAAACGAACGAACCTGCAGCACTGGGGATGTAGCTCAATGCTGGAGCATGGGCCAAGCACAAATAAGTCCTGAGTTTGATCCATAACATTGCTACCTAAATAACTAAATAATTAAATAAGGCATTGTCCTGACTGGGAGTGAGGATTGGGATGGTGGAACCCTCTTTCTCTCTTCTCCGTTACTCTGAATAAAGTCAAAATGAAGTTAGAACAGGGGAAATCCCACAGAACCAGCTCCAGAGAGCGGCTATTCCATCTGTCTGCCGAGCAGGCTTTTCCCTGACAGCATGTCCTGGGAAGTGACAAACCCTCTTACTGCTTTGGAAAGGGTGTTTATAGCTTCAGCCACAAGTGCACTGGCTTCCCCATGGTTGCTGATCGTGCTGGATCTTGAGTCCCTAAGGAGGAATCCTTCAGAGACCCTGAGTCGCTGCCATCAGGTACAGACTGGTCTGACTGTGGTAAGGGTCAGAGCTGACCTCAGTCATCACCGTTTCTCAGGGAGGCAATGATGCGAGAAACTGAGTGGGGGGACCTGGATGGCTCAGGGAGTTAATCGTGAATTATGTTTTGTGACTTTTCCTGTGGAGATGTGAACTAATGTCTGTCCACCTCAAATAATGTGCTACAAGAGACCAGAGACAATTCTACCAAGTCCACACACTGTCTACAGATTTGGTCTTTCAATGTGTCTGTCATGCATACCTCGAAATCCCCCCTGGTACTTTCTTATAATTTCATCTTTGTCCTAGTAGAAGGATGGGAGAAAAGGGGAGGGGGAGAAGAGGCAGGAGGAGGGGGAGGAAGAGTAAGATAGCAATATCATTCTAAAGTTATGAAGGAGCTAAAGAAAAACTCATTAAGAGTGCACTCGCCACCATTCTCCTTATTGGGCAGCTCACAACCACATGGAACTCCAGCTCCAGGGGAGGGGCCAATGTTTTCTTCTGCCTTGGCACCCACACACATGTGGTATACACTTATATAGACACATGTACATATTTATATTATTACTACCCACAGATTTATGTGGCTATAAAGCTTGGTCAGAAAAGCTTTTTTTTTTTTTTTTTTTTTTTTTTTTTTTTTGCAGTGGACAACTGTTGATGTACAGATTCATAACTGGTCAAAGTCAGATAATAAGAGACTATGATCTCAGAAAACCGAGAGAGAGAGAGAGAGAGAGAGAGACTATGAACATTCAACCCGCACACCTCAGGAAACATGGAGGGAGCAGAAAGAACAGAAGAGCTAGGGGCTGGATAGATGGTTCAATAAGTAAGAGTGCTTGCTGCTCTTGCAGAGAACCTGGGTTTCTCTCTCTCTCTCTCTCTCTCTCTCTCTCTCTCTCACACACACACTTTAAAATACACATTTGCTGTTGTTATTTTAGACAAGGTCTTGCTATACAGCCCTGTCAAGCCTATAACACTCCATGTAGCCTAGGCTGGCCTCAGACTCAAAATGATCCAACTACCTCTGCCTCCTGAGCTCTGGGATTAAAGATAGGCAGCATTGTGCCAAGCCAAAATACAAATCTTTTTTTTCAAGATTCCAACGTTATTTTTTCCTAAAATATAAATCTTCTTTGTTGTTGTTGTTGTTGTTGTTTGTTTGTTTGTTTTTCGAGACAGGGTTTCTCTGTGTAGCACTGGTTGTCCTGGAACTCACTTTGTAGACCAGGCTGGCCTCAAACTCAGAAATCTGCCTGCCTCTGCCTCCCAAGTGCTAGGATTAAAGGCATGAGCTACCACACCTGGCTTATAATATAAAATTTTAAAAAATAAATAGGGAGGGCTGGAGAGATGGCTCAGCGGTTAAGAGCACCGACAGCTCTTCTGAAGGTCGCAAGTTCAAATCCCAGCAACCACATGGTGGCTCACAACCATCCGTAATGAGATCTGATGCCTCTTTTGGGTGTCTGAAGACAGCTACAGTGTACTTACATATAATAATAAATCTTTAAAAAAAATAAATAGGAAGAGAGTGGCATGAAATATCCTGTTCTAGTCATGACATGGTAGTGGCCCTCATGAACTCACAGCTGGTTTTCTGCACAGGATCAAGCCCATCTTCAGAATTCTCAGGAAAAAAGCCAGGTGTGTTGGTATGTGTTTGTGATATCAATGTTGGAATGCAGAGGCAGTTACAACTTTGCCATTCACTGCTTAGCCAGCCTAATCTACCTGGTGGGCCCTATACCAATGAGAAAGCCTATCTCAAAAACATGATGTTGCCTATGCTGGCTTCGAACTTTCCATCCTCCTGCTCAACCTCTGAGAGAGCTAAGATCATAAGCCTGTGTTATTTTTTCTTCTTTTTGTGGCAGGGTATTTTTAATGTACCACCACTGGCCTGTGTGTTAATATATAGACCAGGATGGCCTCAAACTTGGAACTAATTGAATCCTGCCTCTGCCACAAGAGAGCTGGGATTATACATGCACCACCAGAGCTGGCTAGAAGATAAGTCCTGGAGGTCTCATGGTGAGGCACAGAATGACTGAATAGCCCATCTAGTCACTGATTTGAACTTCAACCATGAGTTGAACTCAGTCAAATTAAATATCTGAGCTATACAAATTTCACTTGCGACTAGAGCAATATGAAAGCATGTTTTTATTTATGTGTGTGTTGTGTGAGTGCAGGCATGTGTATTACCACTCTACACAGAATTTTAGAGGACACCTTAAGTTGATTGTCCTTCCATCTTCAGACCCAGGGATCCAATTCAGGTGTTTAGGCTTGGCTGGCAAGAGCTTACTTCCTGAGACATCTTCCTAGCCCCCATGAAGCATCTCTGGTTATGCCAAGTTACAAAAAGGCACTAGACCTTGACATTTTCCCCTTCGCTTACTTACCACTGGGATGGAATCACCAGTTATTACCCTACAATCTAAGAATTGCTAAACATGGGAAATGTAAACGGCCAGAACAAGACTTTAGTGATAGAGATCTAAGTAGGAGTTCTCCTGTATTCCTCACTTTTGAGATTTCTCCCTCCCCTAACTTCCTCCCCATTTTTGTTGGGTTTCATAGAGCTCAGCTGCCTTGAACTCATGATCCTCCTGCCTCCATCTCCTAGTGATGGGATTATTGGTATGTGTCACCACCACTGGCTTGGGACATGCCTTCCTGTTTATCTAATTTGGGAATGCTATGACCAATAATCCAGCATCTGTTTTTGTGGTGATTTTTCACAATAGTCATTCATTTAACAAATTTCTGATCATTCAAGACTAGATGTGGATTTAAGGCAGGCAAAATATAGGTAAATAAGACAGTATTCTGTGGTATTAAAATTTCATCCTAGCCTGTTGGTGGTCAGAGTTAGTTCCAGGACAGCCAGGGCCACACAGAGAATTCCTATCTTGATAGATAGATAGATAGATAGATAGATAGATAGATAGATAGGCCGGGCAGTGGTGGCGCATGCCTTTAATCCCAGCACTTGGGAGGCAGAGGCAGGCGGATTTCTGAGTTCGAGGCTAGCCTGGTCTACAAAGTGAGTTCCAGGACAGCCAGGACTACACAGAGAAACCCCGTCTCTAAAAAACCAAACAAATAATTAAATAAATAGGTACTAGTCGGGTTGGAGGGAGAAATATGTCAAGGGAGGCAGAGCTGAAACTGAGCAACGTGGAATGGCAGGAAATGAACTGTTGCAGAGCAACAGGCTTCAGGCCAGACACAGGTGTTGCATTTCACTTGTTACACTTTACAGCCGGTAGTGTCCAGTCATCCTCACCAACACACTGTCCTCCTCGTAAAGTATTAGTCAAACTGATCTTCACCATCATTCCACGTGTACCAAGGAGGATCACCTAGGGCAGGCGTTATTTGATAGGTTATTCAGTAACCTATTTGATGGTCACCTCACTCCCTAGGTCATGCCCTTCCTGAGCCACCTGATTTACCAGGGCCTTCTGGCTCGCAATCATCTGACGGCCACGCCTTCTTGGCCGGACACTCAGCAACCACTCTACGCTTTGTTCACAGAAACAGGTTTTCAAAACGCTGTTCCCTCTCGGCTCCAGCTGTTTTCCTGCCAAGCCCGGGAAGCCTGACAGCAGCAGCTTCTCGGCGGCTGCTTTGCGGTCCAGGAAGGGCCTGACCCTCTGCCTCCTCCCGGAACGCGGGAGCCCGCGCGAGTGGCTCACGCTGGGACCCTCGCGAACGCACTCCTGATTGGCAGCGCCCAGTGACGTCAAAGGAAGGGCCTCCGCGGTGGAGGGGGTAGAGCCCAGCTCCGCGCGTGCGCAGATTGAATGCGCTGGACCAAGGGGGAGGTGCCCGGCTGCTTCTCCCGCGTCCGCCATTTTGTTGCTGTGGCTATTGGGAGCGGGCTGGGTAAGACTGCTCGGGAGGCGCGACTCTTGTTGGAGTGCGGTGCTTCGTGTGACCGCGGGGATCGGTGCAGGCTCTTGAGGCTGTGGAGCCGGCGGCGGGTTCCAGGACAGAAGTCACTGGAGCCTCCCCTGTACTCCGGCCAGCTGAGAAGCCCGAGGCGGCCTCCGCTACTGCTCAGCTTCGCCCACCTCGACCCCGGGGCTTTGCCCAGTGTTCCCGGACCGGCTCTCCGTGAGGCGGCCCGGTGCAGGAGGGCGGTGGCGGAGGATGCTGCGGGGCCCGGAGCCTAGAGGAACGTCCTGACCAAGCCCTCTGATTGTTCCTCGAAGTGTTCTGAGAGGCCCTTCCTCGACCCCAAAGCCGACAGCGGGTAAAGGCTTCCCAAGCAAGAGAGCCGCAGACGCCGCCCATCCCCGAGCCCAACACCATGTCCTCCGCCAGGTTTGATTCTTCAGACCGCTCTGCCTGGTACATGGGGCCAGTGACTCGCCAGGAGGCGCAGACTCGTCTCCAAGGCCAGCGCCATGGCATGTTCCTAGTCCGGGACTCATCTACCTGCCCCGGGGACTATGTACTGTCCGTGTCCGAGAACTCGCGTGTCTCGCACTACATCATCAACTCCCTGCCCAACCGCCGCTTTAAGATCGGGGACCAGGAGTTTGACCATTTGCCGGCCTTGTTAGAGTTCTACAAGATCCACTACCTGGACACTACCACCTTAATCGAACCGGCGCCCAGGTACGCGAGCTCCTGCCCTTCTCCGGTTCAGAACTTGACCGGATGCGAAGGGTCGGTCAAAGATTAAATTTTGGGGGTAGGGTAGGGGATAGAACTCCTTTTCCTCATTCTAAATCAGAAGACATTCGGATTATAAGGCCAATATCAGGATCTGGGTCATTGGATGAAAGGATGCATTTTATTTAGACATTTAGCAGTGCTGCTTGCATTGTTTAAATGCACCCCTAACCCCCCACATATATACACAGTTTTGCCACTTTACTTGACTGTAATACTAATGCAGAATGCTTATTAACGACGCTAAAAATATAGACTTCCTTGAGATTCTGAAGATAGCCATGACTCCTCCTTTCTCGAAATTCTTGTACACCATTTAAGGTTTTTGTAACTCCTGCATTTTTCAACTAACTTTAGGTTACAAAGTGGCCTTCGGCCTTTGGAATAATCCTTAAAATGGATCGAAAGTGTAGAAATCTCAGAATCTGATTCTCTAGCACTCATTTTTAAAACTGGGATTACCAAGAGAAGACAGTGGGATTATATTTGAAGAAATTTGTATCCTCACCGTTCCTTCCTCAGGGGTGGGAAGTGTATTTACCTAAATTCTACATTAATTCAATTTTAGTTTTTTTTTTTTTTGTAATTAAGTCTAGTGGTTTAACATATGCTTTAAAGACCCCTAAGTAGAGCTAGCTGAGATAGATACACACCCCTAGTCCCCTAAGGAAAGAGGACCTTGATTCCAAGTCAGACTGAGCTGTAGCAAGACCCTGTCTTAAAGAGAAAGATATTGATCCCCAAGTGTTCTCTTTTTCAAGTAAAATGCATTATTTTATAATTTGCTTTAATTTCCCTAACGAATATCATCAAATGATACAGTGTGAATTGAAAAGGTGTCTAGAGACTTTAAAAGATATTTTCCTGCCCAGTTTATTTCTAAGCTATTTTCTAAAAAAAGAATTAAAGGCTGATTTAGATTTTTCAGGGTGAGGCGACTTCATAAAGGTGAAATTTGCTCTGAACTTTGAAAATGAAAAGATACTATAATTAATTAAGGGCACCTACTTAAATCCAAAGAGTTTCTTCTTTAGGATAGAATAATGAAGGTGGGGTGGTTAACCGTTGCCAGACCGAGTGGATTTTAGGAAGTGTGGAGAAGGCTAAGCCTGATGATGAGTGAGGGGAAGTGTTTGCAGTGAAAGCTGGGTGACCTACCTGCCTTTGGTTCCCACCAGGGGAATGTGAACAGAGAGCCCACCCCCACAGAGTTGTCCTTTAGCCTCCGTGTGCTGAGTGAGTACTCACACACAAAGAATTGTTAAAAATGTAAAACACAGAAAAGTGACTGTAAAAAGTGATGTGTTATCCAGATGAGAATATAAAATTCTGTGAAACACGAAGTTCCTAGTAGATGCTGGCAGGTGCTGTCAACTTGAATCATCTTCAATGTAAGAGCTTGAAGAGACTTAGGATGGATAGTGTTTAGTCGTATATTTAAGTAAACTCACTTCTCGAATTGTGAACATTATGTTATTGACTTCAGGCCTTTATTAAAACATGCAACAATGTGACAGGTGTTGGAGAAAGTTTAAGTTAATTATTAGAGTCACCTCAAAGAGGGAAATATATACTGCAGTGGCTTCCTGCTAGTTACAAGATCTGATTCTACTTCATGTGTCTTCTCAAGTACCAAATGTAATTTTCTGAGTTTTTCATTAGCTCTGCTTGACACACATTCCTATCTTTTCTGTTTTGTTTAATTTCCAGATGAAAGTAATAACCAAATCATAATTATCCCTAACTTGATATCACTGTCCCGTGTACAGCTGCAAATTGTACATTATAAATTTTGGAATAGATGGCAGTGTACCTTGGGGGATATTCTTTAGTATCTCAGCTTAAATATAACAACTACTAATATTCTCTTAATTGATGTTATGCTTTATGATAAAGAAATTGAGGGGAAAACTGAATATCTGTACAAACACATAATTAACAAAATATGGTAGAAACACTCCTGTTGATTATAATCCTAACTGGTCATGTGGCCTTACTGGATACTCATAAATACCCCTCTCTACTACATGTTGTATTTCTCCACCCTCAGCGGGCACCTGAGGGCTTGCCTTTTCTGGAGCAATGACCTATGTCTTCATTCTTGATGGTTCTGTGCCTTTTGTCATCCTGCTTGGATTAGGCTGTTATAGTTACCCACTGACTAAAAAACCTAGGACACAGCACTAAGAGACACCCTAAAGGATCGCCTGTATTCCAGACATCATCTTTCTTCCTCCATTGTGGAGAAGCAATCCAATTCTCCCTTGGTAATCTGGACCAGTTACCCCTCTTAACACTGTTTTCCTTTCTTAGCCTGTTGACGTAAGGGCATCAGATACCCATAGTGGCCAGAGGGAAGCCTGAGCTTCCATGTCAGTGGAATGTTTGTAGTGTCTCCTGGCAGGAACCCTTCCCCCACTGGAACCAAAATTTCTAAGACAGCAGAATTTAAAGTTGCCAGAACCGGAAGCAAAAAATTTCCTAGTGGGTGATAGTGAGTGGGACCATCTCCTCTTTCACCCCTTGGTTCTTGAACCCATGGGTAAGCTGCTGCTACCTAATCTAATCTGTACTGTAACTGTCTTCAAAAGGCTCTTCCATCTCCATGTCAGACCAGCAGGCTTCATGGTAAGACCAGTGGATTTCATGTTTATAGGCCCACTGTTGCAATTCTTGGGCTGTGAAGTAAGTTCTTTGGTTAGAAGCAATACTCTGTGGAATACCATGATTGTATTAGTCATTCTATAAGTTCATGGATCGTGGTTTTGTCAGGAAAGGGAAATCTATAACCAGAATTTAAGTATCTACTCTAGTAAGGACAAAGGCTTGTGCTTTCCATAGAAGAAGTGATCCAGTGTAGTCAACCTGCCACCCGCTCACGGACTAGTTACCCCAGGGAATGGTGCCATATCTGGGACTTAGTACTGGTCTCTGCTTTTGGCAGATCTGGCACTCGGCAGCAGCTATAGCATGGTCAGCCTTGGTGAGTGGAAGTCCATGTTGTTGAGCCCATGCGTAACTTCCATCTCTGCCAACATGGCCACTTTGTTTGTGGGCTCATTGGGTAATAGTAGGGATGGCTAGGGGAAAAGCCTTGTCCACAGAATGGGTCATTCTATCTACTGCTTGATTAGTGAATTCCTCCTCTGTATAAGTCACCTATTGTTGGACATTTACATGAGACACCGTATCTTCATATTCTTTGCCCATTTATAGAGATCTATCTGTATCTTTCTCATATGTCTTTCTCACCAATTTTCTTTCTTTTTTTTAAAATATTTGTTTGTTTGTTTGTTTATTTATTATATGTAAGTACACTGTAGCTGTCCTCAGACACTCCAGAAGAGAGAGTCAGATCTCGTTATGGATGGTTGTGAGCCACCATGTGGTTGCTGGGATTTGAACTCCTGACCTTCGGAAGAACAGTCGGGTGCTCTTACCCACTGAGCCATCTCACCAGCCCTCTCACCAATTTTCTAATCACACTCTTCAAGTCCTTACCTATATAGCCACTCCACTATATATCTCATAAATAAATGAAAATTACTCATCTGGCCATTTCTCCTTCCAAACAAAATGTATGACTATGTGTACTGCCTGGAGTTCTGCACAAAGATTTCCCTTTGCTGTTATCTTTCAAGGTTGTCCCAGAAAGGGGTTGTAATGCTACAGATGTCCACATCCTGAGTGGTCCTTGCACATTGTGTAGAACCATTAATAAACCAGGCCTTATTTTTTGTCTTCTCAGCCAACCAGTCATAGGATACATTCCATGAGGTGCATGCTTGGCAGTAGACAGCATTGTAATGGGAGTAGAAACCACAGCATAGACATTTGGACCTATTATTACCTTCATGCTTATGTCTTCAGGACCTGCTCAGACCCTATCATGTGTATAAGACTTTCACTTGATAATAGATTGCTGCTGTGTATGGCTTGATGGGTCAGATAACACCCAGATCGTGATGGGCAGCATAAGTTCCATGGGAACTTGGTAGCACATTGAAAAATGTTCAGTTTCCTCTTAGGCCCAATAGCAGACCAAGAGCAGTCTCAAAGGAGAGTAGTTGTCTACAGATAATGATAGAACCTTGATCCAAAATCCTAAAGGTCTCCTTTGTGATTCATCTATGGGGGTCTGCCAAAGACTCCAGACAACATCCCTGTCTGCCATTAACACCTCAGGTGCCATCTGGTCTCCTGGATCCTATAGTCCAAATGGTAGAGCAGTGTGCACAGCAGTCTGGACCCATTAAAAAGCCTTCTGTTCCAGGCCCTATTCAAAGTTAGCAGCTTTCTGAGTCACTTAGCATATGGGCCAGGGTAACACACCCAAGTGAGGAATGTGCTGTCTCCAGAATTCTAATAGGCCCACTAAACATTGTGCTTCTTTCTTGGTGGTGGGAGAGGCCATGCGCAATAGCATATCCTTCATCTATCTCTGCATGCCCCACACCACTGGACTCCTAAGGCTTTCACTTAGTCCTTGAATTTTGGTTGGATTTATTTCCCATCCTCTGATGTGCAAGTGTTAACAAGTCTAAACCTCTTGCTCACTTGATCCTGTCAGCATAGTGTCTTCGGTATAGTGAGCCAGTGTGATGCTCTAGAAGATACAGACAGTCAGGATCCCTTCTAACTAAGTTATGACACAGCTGCAATTAATATATCCTAATAAAGTAAAGCTGTAAATGTATACGGCTGTCACTGCCAGTGACAGCAAATTGCTTTTGGTGGTCTTTATGGACAAATACCAAGAAATACCAAGTGCATTTGCTAGATCAGTAGCTACATGCCATGTATTAAGAGATGTGTTAATCTGCTCAAGTAAGGATACCACATCTGGTACAGCAGCTGCAGTTGGAATCACTACTGTATTGAGTTTTTGATAGTTAACTGTTAACCACCACCATCCATTTGTCTGCTGGACTGGGCAGATAGAGTTAAAGAGAGATACGGTGGAAACCACCACACCTGCATTTTTCAGTACCTTCACAGTGGTACTGATTTCTGCAGTTCTTCCAGGCATATGATACTGGTTTTGATTCACTATTTTTCCTGGCAGAGGCACCTCTCGGGGCTTCCATTTAGCTGTTTTGTTTTGTCTTGTTTTGTTTTGTTTTTGAGACAGGGTTTCTCTGTATAGCTCTGGCTGTCCTGGAACTCACTTTGTAGACCAAGCTGGCCTCAAACTCAGAAATCTGCCTGCCTCTGCCTCCTGAGTGCTGGGATTAAAGGCGTGTGCCACCACGCCCGGCTTCCATTTAACTTTTTTCCAATCATAATAGCCCTCACTCCATACAGGTCAGGGAGCCAGTGTGAGAATTCTCCCAACTTCTACATATATCTATCCCAAACATACATTTTGGATCTGGGTTAATAACAGGATGAATTCAGGGACCCACTAGACCTATTGTGAGTTAGACTTTGACCAAAACTCTATAAGCCCCAACTTTAACTGGAGAGCCACAATGTTTCTTGGGGTCTCCCAGAATCAGTGTCAATTCAGAACCAGTTTATAGTAGACTCTGGATAGTCTGTTTCCTTTCCCCTGGTGTAGGTCCTTCTTGGAACAACTGGAGAAAGGCTAACAGTAAAACCTCTTATTTTATCATTTCCTTCCTTAGGAACTTTGCACTTTGCCGTCCCTTCATTCAAGGGATTTTGGGTCTCCAAACTGGCTCAAGACTAGAAATTGGTTCATCAGCTGAGATTCCCTTTTGCCACAGTCCAATCTAACATTCCTTTAATTTGTTTGAGGATTTTCCTGCTTATACAAATCAAACAAAAAGCCGGGCGTAGTGGCGCACACCTTTAATCCCAGCACTCAGGAGGCAGAGGCAGGCGGATTTCTGAGTTCGAGGCCAGCCTGGTCTATAGAGTGAGTTCCAGGACAGCCAGGACTATACTGAGAAACCCTGTCTCAAAAAAACAAAAAACAAATCAAACAAAAAAGCAGTAGAGTTTCTATCTATTTTATGCCTGGAAACACCATGATTGATTAGCAAGTATTGAAGGTTCACTGGAGTCGTGCCATAAAAATGGCTTTGTCTGTGCTGCTCATTATGGGTTAGGCCATTATGGACCCTGCTCCGTCTATGCTAACCATTACAATGACTGTTATCACCTTGCCTTGCCTTTATGATTTAGTGCTGCCACATGGCCCCTACTGCTTTGAGGCCCCATTAAACTCATAGCATTAATTCATCCAACTAAGCACCAGCATCTCTTACCCTAAGATCTGGCACAAAGAATGACAACAGAGCTCTAGATGTGCTAGTACCTTACTGCCCTCTCACTTTTTTGCATCTTACAGGATCAGTGAAGGCCTTCTTCCCATTCCGGAGGATCAAGATTTATACAGTGAACCCCCTTAGCATTGCACTTTCCCTGAGCCTTCAGTTCCCTTCATCAGCACTAAGCCAAGGGATATTAGGCATCTCATACTCCTTTTGACAAGTGCTTCAGCCAACCATTCAAAATTTTAACCCCTTTAAAAACTGTGCAAGCTTTCCTGTTAAATGTAGCTCTCCCTCAGTGGGTCCGTATCAGTAAGCTCAGCCCCAGTTTGTTGGTTGTTTTTTTTTTTGTTTGTTTGTTTGTTTTGTTTTGTTTTTTTTTGGTTTTTCGAGACAGGATTTCTCTGTGTAGCCCTGGCTGTCCTGGAACTCACTCTGTAGACCAGGCTGGCCTCGAATTCAGAAATCCACCTGCCTCTGCCTCCCAAGTGCTGGGATTAAAGGCGTGCGCCACCACTCCCAGCTGGCTCTTGTATTCTTTATGTAATCCCTCTGCCATGGCTTTCCCTGAGCCTTATTTGGGAAGGGATTGGTTTTATGTACCATCTAGGGCTGAGCACTCAATGGAGTATCTCTGTACTTTGACCAGTTCTGAGTCTCTGCATTAACTGTTAGCCACAGCAGACACAAGCTTTGGCCAGCATTGAGGGCAACACTAATTTATATGGTAAATATAAAATATTTAAAAAGTTTGACAGCACATCCTTCTAGCAAGTCAACAGAAGTAGGGTCTCCCTAGAGCCTTTGACCTCAATGAGGTCTGATTATGGTAACAGTACCAGACAGTAAAAAATGGTGAGCTGCTCGTTCACTGAGAAACTCTCTCAGTAAGGTGTTAATCATCTAGCTACGTTAGGTAATGGTGAATAATGGCAATAGCCTGTGTTGTTTTGGGTGCCTCATAGGCCTCCTGGAACAAGCCTTGCTTGGGCTTAAACTCACTAGGATTGGTCTACCTCTTTATCCAAAGTACAGAGATTAATAGCATTGTGCCACTATTCCCAGCCAAAACTCCCTTTAAAAAATTACATATTCATTTAAAAATGACTTTATGTGTTATGAGTATTTTCTCTGCATGTATGCTGGTGCAACATGTGCATGCAGTGCCTGTGGCAGCCAGAAAAGGGTGTTAAGAGTTCTGGAATTGAAATTGCAGATAATCATGAGCCACCATGTGGGTGCTGGAAATCGATGAAGAACAGCAGTCAGTGTTCTTGTGCTGGGATTAAAGGTGTGCGCCACCATTACCCGGTGCAGTAAAGTTCCTAAATCTCTTAACTACAAAGCCATCTCTTCAGCTCAGAACCTTTTGTAACCCTAGTTCCAGAGGATCTGATGCCCTCCTCTGGCCTCTGCAGATACTGCATGCACATGGTACATGGACATATATGTAGATAACAAACCATACATGCACATAGTATACAAATAAATGAATTTGTATTAGTTTTAATTGTGCCCATATTTATGTGGGCACGTGCTGTGAGATTACAAACTGAAATAAACCCTTTCCCCAAGTCATGGTGTTTTATCACAGTCACAGAAACCCTAAGATATATGGGAACTGGAGTTACAGATGGCTTTCAGCTTCTATGTAGGTGCTAACAATCAAACCTGGGATCCTTTCAAGAGCAGCAAGTGCTTTTAAGCTGAGTCACCTCTACAGCCCCTAAGAATCTATTACTGTGTGTCTGTGTGAGTGCAGGTGTGAGTGTCATTATATGTGCAGAGGTCAGAGGACAATTGTAAGGAATTGCTACTTTTCACCATGGGATCAGATTCCCATGGTCAGGTGTGGGCAGCAAGCAAGCACTTTGACCCACTGGGCCATCTCACCTGACCAAGAGTAACTTTGGTTTTTGTTTATTGAACTTGAAAAGAGTAAAGTGTTGTTAGTCTGATGGCTTTAATGAGGAAAAAAAAGGCAGGGGCCGAATAATAGATTTAGGAACCTTAAACTAAGATAGGATTGCTCAGATAACCAGGCAGGACAGAATATACATAGCAAGAGAGGCTATGTAAGGAGGTAGTGTGCTGTTATTGTTGGCCTGAATAAAATACCAGTACGGAGAATCGGGAGAACTTACTAAATGTCATTGAGTGGACGCTGGGCATGTAACTCTGTACATGTGCTTAGATAAGAGAGGCCCTGAGTTCAAGTCTTGGCTCAGCAGAAAAACTGTTAATTTTTTTTTAAATAAGTGGACATATGTTTCAGTGGTAGAGCACTTGCTGCCTATCATTAGTGGGGCTCTGAGTTCAGTCCTCAGCTTGGAGTTGGAAGATAAATGCTACTCCAGGTGTCACCTGGAGCAACTGTAATAGACTTATGCTTGTAATCCCAGTTCTTCTCAGGCTGGGCCAGGCAACTCTCCCACTAATGTGAAGCCCTCCTGGACTACAGAATAAAGATCCTGTCTCAAGAAAAGGGGAAGAAGATGATAACTGTTGTGATTTAAGTGAGAAATGTGTCCTCAGTTGTAGTGCTACCCAGGGAGTTACTGCTGGTCCTGGTATAATATTACATAACAGAAAAGTAATAGCAGTTATTTTAGGGAGATATAGCCTTAATAAAAGAAGTAGGTCAGTATGGTTGGGCTTTGGTGATTTTTAGTCCTGCTTCCTGTCTCTGCTTCCTGTGTGCAGCTGAGGGAGAATTTCTCGCTTTCCTGTTGTGGCCACCTGATACTCTGTCACTCTTGCCATTATGGACTCTAACCCTCTGAAACAACTCAAATAACCTTGAAGTTGCTCTTTTTATGTTTTAAGATATATTTTATGTATATGAAAGTTTTACCTGCATATATGTATGTGCATTTTATGTATGCCTCTGGAGACCAGAAGAGGGGGTGGGATCTCTTGGAACTGGACTTACATATGGTTGTGAGCTGCCATCTGAGTACTGGGAACTGAACTCAGGTCCTCTGAAAGAGCAGCTAGTGCTCTTAACCTCTGAGCCATCTTTCCAGTGCCTATAAATTGTTCTTAGTCATGGTGTTTTATCTTATCATACAACAGAAAGTAATTTGCCACTTTTCTTGGATAATGATGACTCTTCCTTTTCCTCCTCCTCTTCTTCTTCCTCCTTCTCCTCCCTTTCTTTTTCTTGTTCTTGATTTTGAGACAGGGCCTTATTCTGTAGCCCAAACTGCCTCAAAGTACCAAGTGCTAAAATTATAGGCATGGGCCACTCTGCCTGCTTTAGCATTGATGACTCAAATTTTTCTTCAGTTATTGAGTCTAATAAAAGGGGCAAAATAAAGGCTGGAGAGATGGTTCAGTAGTTAAGAGATTTGTTCTGAATACATAGGACTTTTGTTCAAATCTTTAGCACTCATATAAAAATCTGAGCGTGGTAATGCATGCTGTTAATCCCAGTACTCGAAAGGCAGAGGCAGGAAGATCTCTTATGAGTTCCAGCCTGGTCCACATAGCAAGTTTTAGGGCAGCTAAGACTTCACAACAAAATAGTAGGACCTTAAGGGTCTTAGAGAGGGAAAATGATTTTTTTCGACATGGCTGCAAGTACTTGTAATCCCAGCATTTTGGGAGCAGAAGACAAGTGTATCCTTGAAAGTTGCTGCCCTGCTAGCTTAGCCAAAAAATGGTGAGCTGCTAGTTCACTGAGAGACCCTCTCAAGAGGGAGACACCTAGTTCTTGCTTGCTCTATCTTATGCGTGTGCACACATGGGTGAATATACCCACACTATGGCACATACGTACAAATAAAATGAAAAGTAGTAATTTTAAAAATAATGTGTGGCACTATGCCTACATTAAAAACTAAAAACCATTTGTAGCTTGCAGATCCTGAAGTTTGTACAATCTGGTACTTCACAGAAGTTTGCTTTCTTCTGGAAACCCTTCAGTAGAGTTTCTGTTTCTTTGGGGGGGGGGTGTTTACAGAGCATATGAGTCTCTGGGACTGGTCTACTAAGCCTATCTTAAAATCTTAGGAGGGCTAGTATTCATAGCCTCTTTTTTTTTTTTTTAATCACATCTAAATTCTTTGCCTTTTCAATTTCTGTGACTAGATACTTGACAAGAGACAAAGGAAGTTTATTTTAGCTTACAACTTAAGAAGAGAAGAAATCCAGTCATCATGGCTGAGAAGGCATGGTAACAGCATCTATAAGCAGATAGAACATCACATAGCTTCACCAATCAGAGAACAGAGAGTAGACAGGTAGTGGGGCCAGGCCACCAACCTTCAAGATGTGCTTCTAGTAACTCTCTTCCTTCTGTGGGGCTTCCCCTGACAGTTCCAAAACAGTGCCATCGCCTAGGGACCAAGTGTTAAAATGCATGAGTCTATGGGGGACATTTTACATTGAAAACACTTGTTCTGTCTTTTCAACGTTTACCTTTTCCTTAGACTGTCCTGGGTTTTATCAACTCCTGCCCTGACACACAGTAGTTATGCTTAGTTTTATTCCATCTCTATCTCTAAACTATGGTCTTTCAAAAACAGTTAGTTTTATTCATAATTTTGGTCTCATAAATACTTAATACGTAATGGGGTTAGTGGCTGTCTGGTTCATGGACTTTATTAACTTGAGTTCATGGTCAGGTTGTAATGGTGCCCTCTTGATCTGTCTTGTTTGTTAGGAGCTATGTTGTTCGTCCTTTTGTGTTTGTTTTTGAGACAGGATCTCTATGTAGTCTTGGCTATCCTGGAATTCAATATGTAGATCAGACTGGCCTTCAGCTCACAGAGACCTGCCTGCCTCTACCTCCCATGCATGCCCAGCTGTTTAACCGTCTAAAACCATACAAATGCTAAAATAAACATCCTTGGGTAAGAGTTGAAATAGAGTTTACTGTGCTGTCTAGTTAGCTCTGTCTATGTGATACACACCAAACTTGGAATAGGAACAGGGATATGCTTTTAAGGTGTATGTGAACAACACACAAAAGAGTTTACCTAACAGGAATCCTTGTGAATGTCTCAAATGCATTGGCATAAACTCTTTACCTAAAAGATACAGTTTGTCCTTGAGGCTAATTAACTTAACATGTTCTGGTTGTGCATCTACCTACCCTATGTATTTGCTTTTCTTGTCTGTAAAATGGAGATATCAGAATCTGTGCCTCTGGATTATTTAGTGATTAAATAGCATCACCAAGAGACCCCAAACCACAAGCTTGGTGGTATATCCCTGTAGTTCCAGCATTTAGAAAATGGAAGCAGAAGAATTGTAAGCTAAAGGCCAACCTAGGCTATACATAGTGAAATCATTTTCAAAACGATTTGGGGTTGGAGAGATGTCGCAGCTTTTTAGAGTACTTTGTTGCTTGTCACCTTTTGGGTTTTTCTATGTATGCCCTAGTTCCTGAATAATGACACAAAGGCTTTTATATTTTATTAATAAAGGCCTAGGTCTTAAGCTAAGCTTGTTCTTCAACTAGCTCTTAACTTATATTAACCCATTTATACTATTCTGTGTCTGCCACATGGCTGTTGCCGCTCCTCAGTTTCATGCACCTACTTCTTCTGTGTGACAAAGCTCCAACACCTGACTCTTTCCCAGACCATCCACTTTCTGGCTTTGCTGTAGGCCATTAGCTCTTCAATAAACCAATCAGAAGGCACCTTAAGCAGGCAAGGAAGGACAGATACACATCTTCATACAGTGTACAAAACATTCCTCCAGCAGTTGCTCTTGCAGAGGATCTGTCCAGTTCTCAGCACCTACACAGCGGCTCACAGTCATCCACAACTCAAATGCTTAGGGATCCGACGTTGGCCCTCTGAAGATGCCAGACATTTATTAAAGGGTACTTACATACATGCAGGGAAAATATCCATACATATAAAATAAAATAAATCTTTAAAAAATAAAAATAGAAAGGTTGGGCCTTCAGAGATGGTTTCTCTGCTAAAAGCGCCTACTGTTCTTTCAGATGACTCGAGTTTGGTTTCCAGCACACATGTGAGGCAGTTCACAACTTACTTAAGCCCCAGGGCATCTAAAATTCTCTCCAGACACCTGCATTCATATGCACATACCCATGCACTTGTGCACATGATTAAACATACAAGCAAACCTTTAAAATAAACACAAAGCGTGTTAAAGTGCTTTCTATAAATAGATATTAACTCTTTCAGTGCTGCCACTCTTGTCTCCAGGTGGACTGGTATAAGCCACTTGCTCATAGGTTTTTGTTTTGTTTTGTATTTTAGTTTTCAATTTAAGTAGTTACTTGTATTACTAATAAAATGTAATTTTATTACTAATAAAGATGTAAGTTTGCCAATTATGAAAGATGCCTTTTGAGAAACAATTGTGCCCTTCACAATGTAATAGATTGTACTACAAGGGCCATAAAACAATTCAGTTCTTTAATTTAGAACATTTACATAAAGTGTAATGTTGGGGAAAATATGCATAATGAGAGAGTGTATAATGTGCTCAAGATCACAAATTCAGTTCCCAACACCAAGAAAAAGAAAAGAAACCAAAAATATGCTCAAAAGGCTTCATGACATTGAGGAAGCTTGGAGCTGGAGAGATGGCTCTACAGTTTAGAGTACTTGTTGCTCTTGCAGAGAATTTGAGGAGAATTAGAAAAAACCCTAATACCCAGGAATGCTTCATTAAGTAGCCTTACAGAATACAATATAATCCTGCCATAAAGGTAACCATGAAGCAGACAAAAACACTAACATTAAGTACTAACATTAAGTAAAGAAATTGCTAGGCTGGAGAGATGGCTCAGCGACTAAGCACTGGCTCTTCTTCCAGAGGTCCTGAATTCAATTCCTAGCAACCACATGGTGGCTTACAGCCATCTGTAATAGGATCCGGTGCCCTCCTATGATGTGTCCAAGGAGAACCATGATGTACTCACATAGATAAAATAAATACAATCTTTAAAATAAAAAAGGAAGAAAGAATAGTAGGTAGATCTAAGACTTTAAGACAGCCATAAACTGGCAGGTATGTCTCTTGAGTTTGAAGCCAGCCTGGTTTACAGAGTGAGTTCAGGCCAGCCAGGCTGTTTTGAGACTGTCTCAAACAAAACAAAAGCAAATGCTTTAAAGGCCAGTGAAATTGCTCAGCAGGTAAAGGTCCTTGCCATCAAACCTGAGAGCATAAGTTTAATCTCTGGAATCTATCTACATGGTTGAAGGAGAGAATGGACTCCTGCAAGTTACCCTTTGACCTCTGTGTACACTTCAGACATGTGCATACACAAAAATACACACTAAATAAACAAACATAAAACACTTCAAGGTAGCTATAGGGACTATTATTACTTAGGTCACTAATCAGAAGAAAGAAAATTACCAATAGCTACGTGCAGATAAAACATATTAGACGCTTAATTAAAAAATAAATTAAAAAAACATATTAGAGTGATCTATGAATATGAATGATTAAACCTATACATCCTGTATCCTTAGTACAGTGCTAGAATGGGAATGACGATGGTCTTGCTGCTGAAGCCATCCCCTAAGGAGACTGTTCAAGATTGTGATTCTTTTCAATCTGGTATAGTCTTCTTCAGAAAACATTGAGAAAGGTAGTGGTGAATACTTTTCCCCTCGAATTAGGCACAGTTGCATGTTTTCAGAATATTTCTTGGTTAAGAGAGACTTCTGGGGGCTGGTGAGATGGCTCAGTGGGTAAGAGCACCTGACTGCTCTTCCGAAGGTCCAGAGTTCAAATCCCAGCAACCACATGGTGGCTCACAACCATCTGTAACAAGATCTGACGCCCTCTTCTGGAATGTCTGAAGACAGCTACAGTGTACTTACATATAAGAAAGAAATAAATCTTTAAAAAAAAAAAAAAAAGAGACTTCTGTGCTAGTTTCACATGGGCTGTTAGTGAAGAGCAGGTTTTTAAAATCCTTTTATTTTCCTTAACTGCTGCTGGGGCAGAAGCCAGAGCTTTGTATATGCTAGCTAGCTAGGCAAGTATGTGCTGCCATATGGCTGAGCTGTACTCCATTGGGAACTTCATTGTGTAGCTGATTCTGGAAGTGACTTCTCCTTGGTAAAATACATGTTGAACATGGTGCACAGACAAAACGCCCATACAAATAAGATAACATTAAAAAAAGAACTCTCCACCTTTTGTTTTAACTTACCTACTTTCCAGGGGCCAGGGGAGCACTCTGCCACAGTGCACATGTGGAAGTCAAAGGATAGCTTTCCGGAGTGGGTTCTTACTTTCCACCTTGATTCAGTAAGATTGTTCTGGTTTCTGCAGTTCCAGATCCAGAGAGTAGTCCAGGCTAGCTAGCCCTCGAGCTACTGGGTGTGTCTTGTCTGGACTCTGACCACATCCAGCTTCTCCTGAGTGTCAAAGGGATTCGACTCAGATTGGTAGGCCAGCACAGCCAACACCTTTCCCCACTGAGTAACTTCTCTGGCCCCTCCAACTTCTCTTTTGAGATAGGGTCTCACCAAACCTGTAGCTGACTGATTCTACTAGATTCTACTGATTCTACTAGTCTGGCCAGTAAATCTTTGGAGTCTCCCTGCCTTTGCCTCCCTCCCCTATGCTGACCTTCCTTCTGGCAGGTTCTTCAGGCCATGCCTGACTTAGGCATTAGAGATTCCAACTCAGGTGCTGATGCTTGTGTCACCAGCCCTTTAATGGCCATCTCTCTGTCCTAGTTTTCTCTCTTTTTATTGTTCTTTGTTTTGATTTTACAGTGAAACTTCCTTAGAACAGTGAAACAAAAGAACATTAGGAGACTGGAACCTAGTTCAACTTGAATTTCAAAACTTGCATTAAAATGGAATTTATCTGCTTTTGGTTTTAGTTTCATTTACTAGAAACAGCATCTTTCTTCATACTGGGAATTAAATCTAGGACCTTGTACATACTAGACAAGCTCTCTACCTCCCTCCCTTTTTCTTGCTGAGACAGGGGCTTATGTGCAGCTCTGGCTGGCTGGCCTGGAACTTGCTATATAAAGAATATACTGGCCTTGAATTTAGAGACCTGCCTTTCTAGGGCTCTACCACCTCCTGGCTAGGTGGCACACACCTTTAATCCCAGACCTGGGGAGGCAGAGGCAGGCAGATAGATCTCTGAGTTCGTAGACAGCCTGGTTTACAGAGTGAGTTCCAGGGCAGCCAGTGTTACAGAGAAAAGTCCTGTCTCAGTAAACAAACAAAAGTATGTGCCACCATATTTAGTGTTCCCCCCTCTCCAATCACTATACACTTGGCTTCTTTTTCTGGTCTTCATTATTGTTTATCAGCCAGGAGAGGAGGATCATCAAGATGTGTGCAAGTCAAGATGATAATGTTTTGGAGTTGGTTTCCTCCACCATTTACATTGATTTTAGAAATCAAACTTAAGGTTTGCACAGTAGACATTGTACCAGTGAGCAGTTAACTTTCATATTTTACATCCTTTGTAACTTAGTGACCTATGCAGGACGAGAGCCATTAATGAGGACTGTGAGGAAATGTTTCTGTGACAGTTGTAACAAGAGAAGACAGCAATAGAACTTACTTAAGAGTTAAATAGGTTCAGATTATCTGAAAACAAAACATTCTTAGCAACAGATTGTGGGTGATGGTGCATATGTCCTTGTACACACATGACACAAAGTATATTTAGGATATTGTTATAGACTACAGAAGGTACAATGACAGAACATTCTCACTTACTGAGAATACAGTGAAGGAACAGTTCCTTATAGGGGAAGGAACTCTATATGTTTTTGACACATACCAGCATAGAATAAGATTTCTCTTCAGAATAATTGTGTTTCTCTCTTAAGGTACCCAAGCCCACCAGTGGGTTCTGTCTCAGCACCCAACTTACCTACAGCAGAAGAAAATCTGGAATATGTACGGACCCTTTATGATTTTCCTGGGAATGATGCTGAAGACCTACCCTTTAAAAAGGGCGAGCTTCTAGTGATAATAGAAAAGCCTGAAGAGCAGTGGTGGAGTGCCCGCAACAAGGACGGCCGGGTTGGGATGATTCCTGTCCCTTACGTTGAAAAGCTTGTGAGGTCTTCGCCACATGGAAAGCATGGAAATAGGAATTCTAACAGTTATGGCATCCCAGAACCTGCTCATGCGTATGCTCAACCTCAGACCACAACTCCTCTACCTACAGTTGCCAGTACTCCTGGGGCAGCGATCAACCCTTTGCCATCCACACAGAATGGACCTGTCTTTGCAAAAGCAATCCAGAAGAGAGTACCTTGTGCTTATGACAAGACTGCCTTGGCATTGGAGGTAAACATTTATCAAGACTGGTTTTTGAACGTGGGTCTTCATTTAAGTTAGTCATCCCTTTTAGAGGTGCCTGTGTTGTTGGGAATTAGACTAGAGAGTTCACAGGGTGGACTTGCTATCCTTGTCCTTTCCAAGCCCTCCCTTCAGTCCAGGTTCTTAGCTACTCCCTCTCTCCTTTGCTCCCAGCAGGGAAAGTGATAATTAGACCCATAACCTATGAGTAAAATTAGCCATCAGAGGTACAGACTACTTGTATAGATCCGTATCATTACATTGTAATTAAGGAGTAATACAAATAAGGTGTCTAGGCAGAGAAATGAGTTTACTAACCTTTGCCTGTTACAGATTTTGTAAATCATGATAGAATAAAGTAGGAAAAACTTGAACATTTTCATTACCAAGTCACTGTCTTTTTTTGTTTTTCTTTTTGTTTTTGTTTGTTTGTTTGTTTGTTTGAAACAGGCTTTTCCTCTGTAGTCCCAGCTGTCCTGGCCTCCTGCCTCTGCCTCCTGAGTGCTAGAAAAGTATGTACCCACCACTGCCTGGCAATTGTTGTCTTTTAATTAAAGACTTTTGCCAGCATTAGCATTGTTTCTGTGGCCTGCTGAAATAAGACAAATAGTCCTGAAGATCCGTGTTAATGAGGTTATTGGAGAAGCTATTGTCTCAGAAGTTTCAGGTTTTGTTTTAAGACAGTCTTAAATGTAACTGAGGTTGGCCTCCATCATACTATGCAACTGAAGCTAACCAGCATTCTAGATCCTCCATCTCTCTTTTCCAAGTGCTGGCTTACAAGCATGCTACTGCTCTTACAGAAAATAGACAGGCTTAAGGGACTTTTGTCCCTTAAGTGTGAGAGAGGTCGTGTATGTGTGTGCATGGGTGTGAAGACAGTTTATTTGCTGTTGCTCAGTAAGTGTGAGGGCCTTCATGTATGTGTGTGCACGGGTGTGAAGACAGCTTATGTGCTGTTGCTTGGTCAGTTGTCTTGAGTTTTGGAAGGTGTTTTGTATTGTTTTTGAGAACAAGTCTCTCGCTGGTTGGAACCAATTAGGCTGGACTGGCTGGCCAGTGAGCCCCAGGGATCTGCCTGTTTCTGCCTCCCCTATGCTGGAGTTAAGGGCATTATCATAGCCAACTTCTTTATGTAGGTTCTGGAACTAAAACTCAGATCGTCATGCTTGCAAGGCAAGTGAACACTTTACCAGCAGAGCTGTTGTCCTAGCTCTGGCTAATTGGAATTATGTAGACCAAGCTATTCTCAAATATTGGACAGTCTTCCTACCTCTGAGCACAGATTCCATTTGGCCTAGGAGAAAAGAATGAAAAATAAAGGAGGTTGAAGAATGTGTACACACACACACACACATACATATATATTTATATTTTCTAAGATGTAAAGTACAACAGGTGATTGCTGAGTATTTGAAAATGGGGAATTGTATGTCACAAACCTTCACTCTTTCAGCTTTGTCCTCTGTAAAATGCAAGTAGCTTAGTTATACCATCTTCAATATATTGTTATGAAACCAAATAACATGCTACTTGTGAAGATGCTTTGCAAATCACAGAGTGCTATGTAAGTATCACTATGATGACAGTTGGATATGCTTGCTTAGTGTTATTACATTGCATATGTTATAGAAACTAAGATAAACTTGGCTATTTTGTATCATCCAGAGGTGGGAATAGGAGAAACTTGAGGGAAAGCCTAGGTATCCCACAGGAATGGAATGGACCTGACTGCTTTGAAAACAAAATAACCCACAGAGCCTGTTGAGACTGGCCTTCAGTTCCTTTGTTTGTCTTTGAGACAAGCTCTTCTTTCTAAGATTTATTTATTTTATATATATATATGAGTACACACTGTAGCTGTACAGGTAGTTGTGAGCCTTCATCTGGTTGTTGGGAATTGAATTTAGGACCGCGGCTCACTCCAGTCAACCCCCCCCCCCAATCAGTCCCTGCTTGCTCCAGCCCAAAGATCTATTTATTATTACTATAAATAAGTACACTGTAGCTGTCTTCTGACACACCAGAAGAGGGCATCAGATCTCATTACGGATGGTTGTGAGCCACCATGTGATTGCTGAGATTTGAACTCAGGACCTTCGGAAGAGCAGTCAGTGCTCTTAACCACTGAGCCATCTCACCAGCCCAGAGACAGGTTCTAAGTGTGGCCCTGGTTGTCCTGGAACTAGCTCTATAGATCAGGCTGGCCTTGGACTCAGATCTGCCTGTCTGCCTCTGCTTTCTGAGTGCTGGGATTAAAGGCATTCTTTTTCCTTCTACATTTGCATAAAGATAATACATATAGCCTGTACACAGACAAAAATTAACTATAGGGTTGAAGAGATGGCTCAGCACTTAGAAGCACATATTGGTCTTATAGAGGTCTGGAACTAAGTTCTCAGCATCCATGTTGGGCAGCTTATAAAAGTTTGCAATTCCAGCTTCAGTGGGATCCAGTTTCTCTGACTTCTTTAGGCACCCGTGCTTGTGTATACACATGCAGGCACACACACTATAAATAAAATAAATGTTTTTTTCAGTTGGTTGTATATTTATATGTAACTTTCTACTCACTATCCAGTTACTTTTGGACCAGAAATAATATCTAAATGAGTTACACTTGAAAATTTGTTTCAGGGTCAGTGACTATATATCTCTTCTTACAGCAGGGACCACGATTGAGGAGGAATCCAGTTATGTTTAGAGCAGGAAAGAAACAGAGTAAGGATGAATACCTGTAATCCCAGCACTCAAGAGGCTGAGGCAGGAGGGGTGGGAGTTGGAAGTCTAATTGGCAGATTAGGCTTCCACCACAGTGAAACATGAGTGCTCTCATTCTTGCCCCCTTCCCATCTCACACACAGGCACACACTTCTTATTTATTAGAAGACAGGATCTCTCTCTTACGTAGTTCTGGTTGTCCTAGACTTGCTATATAGACAAGGCTGCACTCACAGATACCCACCTGCCTATGCTGCCGAGGTGCTAAGATTAAAGGCATGTGCTACCATACTCAGCTCTATATTGTTTGATTATTTTAGCATTTTATGTGTATGGGTGTTTTGACTATGTTTCCTTTACATATGTCTGTTCACCATGTAGATGCAATGCCCTCTGAGGCTAGAAGATGATCTTGGATCCCCTGGAACTAAAGTTAACAGTCAGTTGTGAGGCACCATGGCGGGGGCGGGGCGGGGGGGGTGCGTATGGACACGTGGGTCCTCTGGAAGAGCAGCCAGTGCTCTTAACTGCTGAGCATTTCTCCATCCTCCATCCACCCCTCTTGAGTAGTCCTCACCTCACCACTTCTGGATAGCATGGATGCTTTGCCTGTTAATACCTTCCAGCTTGGTTCTGAGTGTGATAGCACATACTTAACAATCCTAGCACTGGAGAGGTAGAGGCAAGATTAGGAGCTGGAGGACAGGCTAGATGATAAGAGACCCTGTTTCAGCCTTTCAAGATACTTGTCATCTTAAACTAGGACGCAGAATACATTAGACCATTGGCTGTTGTTGCTAGGATAAGAGCTTGCAGGCCCTTGTTTGTTGAACTCTGATTCTGAGTTGTTTGCGTGTTTGTTTTTCTTTTCTAGACAGGATTTCACTATGCATCCCAGGCTGGCCTCAAGCTCCTGCCTCAGCATCCTTGAGTGCTAAGATTATCAGAATATACTAACCATGCCTGGCTTTTTAAAAATATATATTATTTATTTAATGTATATGAGTACACTGTAGCTGTCTTCAGACACACCAGAAGAGAGCATCAGATCCCATTACAGATGGTTGTGAGCCACCATGTAGTCGCTGGGAATTTAACTCTGGACCTCTGGAAGAGCAGTCAGTGCTCTTAACCACTGAGCCATCTCTGCAACCCTAACCATATACCTGGCTTGATCTTTTATTGTAAGATAGTGTTTTAGAGATCAGTGTCTGCTATATGGTGCATTCTTTGGAATGTGCAGAGTAGGGTTGGAGGTGTAGTAGAGGGATGGCCTGAGTAGGAGAGCCAGATGAATGATGTAGTTTTTAAGATGACTTACACACTTGGCCATTACACATCTCCCTAGACTCTCAGCCCCCATTTCTCACCAAACCTTCATCATCATTTGCTCTGTGTGATGCTTCACTGCAAGAATATGTTGGTGGAACCACTGAGGATATTTCCTATCAAGCTGTAACATAAGAAATAGTGTTTCTCTGCCTGTCTGATCTTGTTAAAAGCAATTCTCTTGGGACTGTTGCAACTAGGTTATTGGGGAAAGTATTAAAATTAAGTTGAGGAACAGTGGGAAAAGTAGGGCAACATGTGCCAGTAATTGGAACTTTATTATTCCTTTAGCTAGTGTCAGGGAGAAGAAGAGTGGCGTTGCTGAGCAGTATTCTCTGAATATTTCAAAGATGTTTGTTTTGTTCTTCCCTGAAAAATAGTCTTTGAGAGTAGGAATGTAGCTCAGCCCTCAGTTTGATTTTCAGCTCTACAGAGTTTAAATATATAAGTTGACTTTTGAAAGAGTCCCTGCAAATAGAGACAATTTAAAAAGTGTTAGCTGTTTTCTTCTGGCTTCTTCTTAAGCAGTGACCCATGTAAGAAGTGGAGGTGTGTGTCCTCAATCCTTGAAGACGGTAGCTCTAGCCAGGTCTGTTGGTGCGGAACTGTACTCCTAGTAACTTGAGAGGCTGAAGCAGAAAGATAGGTTAAAGCTAGCCTAAGCAACTAACTCAGTGAGGTCTTGTCCCAGAAAGTGCCACCTGATTTCACTCAGGATGGATGGATGGATGGAAGACAGACAGACAGACAGAGAGACAGCAGAGCTCTCCCTGGCCTCAGTGGAGCTACAAGGGGCTGCTGTGAAAGCTCATCATATGCCCAGGAAAGTTCCCAGATTGATGAAAGCAATCTAGCCTGCCTGCAGTTGTAGTACCTCCCAGAGGCCAGAAGAGGGTGTCAGATCCTCTGGCCCTGGAGTAACAAGCAATTGCAACCTAAAAGATCTTTAATCAAAAGATAATAGCTGGAGCTGAAGAAATGTGCTGTTGTTACAGAATATTTGTAGTCAAAGTTCCTTATCTGAGAAGTGAAATTGTGAAGAAGGTTGGACCTATTTTAAATCCTGGCACTTTTTTTTGTTTGTTTGGCTGGTCTTTTGTTTTTGAATTTTTGAGAGAGGGTTTCTCTGTGTAGCCCTGGCTGTCCTGGAACTTGATATATAGACAGGCTAACTTCACACTCACCTGTCTCTGCCTTCCTAGTGCTGGGATCAAAAGTGTACTTAAAGGTTGACTTTTATTGGTATAGTTTTGGGCAAATTACTTAAGTTTTCTAAACAACCTGGCTCAAAAAAGTGACATTTGCCCATAAGTTATCCATCCATGTAACCAGCTGGTAGTGATGTATATACCAAGGAGCTCACAGTGTGAACAAAGGGACGATAGAGAAGAGTGTGGAGGTAGATGTTGGTCTGGAAAGGTTTTCTGGAGAAGGCACCCCTTGAACTGAGTTTTGAAGGATGAGTTGAGCAAACTGGTAAAGCAGGAAAGACAGGGGAAAGAGTAAGCATGGAGGGCCTTGACACACTACAGAGCAGCCACCTGGGGTGACAGAGAGAGCCTTGACACCACAGAGCAGCCACCTGGGGTGACAGAGAGAGCAGGTGGGAGAAAGGGCCCATGTGGCAAAAGGCAGCAGGGGAGCGGCTTGTACAGATTATAAAAGAGCCAGGGAGACTTAACTTTCTTCTAGGCATTGCTTTAATTTGAAGCATGAAATACCCAGTTTCTCAAAACTGGTTTTAGGGATTGTACCTCCTTGTTAATTTTAAATTTCACAGAAAATGCTTTATTTCCTTCTAAAGATGCTCTCACTCATTCTAGTATTTGTTTATTACAAAAAAGAAAGGGAAGAGCGAGGTGTCGTGGTGCACACCTACAGACCCAGCACTTGGTCAGCAGCAGCCGGGGATGGTCCTGGGCTACATGAATATCTAAATGGAGCTTCAGCCACAGAGCCTGTATGATAAAGGTTAAGAAACATGGTTGAGGAGATAGTAATATGTGTCCTTTGCAGTGGTGAAGGCCTGAGTCTGAGCCTTAGACTCCACACAGGAAGCTGGAGTGGCATCTGTGCCTACAGTTTCAGTGATGGTGAGGTGAGAGGCAGAGACACATTTACCCCTGCAGGGTCCCTGCCAGCTAGTCTAGTCCACGAGAGACTCTAGCTCAAATCACAGGTAGAAAATGCTGAAGAGGGCTGGTGAGATGGCTCAGTGGGTAAGAGCACCCGACTGCTCTTCCGAAGGTCTGAAGTTCAAATCCCAGCAACCACATGGTGGCTCACAACCATCTGTAACAAGATCTGACGCCCTCTTCTGGAATGTCTGAAGACAGCTACAGTGTACTTACATATAATAAATAAATTAAAAAAAAAAAAATGCTGAAGAATGGCACCCAGGATTGTCTTCTGACCCCCACACACAACAATTGGTTATTCCTGCTGTTCTATAGGAATTAGTTAGGATACAATCTGTGCATGGAGAGTATCCCATGTCACAAGCTTCAAGTAATATAAAGTGGCTCAGAATAGACTTTGCAAAATTGAGGAGAAATTAAGTTGTAATGATTCCTTAGAGCTTAGTCCAACATCTCACAGGTATTTTGACTTTCTACAATGTCTAACTCCACTGACCCTTCAACAGAATTAATTAACAGACAAGAACCTGGGACACTGTAGTGAACAAAAGCCTTCAAAAACATGAGGACGGGCACTCAAACAGGGCAGAAACCTGGAGGCAGGAGCTGATGCTATGGACCTATGGAAGAATACTGCTTACTGTCTTACTCCTCAGCCTGCTCTCTTGTAGACCCCAGGACCACCTGCCCATAGCTGGCATCACCCACAATGGTCTGAGCCCTCCCCCATCAATCACTAATTAAGAAAATTCCCAGGCTAGAGAGAGATGGCTCGGTGGTTAAGAGCACTGACTGCTCTTCCGAAGGTCCTGGGTTCAAATCCCAGCAACCACTTGGTGGGTCACAACCATCTGTAATGAGATCTGATGCCCTCTTCTGGTGTGTCTGAAGACAGCTACAGTATACTTACATATTATAATAATAAATAAATCTTTTTTTTTTTTTTTGGTTTTTTGAGACAGGGTTTCTCTGTATAGCCCTGGCTGTCCAGGAACTCACTTTGTTGGGCTGGAGCGAGCAGGGCCAGAGTGAGCAGAAGTTCTGAGTTCAATTCCCAGCAACCACATGATGGCTTACAACCATCTGTACAGCTACAGTGTACTCATATACATAAAATAAATAGATCTTTAAAAAAAGAAAAGAAAAGTGCCCTACAGGTTTGACTACAGCCCTATATTAGGGAGGCATTGTCTTAATTGAGGTTGCCTCCTCTCAGATGACTCAGCTTCTGTCAAGTTGACATAAGACTAGCCTGCACTCCTGGTTTATACAGTACTAGGAATCAAACCCAAGTCTTTGTGTGTGCTAAGTAATATCTTATACTATCCCCTCACAAAGCGATTTTTAAAAGAAACAGATATTTATACTAAGGTCTTCTGTGCAGCTTCTCCTCTGATATCTTTTGTTCACTAATCTCTTCTGGCATTTTGTCCAGGTTGATTTTAAGCACATCTATAGAATTTATCTATTTGGCACAAACGAAAAGACTTGACCTTGCTTAAGTCTGCCACTCTCTTCTGGTGTACTTTGTCTGTGACAGAACAGTCTTGGACCCCTACTCTGCTTGCAAGTATATTTGCCCAGGCTTCAGTCCATCCTTTTTATCTTTGGTGTCTCAGTTTTAAATTTTTTATTTTTGTTTATGTGTATTTTTGTTTTGCCTGCATGTATGTGTGTGCACCACATCTGAACCTGTTATTGGAAGAGGTCAGAAGGTGTCAGATCTTGAACTGGAGTCACAGATGGTTGTGAACTGACTGTGAGACTTGAACCTGGGTCCTTCGGAACAGCAGCCAGTGCTCTGAACCACTGTCTGATGTCTCCAGCTCATGTACTATTTATTTATTTATTTATTTATTTATTTATTTATTTATTTTTGAGACAGGATCTTATGTAGCCTAGTTGGACTTAAATTCATTGTATAACTCTTGTATAGACCTGAAGTTCTTGATCCTTCTGCCTCTGTCTACCAAGTGATGGGATTACACAAATCCACCACCATTCCAGGTTTGTCATGGTCTTTTTATGATTCTCCGTCATCTTTGAGCTGACTAGCATTCTTTTTATGGGGGGGAGGGCGGCAGGGGTTGTTATTTTGGCTTTTTGAGACAGGGTTTCTCTGTATAGCCCTGGCTGTCTTGGAACTCACTTTGTAGACCAGGCTGGCCTCGAACTCAGAAATCCACCTGCCTCTGCCTCCCCGAGTGCTGGGATCGAAGGTGTGCGCCACCACGCCCAGCTCTCACTAGCATTCTTAATGCTCTTTACTCCCACTGGAGGTCATACATGATTATATTGGAATTTCTTCTTGGATCCCCTGTGCCACCCCCTTAAAGATTCAGTTATTTAATGTGTATTTGTATGTGCTTGAATATGTGTATGTGAACCATATATGTGCAGGCATCCTCAGCAGCCAGAAGTGTTAGATCCCCTAAAGGTGGAGTTGCAGGCAGTTGAGAGCTGCCCAATGATGTGAACTCCCAATTATTTGAATTATATCTCATCGTTGAGTCCTTTGAATTAGATTTCTCAAAGCCTATTGTGCAAGTTCCTTTCACTGAATGGCTCAAATTCTCAGATTTCTATTTTGGTCAGTTGGTTTTCTTTCATTGGTTAATTCACATTAACAGTGTTGTAACTGTTTTAGACAGGGTAGTGCTATATAGCCAGGATACTCTAAATTCACTATGTCCCTCCCTCTCCTCCAGCTTTGCCTTGCATTTCTGAGGATCCTCCTGTCTCACAGCAATGTACTACCATGTGTAGCTTACAATAGCAATTTCTTCTTTACTACTTTTGCTTGCTAAGATGAAGCAGTATGCCAGGCATAATGAGATTTAGTGTGTTAGAATAATCTCACTGTCACAAAGGAACACACAAACAAGGCAGAAGCAGCTCAGCCAGCCTGGGTAAAAGACCCAGACCGGACAGGAAGTTCTCTTGGCTTTTATTTTAATGCAGATGGTGATTATAAAAGAACCACTAAGGAGGAGTCAGCCAAGTTCTGGGAGGAGGGGTTTACCACTTGGGGGAGGGTTGAGATTAAAAGATTAAAAAGTATGCATACAGACTTTGTAAGATCAGGGAAGACTTACTGAATATTGGCCCTTGGCGGCACACTATCTTTGAAGACAGAAAACCATGCCTCACAGTAGCACTGGTTACAGTGTTCAGTCTCAGAGGTAATCATAAATTGCAGTGAGTGAGTAGCCAGCAGTTTCTGGTTGGTCCTCTCCACGTGTGCATACAGAAGCACCTGACTCACCCTAGAGGGCCATACAAGGTCCTTGCACAGCTTCTCAGTATAAGGCTGCTTTCCCTCACCTCTGTCCCATCCCAGCTACGTGCAGCTTTGCCCTAAGATTCATTAGTCCTCACATTCTGAAGGACCTCTGCTGGGCTGCCGTGTGAATGTCCAGGGCCCTTATTTTTCACGAGGACTGACCAGGCTCTAATTCTTGTTTTTGAAGTAGGCCTTGCTGTGTTTTGAGTCCTAGTCAAATAGGCAGCAGTACAGGTGCCCCCGTCTTTAGACTTCTGTCTTGAATCTTTTTTTTTTAAGATTTATTTATTTATTATATGTGAGTACACTGTAGCTGTCTTCAGACACCAGAAGAGGACTTCAGATCTCATTACAGATGGTTGTGAGCCACCGTGTGGTTGTGAGGATTTGAACTCGGGACCTTTGGAAGAGTAGTCAGTGCTCTTAACCACTAAGCCATCTCTCCAGCACCCCCACCTTTTTTTCTGTCTTGAATCTTATATCAGTTCTCATTTGTAGCAGCTCATTTTTAGAAATTTTATTTTTTTCTATTTCTTTAGTGCCAGAGATGCTTTTTTCCCTTGTGATCACACTACCATGTCAAAAGTAAAAATGATCCCTGGATGTTGAAATACACTTGTAATCACAGCCTTAGAGGCTGAAGTAAGAGGATTAAAAGTTCAAGGCTAGCCTGGGTTACATGGTGTATTCTAGGCCATTCTGGGCTACATAAACATTGTGAGACATGACTGCCAAAAGAATAGGTATATCTGTTAATACAGGCTCTCAGGAACTCAGGATGGTCTCAAGATAAGCAGTCCTCCTGCATTAGCATCTTGAGTACTAGAATTAAAGGGATGGACCATCATATCCATTATTCCTCTAAAAAGGTGTCTTTAGAAAATCCTTCAGATATCAGGGAATTTAGTTCAGTGGGGAAAGTGCTTGTCTTCTTTTACTCGTGTGTGTGTGTGTGTGTGTGTGTGTGTGTGTGTGTGTGTGTGTGTGTGTGTGTGTCTAAGAACAGCTTGAAATTATTGGTGGTTCTTTCTTCTACCATGTGGGTTTTGGGGATAGTACTTGAACATGTCTGGCAAGTGTTATATCTATTAAGCCATCTTGCTACCTCAGGTTCTCCACAAGGTCTCACTTGTATAGTCCTGGCTGGCCTGGAACTCAAAAGAGATCTGCTTCTCACATTTTTGATTAAAAAAAAAACCTTTCAGTTGGTAAATCTTATCATTGACTTATAAATCAAAATTAATTGTTCTTTAAAGGATTTTGTTTGCTTGTGGAGACAGGTCACTCTGTAAAGCACTTGCTGCACTAGCGTAAAGACTTTGGTTTGTTTCTCAAAACCCATGTGAAAAGCCAAACGTGAACCAGGTGGTGGTCGAGTCATTCATGCCTTTAAACTCAGCACCCAGGAGGCAGAGGCAGGAGGATCTCCAGAGTTCCAGGACAGCCAGGGCTACACAGAGAAACCCTGTCTCGTGGGGGGGGGGGGGGGGAGGGGGGATCAGGAATGGTGGCACACATTTGTAATCCCAATACTAGGAAGAAGGAAATACTTGGATACTTGGGGCTCACTTACCAGCTAGCCTAACCTAATTGATGAGCCCTAGGTCTTAGTGAGAAACTCTATCGCAAAAATCAAGGCAGGGGCTCCTGAAGGAATGACACCCAAGATGAGCCTCGGTCCTTCGTGTATATATGTGTGTGACACACATGCATATGCATATAGACATAAATGCCAAAATGGGAGGTGGGTTTTTTTAATGTGTAAATAGGACAAGAATACTCTGAAATTGATAGGGTAATTTTTTTTTGAGTCAGTCTCACATAAACTCATAGCCCAGTCTGACCTCAAACTCTGCAGTATATTCTACTGTGTGCTGGAACCAATACTTCTGTCTTGGTGTGTGTGTGTGTGTACATCTTGAGAGGTAGGCCCATACATGCTACTGTGTACATGTGGCAGTCAGAGGACAACTTTAGAGCCAGTTCTCTTCTATCTTTTTGTGGGTTCTTAGGATTGAATTCAGGTCCCCAGGTTTGTGCAACCAGCACCCAGCCATTTTGCCAGCCCCCTGATCTATCTATCTCTCTCTCTCTCTCTCTCTCTCTCTCTCTCTCTCTCTCTCTCTCTCTCTCTCTCCATTGTTGCTGACTTCAGACACACCAGAAGAGGGCATCAGAACCCATTACAGATGGTTGTGAGCCACCATGTGGTTTCTGGGAACTGAACTAAGAACCTCTGGAAGAGCAGTCAGTGTTCTTAACTGCTGAGCCATCTCTCGTTGATATTTTTCTTAAAACGCACATGTTAGTTTACATATGGACTATTTATATTTTATGTGGAGTAATGTCCAAGGCTTTGTGGTTAAGAGTGCCTATTGCTTTTGTGGAGGGCCCCATGTCAGGTTCTTGTGAACTCCAGCTGCAAAAAATCTAACACCTTAAGCACCCATATTCACGTGCACATACCTACACAAAGACACACAATTAAAATAATAAATGTTAGTAACAGTAAAAGGGATGAGCCTATAGCTCTGTGCTAGAGCACTTGTTTATTAGCATGGCAGAAGGCACTGTCTCCATTACTGGGAATGTAGAACTAGACCTGCTTCCTAGCCTTTCTGCCCCATCTATAAACATCCAGGCTCCTTTAGCAGAGCAATAGCTCATTTTTTCATGTGTTTTGTAGCTTGGATTCAATTATTTATTTATATATACATATACATATACATGTGTGTATATATATATATATGTATATCACATAACTTTTGTCATATTGTTATCTCATATAGTCAACGGGTATGGGCCCTATCTGGACTGCTGAGTGTTCACTGTGTAACCGCAGCAGAGATAGGGAAGTTCATTAAGGATTAGGAACTGCCTTAAACCAATTGGGTAAAATCCTGGTGGAAAGTTAAAAGTGTGTGGTTTTCAGTATTTGACACACTCTGTTCTGTCTCCCTGTTGTCTTTCACCTGTTGAACCCATTGGAATGATTTATTAGACACTGTTTTTAGGTCTTCTGCATCCATTATCCTATTTGCTTGTAAGGGTTTTTTGGAGGGGGTTGGTTGATTGGTTAATTGGTTTTGGTTCTTTGAGGCAGCACCTCGAGGAGGCAAGGCTGCTGGTCTTGAACTCAGTGTGTAACTAAGGCTGCCCCTGATTCCCTGATCCTCCTTCCCTCTACCTTCCAAGTACCAGATTATAAACACACACACTATGTGTGACTTTGTGTGCGAGTTTCCTCCTTCATTTCTCTTAACATCATTCTGAAATGCCTTTTTTCTTATGTGTTGTCTCCTCCCCTGCCCTTGGCAGTATTGAGACTGAAACCCTGGGACCCTAGACAAGTATTGTATTAGCAAGTTTACATTCCTACCCCTAGCTCCCCTTTATCCGTTCTGATAGAACCCCTGTTATTGACAAAGTAGAAAATGTAAATTAAAGGGCCAGCCATGTGGCTGAGTGGGTAAAGGTGCTTGCTCCCCAGTCTGAGAACCTGAGTCCAATACCTGGAACTAACTTGGTAGAAAGAACTGACTCCTGAAAATTGTCCTTTGTACTCATATGCCCTCCACCCACACTCATACATATGTGCACACAGTACACACAAATACATAAATGTAAATAAGCATTTCTTGAAAAGTTGTATGGGTGTCTTGCAGGCTAGCCTGAGTTATGTAAGTAAATAGTAAGACCCTGTCCCCACTCCCAGAAAAGTTGAGAGCTGTGCTGCTTTCCCCAGGGACTGCCCATAGACGGTTGGGAACTGTTCCCTCCTTAGTGAGAGAGGTGACATTGCCTGATAGCAGTTGTACCTTTTGAATTGATTTGAGGTGGGCAGAGTCCTCCTTTCTTCCTCTCTTCCGCTTTCTTCCCTTCCTTCAGACATGTTTTTTGTCATTGTGTGTTGGGTTGTGTTTTGTATATGAGGAGAGCAGAGGTCAGCGTCAGCATCATGTGTAGTTCCTTATGCTCTATCCACCTTGTGTTTTGAGACAAGGTTTCTAGGTGACCCTGGAACTCACCAAGTAGGCCAGACTGTCAGGGACTCACCTTTCTCTGCCCCACCAGTTCCATGTCACCATGTCTGTCCTTTTTCATGCATTCTGGAGATGAAATTCAAACCCTTACATTGTCATGGCAAGCACTTCAACGCCTTCTCCCACGGAACTTCTCACCAGCTCTAGATTGTTTTTGTTTGCTGTAGTGGTCTTTTAGTATGAAATGCTTTAACACATTTGTGCAGGGGTCATGCTAATTATCTCTGTATCATTTCAGTTTTACATAAATATACTGTCAGAGCAAGATGGTTTTATTAAGTCCGTGCTGGTCTCAAACTGAAGGTCCTCTTAGCCTCCTGTGTGTTGTCTGTGGGGATTATAAGCACCACACCTGGCTACTTCCCACTTTCCTCCCAAGACAGGGTTGCTCTGTGTAAGCCATTGGCTGTCCTGGAACTCGCTCTGTCCATGAGGCTGACTCAGAGATCTGCCTGCCTCTGCCTCCCAAAGACTGGGATTGAAGGTATGTGCCACCAGTCCGCACTTCTTACCCTTTTATTCAGCTTAACATGCACGTTCTTAGAGTTGGATGCTCATACATGTCCATTTATTAGTAACGCTGGAGGGAGTGGCTGCTCTGTGTTCAGAGGCTGCTTCCTGAGTTTTTGCCAGCGACAGGTATCCTGGGTGGTTGGTGGCATCTCGTGTCTTTGTACTACTTGATTTTTGTATAGACAGTGTTTGTGATTTAATGTAAACTGTCTTCCTTGTTTGTAGTGATGCTAATTTTGTTTTCTTTCCCTCTTCCCTTACAGGTTGGTGACATTGTGAAAGTCACAAGGATGAATATCAATGGCCAATGGGAAGGCGAGGTGAATGGGCGCAAGGGGCTTTTCCCCTTCACACATGTTAAAATCTTTGACCCTCAGAACCCCGATGACAACGAGTGATTGCTGTGCTGTCCCTGCTGCTGCCTCCTTCTGCCTGTCAGTCTCCTTTGAAGTGGGAAGCACTCTGTCACATGCAAGTTACACCGAGCTGCTGGCGGTCAGCTTTCCATACATTGGCAGTCCCTGCACATACGGAATGCCTCAGCAGCTGCCTTGCTCGCTGGCTCGGCATTTGTATCATAGTCATGCTGTCAAAGAGTAGCTGATTTAGAGTTCTTGTGGATTGTGAACTGGAAACACTGGTGGAAGCACACAGTAGAGACTGGAACCCAGAGCAGCTCTTCCTTCCCATCCATCACTGCCTTGTTTGTACTGGAGGCTGACAGAGAGAGCAAGCAAGCCTGCTGATGGTCTGCATGGAGACGGTGAGGCTTGGCAAGGTCTCGCTTTGCTGGTCCACAGAACAGTGGTTTTGCCACCAACTCAGTTTTCTTTGGACGACAGAGGAAGTAAAACTCCAGACAATTCTGTCCCGAACTCCTCAAGTCTGGCTGGTTTTCATTTTCTTTTGTTTAGTTTTGTTTTTTGGAAGACTAATTAATTATAGTTGTGTGTTCTGAACAGATTTTTAAATAGTAGGTTGGTCTATGATGGTCTAAGGAACAATCCATGTCTCTGAGCTTCCAAACTGAAGCCACTGTACGTAACTAAAATAGGAAAAGACCCCCTCCAGGGGCCTTTATCTTTTGGTTGCCACAGTACCTTGTTTACCATGTGGCAAACAGTGCACAGCAGCAGTCATGGTGTACCTTGCTGTGAAGCACCAAGGTGGGGGTGGGCCTGCTGTCATCGCTGCCTCTGACAGGAGCAGACAGGGTGGGCCTCTTCAGTGAAAACGTTTGAAGTCTGTGGGCTTACTAGATCCGTGAGTTAAATTGCATTGCTGTGTTCCACCACAGAGGCCACCCAGCCCTTCCTGTACTGACCTAGCTTGTCCAGGCAGCTTGAGAGTGGTGTCTGTTCTGGTTCCACAGCCTGAGTAGAACCAGAATACAGTGCTTCTGAGCAAAAGAAGACGCCCCTCGATCATGAGCCATTTTTCCTTGCATGTCAGCTACTACAGATATGTGTCTGATCCCTCATCCACACATGGCAAACCAGAGCTCTAGAACCTTTCTAGAGTGCACTCTTTTCAGTTGGACCCTGATGAGGATACACCTCCACACAGAACGAACGTAGCAGACCTAGAGATGGAGTAGTGGCTAGTGAGCAGCTCTAGCATTTACAGAATATCTTCTGTAACCATGGCCCTGGTTCTGCAGGCCTGAGGCTTTGAGAACTAATGGAACATATTCAGGTGACAAAACCAACAAAACCCTTTGTCCACTATATTTATTTCTCTTAAAGACTTTAAATTTTTGTTTATGTTGGGCATGGTGGACACACCTTTAATCCCAGTACTCAGAAAGGCAAAGGCAAGTGGATCTCTGAGAGTTCAAGGCTATCCTGATCTATGTAGTGTGTCACAGGACAGGCAGGCCTACATACATACCTTGTATCAGAAGATGGCCCAATCCCCCCCTCAGACCTCCCCCCAAAAAAAACTGTATATGGGTGTTTCCACTACATGTATGTATGTGTATCACATGGGTAGTTTGTTAGGAGGCCAGAAAAGGGTGTTGGTTGGATCCTCTGGAACTGTGGAGTTACTCTGTGGGTTCTAGGAATTGAACCTGGGTCCTCTGCAAGAAGACCTTAACCACTGAGCCATTTCTTGAGCCCCATTAGTTTCTCTTTAAATCAGTAGTCCATCAGGCTAAGTTCTATAGTAAAGAATGTTCATGTGACAAAGTAATGGTCATTTGGGGTATGGGGAGTGTCACGTCTGTAGAGGTTACTTCTTTTTGTCTCTGAAAGCTGCCATTTCTAGCCAGACCTATTGAGTGGACTTAAGTGTTCAGGCCCCAGACTCTGCCTAAATCAAGATTTAAGACTTGCCTTCTGGCCAGTTACACAGTTTAGCCCCAGGCCTTTGATGTCTCCACTGGAATACACACCTTGTTCACTGAGGGCACAACCCCCAAGGGATACCCCATCACTGGGGCCTGAACCTCATGCCTTACACGTGCTAGATAACCGGCTGCCAGTAAGCTTTTGAAATCCGAGATGGGATCTCTATAAATTGCCCATGCTGGCTTCAAGATTTCCATCCCAGCCTCAGCTGAAATTATAAAGGTTTGAGTCACCACACCCAGCTCTTAAGGTCTTTTAAAACTACATTTAACTGAAGGGCTTGGTGCCTTTTGATTATAGCACCTTGCTTAGCATAAACAGCCATTTTTGAGAACAGGGTTTCCCTTTTCCCAAGACTGTTGACCAGCAAGACTCTAAGGAATACTTCATGATCAGAATGTCCCATAACCCTGGAGTTTGCTTTATGTAATCAGTTAATTTGGCACATGTAAATGTCTATGCAGCTTCCTCAGAGATCCAGATCTCAAAATAAAGACTTAACTTTCTGAACTCTCAGGATACGTGCGTGCGTGCCAACAATAGTAATTCTCTGACTTAGAAGCTCATCGATTTTTAATCATGGAAATCTCTCTCACTGATAGAAAGCAGCATCTTCCCCAAGTCCCACTCTTCTGGGAAGACCCTTGGTTTCAGGGGAGTACGATGGAGGCTTCCTTTTCTCATCATCAGTGCTGTGTGGTCTGCTCTGCCATGTTGTAGAAAGTACTGGGATGATAAACCCACTTGCTATGGCTGTTGTATCTGAGAAGGAAACAATTAGGTAGTTGAGGGCTTTAAGGGCTAGTTAGTCCTGGGTGACAGCCCCCCACCTCCACCTCCAACCCCATACAGAAGGCATGCTTGTCACTCTGCACTGCTCTGATGCCACCTGTTTCGAGGTTGACAGGGTGTCCTGGCTTTTGTCATCCAGACGTAACCCTCTGTGCTCACTGGAAGAGACTCTGCCCTCTTTTCAAGTTGCACGATCCTGGCACTGTGCCAGCCTTCCTCTACAGCTGTTTACAGACAAGATGGGCCAAGACTGATGGCCACTGCTCTTGTAACCTTTACTCAAAAGAATAATGAGCATTTAAAAAAAAAAAAAGGGATGATGTGTTTTTGTTCCAGGTGTTCATAATTTAATCTTTTAATATTATGTTCATTAACCTCTTAAAATGAGTGAATTCTTGATTGTTTTAACACAGTACCTAAGACTAATGCTTTCTGTGGACTCCTCACTCTGGAACCAGTGAACCCCTCCCTGGTTAACTGCTGTGAGCGTGGACGCTGAGCTGCTTGTATATTCTGAAGGAGCAGGAGGACAGTTCTGAGACAGGAGGACAGTGGCCTTGCTTCTAGACGGTCTTCACTGTGTGTTTTAAAATGACATAAAACTCTTTTGACGTGTATAACTTAAAGAACATAAGCATCAGGCAATAATATTTTCTGTGTAAGCTTTTAAAATTATTTTTGGGGATCATAGCTTGTTTTATTTTGTGCTATAAAATTAACAGTATTAAATGACTTATATTCTTAGAATACATTGAGTGTCTTTTCTTAACAGATTAGTGCCTTTTTATTTTTGTATTCCATTTTGCGTTACTGGTCCCAGCATCAAAACCCTTGTTTCCATGGCCTGTTTGTACATTGTCTCAATAAAACTTGCACCAGCCGGCGTGGCAGCAGCCTCGGTGTTTCAGTGTCTCCTCAGTCAGCCCCACCAGACTCTCCCAACAGTTCAACTGTGCTGAAGCCCCTGGTACTCCCCAGAGACCCACTCACGCTGCTCCTGCCTCCCTCATTCAAAAATGACAGCTTCCTAACATGGGAGCCTCCTCCAAAAGGAAATAACTCTTTTCTGGGTGTCGTGGAAGCAAGCACTTACTCAGCATTCCGAGCAGGAGGTGCACTCGGGGAACCAGTGGGTTGCTTGGTCCTCGCCCTGCCTCAAAACAACCTTCTTTGCAGGGCTCATGTTTCCCTTGTGTAAACCTAACAAGCAAGTTTCATCCTTTCCTTTCTGTCTGCCTGTCTTATTTCTCTACCACCTTAGGAGGCAGGGTCTGTATGTAGCTCTGGCTTCTCACTCTGTCCTAAAAGAGTGGGAGGCTTGCTAGCTCTCGCTCTCCAGCTCAGGCTGGCCTCAGACTTCTGGAATTACAGGTTTGTGTCACTGAGCCTGGTTCGTTCATTGCTGGGATAGAACCCAGGACTTTGTTCATGTTAGGCACATACAGTACCACTTAAAAGAGTAGGAAGCCCTGTGCTGAGGTGCCCTATGGCTGAGGAGCATGGGATTCCCCGTTTTTCCAGGCCATAAGCTGACCCTACACTTAAGCAACCAAAACATCAGGGTGCTAGGATGTGTCACCTTGCCAGAAGCATCCTTGGGGTGAAATTGGAACCTCAGGCTTCAGGTCACAGCATCTTTCAGGATTTTCCTGATTCTCTTGCGACATGAGCTATCCTTGGGTCTGAGGACCTTTCTGAAGGTAGCTGTCCTAATGAGTCCTTGTGTTTTATTGTTTGCTCTATGAAGCTCTTGCCACTTCTGCCCTGGGACACAACAGAAACCTGAAGCCTGGTGCCCTGGGCCTCAATGGTACCATAATGAACTTAACACATGCTAGGGTTTCTTCCTAAGTAGTCATCTGCTTCGCAACTACTACACTAATAATGTCCTTCCAATTTCATCGTTGACACCTCAAACTCAATAGCTCCTATTCTATCTACTTCCTGTATGCCTGGCTCGGAGTCTGTTGTTTTGCCAACAATCCTAGGAAGCTGCAGCAAAGAGATTCTGCAGAACTTGGACTCTGTAGACTGGGCTGGGGGTCGAAACATCTTCCCTCCAATTCCCTCATCTCATACACCAGGACAGCCTGTCTGTTCAAGTCCCAGCCCTGTCACCTATCAGCTATGCGCCCTAGTGGGGAGGGGTCCCTAATCTCTCTGAACCTCAATTTCCCCATGCTCTGACTAGTTATGAAGAATAAGTGCTATCAGCCCTGCTGGTGTATAACTGTATCTCAGCTATCAAGAGGCAGTGGAAATGAAAGTTCAAGGCCTGCCTGGACCCGAGAGCCAGTTCAAGGCCTGCCTGTCTGGGCAATTTAGTGAGACCTTGTTCCAAAATAAACGTACAAAAACATAACCAGCAGTGGGCGCACACCTTCAGTCCCAGCACTCTGGAGGCAGAGGGAGGCAGATCTCTGAGTTCAGAGCCAGTCTGGTCTACACACAGAAACTCTTGTCTCAAAAAACCAACAGAAGAAAAATACAAAAGCAGTTAAGGATATAGATTAGTGTCAGAGCACTCATCTAGCATAGATGAGACCATGGGTTGAATCCTAAGAATTTCAAAAATAATTAAAATAATAAATAACAAACAGTAAGCCAGGCTGCATGTGGCGGTGATCCGCTACTCCGGAAGCTGAAGCTGAAAGAGTTCACATTCTAGGATAGGTAGTCCAGTGTTAAGGGCACTTGCTGAGTGGTTCCCAGAATCCGCGTTGCATGTTAACTCCAGTTCCAGAGGATTCAACGCCGCCTTCAGACTTCACAGGCACTGCATGTACATACTGCACAAACATACAAATGGGCAAAACACACACACATGAAATAAAAATATTTTTTAAAAAAATATTTCAGGCATGGCATGGTGACCTACACCTTTAACCCAAGCGCTCTGGAGACAGAGGCAGGTGGATCTCAGTGTGTTCAAGGCCAGTTTGCTCTACTTATGGGCTGCAGCTCCCCTGCCTCCCTGACTCAAACCCGGGCAGGTGGGCTAAGGGGGCGGGGCGGACGCCTCGGGCTCCAGGCCCGCAGTGTAGCCGCAGCGCCGGCCCCGCCCCCGCCCGCTCCGCCCTGCAGGCCGGCCGCAGCCCGGAGCGGATCCCGCCCGCCCGCCCGCGGCCACCAAGCCAGGTGAGCGCGCCTGTCCCTGTCCCGCACGCGCCCCGGGACAGCTCGCTCGCGGATTTCTACCCTGGTGGCAGAGTGAGGCACTCAGGAGGCTGCAGCGACCCCGGTCCTTGCTGCTGCTCCCCAGCACCCCTTTCGGCTCCCTGGAGCCCTCCCTACCTTGTGCTGGTCGGTTGGTTGGCTGCTGCTTCCAGCGAGGGAGCCGCAAAGAAGCCGGTAAGGGTGCTGGAAAAGGTTTCCGAGCCCAAGGAAACTGCACGTGCCAAGGCAGGGAGAGTGGACAGTAAGTTGGCGTTAGGGCCCCCGACAGGTGAATCACAAGCTGAGGCGCTCCGAGGCAGCAGTCTCCAGGGCCCCTGACGCCACCTAGGGCCTAGGATAAGCTGGGGGTTGGGAGTTGGGGGGACGGCCTCTCACTCAACACACACCAGGAGCGAAGAGTGGGACCTGGCATGGAAAAAGAAACAAGCTTCCTGCTGGCCTGCACCCAGGGGGGTCCCGGAGCCATGCGGAACCCTCTGTGAGGTGGGGGTAACTCAGAACCTGCTTCAGGTTGCTGGAGTTCCTGGGACATGGAGTGTCCACCCGATGTGTTTGTGCAGCGGGGCAGTGTTAGAACTTTTCTGGGCAACAAAATGCAGAGGTCTCTCCCCACAGGCCCAAGAAACTTTGTCTTTGAGTTGGAATCCCTGGCTCTAAGCTGGCCTTAGCACATCATAGGTGGAAGGCATGGTCCCCACCAAATCTCCCGCTAAGCCTGAGGCCCCAAGAATAAACTCCCGGAAAGGGAGGGACCCCAGATCCAAAAGCCAGTCTAGTCTGTTTGTACGATCTCAGCCCCAACAGGTGAGGGCTGAAACCAGACCGGAAAGAGGTGGGCAACGCTGAGACATGGGTGAAACCAGGACCTCTGAAAGGGTTCTCTGGTTCCCAGGAAGGGAGCTAGAGGGGCAGTTAGCAACTGAGTTTTATCCCTTGAGTTGTCTCCTCTTGCCCCGACAAGGGCCTTGGGTTCCTCACCTGTAATTTGCTTCGAAGGTCAGAAGCTAGCAGTGGCTGGTCCTTTCCCATTCTGTATTTCCTTCTTGACATGGGGACTGGGCTAACCTAGTGACTCCCAGCACGGTTCAGTGCAGGCTTCAGGAAGAATTTCCAGGTGACCCAGAGCCGACTGTTGGGTAGAATTTGGACAGATCAGTTGTAAACAGGGTAGTTACACCTTTGTCTTGAGCCTTCCAAAGTCCACATCTTCTAGAAGGCCCACCTATGGCCACAAGGACACAATGGCCACAGTGATCTGTTTACCAGGTAGTCTTGCTCTCCCGTTTGGAGCCTTAGAGTGACCTGAGCACGTCCCAAGGCCTTGCTTATCTTAGGATTTATTAGGGTGAGGAGTGGGGAAGACCACACAGATGCCCCTAACTGCTGCTTGACCTTGGTGAGACCTTGGACCCCAGTCTTTCTATCTTCTTCAGCACTGCACAGCCGCCTGAGGGGTGGGGAAACTTATGGCTGCTGGGCTGCTGGGCATGGGGCAGAGGCAGAGCTGTGCGCTTGGTTTCCCTCTTCCCCCAACCCCATCAGTCCTGGGCTGGCTGCCCGCTTTTTTCCCCACAGAGCTGGGTTTCCCTGGGGACCAGTGGCTTGGCCTAGCCCCACACCCACAGCCCCCTCCTGGCCACAACTCATGCTAGAAGGCGGGCTGGACCCTCCAGGACACTGGCCTTCCGTGCCCTGCTGACCAAGGCCCAGTAGTCTCTCTCCATTGCTGGGCTGGGAGCAAGGAGCAGTGACTCCCATGGAAAGAGGTAGGTGACTAGAGGTTGCTAGTCAGGGCAGTGGCCAAGGCTGGGCTGGGACCCTTGTCACTCTCAGTGGAAGAAGAAGGATTCTGGGGAC